>NC_090447.1:641819182-642134338 GCF_031143425.1 Pleurodeles waltl
AAATAAACTCTTCTGTTGCTTAGACATGTTGCTTTTTGGTCCGATTTATTCAATGCCTCCATTTGCTTCATGTCATACATGGTTTGCCTCAAGGAATCCAGCTTTCTAATGTTAAAAGTACCCCTAATGGAAACTGTATATCTTTGTTGGATACACTATATTCAGGCAAATCAGAAATCCAGGTAGAACTATGGAACTGAAGGTCCAGCATCATTTCATCTGTAGGCATCCCATCAACAGGTATTTTCTGGCCCTGTAAGGCAGGTACAACAGAAACTGTAGGCTTTTTCTATATATTTCCCATTATTTCTGCATAAACGATCTTAAAATCACAACAAACTAGTGAACAATAAAAAAATCCCAATGCGTCTCTGTCAAAGTCAACCAATCTCAGCATTGCTCTGTCATTAATCAAGCAAAGACAGCACAGGTTTGTGGTGATGTTTCACCAATCCCATCCTGGCTCCCTGCATTACTAACCAATCACAACACATCTTCTCCATGAACAAGGAAGCCAATGACAAACCCTTTCTAGGGAGAAAATCAATAAGGTGAGTCAAATCTTTCAGTCAACAGGTAAAATAAAACAAAAACAGCACTTTTCACAGTACCTCTTAAATCTCACTTCACACTAGGTAGACCGTGCAGTCCACAATGAATAATCCCCTCAGGCCCATGTACCTAGTAGCAAGACAGAACAATAAAATTAGATACAAACTCCTGGAAAGAAGACATGTTAGTTGTGATACCTTATCTGTGTGCATGTTGCGCCTCCCAATGCACACCACCTTATGCAGACAAGTAAACCCACAATTTCTAGAGGTCTTGGATTTTGACAAATCTGATAACCAAACCAAATAGTAATGAAAAATATGAATTCACAAGTATGAATAATACATTAACAATACAGTGATCAATCCACTATCTGAACCCACAATCCATTTTTTAGATGAATACCTCAATGACCCTCAAAAATATATACATCATACATCAGTCAGTTCACCCTTACACTTGAAATTGTTCTGGAATGCATTGCAAGTCAGCTTCTGAGATATTCAGGTACAGAGACCAATGGCAACGTTCCAGATAACTCCATTATTCCCTCAGACTGGGCCTTGGGCACCAGTAAATGTTTTTTGGGATCCCATAGGAAGAGGAGTTGTGCCTTAAAATACAACAATCCTCTGGTACCAATTTGTTGGAGCAAAACTGTCCTCCAATATTCAGGACATCCAAAATATCAGATCGCCTACAATTTACCTTAAACAGTTCTGCCCCAACTTGATCTTGCGCTTAAATGCACTCTCCGCAACACCAATTTAGAAGGGTAGCAAAATAAATAATAAAGACCACTCAATAACCGTGTATAGATCAGGGGAAAAGTTAAAGGGTTTTATTACACAAAGTTCTCAAAAAACAAGTCGTACAGAATAAATAGCAAGAAGGCTCAAATTCAAAGTTATACAGAGTAGTCAAAATTAAAAAAGTTCAAAGTCCAAAAACACAAAAACAAAATCATAAGGAAATCCAGCATCAACCCTAGTAACTACTCCGAAAAATACTAGCTCCACCAAATATCAAGGGGTACTTATGCACAATGAATACATACAAATTAGGAGAAGTGCTCATTCATTGTGGCATAATCAAAAGTAACAACTTTCTTCGCAAATCAGGAAATTAGACGTCACTATCTGAATACCTAAGCACCATCCCATTCTAAGAAATCACCCAACAACTTCCATGTTATTGTCATCTGGAGATGTTCACACCAATATGCAACATTTAAACAATACCTAGCTTTGGGATCTTGTAAAAGTTAGGAACCATAGGAAGGTCAATCAGTACACAACGATAAAAATCCATGACATCAACCTGTCTTCATTCTGCAATGCTTTGCGAGGAAAAAAGATGTAGAGGGGAACTAGAAGGGATGAGGTGAAAAGAACACCAGAGCAGCCTCCATTTTATCCAAAATGGTGTTTTCATAAAGATGCGGTACAACAAAATTATATTAAAAAGCACACTTTCTGTTCTACATATTAAACTTGTTTCTATTAAAATCATATTACTTTAGCATTTGCATATTGGATCCACCATAAAAATCAATCATAATCGTTATAATTTTTGCATGAAAATACAAACCCAGAGAAAATGCTACTACAAGGACACTGTATTCAATTTCTCGTCACGAACTGTTTCTATTTCGCTTGTGAATAGAATATCTACCTTTTTCCCATTCACATTACCACATTACATTTGTGACCAATAAAGCCCAACTCCTCTTTGACAGAAATTGGCTATAATTTAACTCTAAAAACATACTTTTTTTGTACAAAATTAATTTTCAAATGACATATTTTCAAGACTACAAAATATGAAAGCTAATGTCCCGTTGTTCATTTTCTGATTAAGGGTACTGTAGAATTGTGAAGAGAACTATCATTCACAATGACTGTATTTTTCACTGGGAAGCATATTTCTTTAAAACAGTGAAATACCTTTTACGTGACTGCCACAATAATCTCCACGGGGCTTGGAGTGTTCCTGATCTAAAGAATAGATCAATGCTCTGGCAGCAGAATAACTCACAGTAGCACCACTAGGGAATCGTCATGTTGCCCCCTACTAACTTAAAGTCCTGTCTTCGCAGTGTGACACATTTGAATGAAAACAGCAAGGGAACTGTAGGCTGGCAGAATGCCTATGTGAATTAGCCGAATACAGTAAGTCGTGTAGACAGAAATGAAGTTCCCAGCCAAGAGAGTACACAACGACTCACTGCCTATTTCAATTAGTGCTGACACGGTTGTTATGCTGTTGGACAAGAGAATGTATTTGAACAACTTCAGGTACTGCAGGGCAATGCACCACTTACTTAGCATCCCAGTGATATATGTATGTTCTTACTGAAGGTGCACCAGCTGCGCATAAACACAGTCTGAAAGAAAGATGTTTGATTGTATTGGGTTCAAGGGTATCTGCTCTTGTGAGTAGTTCTTATGTTTAATCTCCAACTATAAAACAATTAAAATATTATATAAATCAAACCAACAGTTATAAGACATTTCAAGGCAATAGTTGTCATTTTATGGTTCCCAAAAACCAACAGGCTGTGCAAAAACTTAGGCCCATATTTATACTTTTTGACGCACAACTGCGCCAACGCAGTTGTGCGTCAAAAATTATACCGCCGGCTAACGCCATTCCAAAGCGCCATGCGGGCGCCTTATTTATTGAATGACGTTAGCTGGCGCTGCGGACTGGTGTGCGTAAAAAAAATGACTCACACCAGGCAGCGCCGGCGTAGGGGAAAATGGAGGTTGGGCGTCAAAAATTGGGGCAAGTCAGGTCTGAGGCAAAATTCAGGCCTCAACCCGATTTGCGCCATTTTTTTTGACGCCCAACCTCCATTGACATGACTCCTGTCTTAGCAAAGACAGGAGTCATGCCCCCTTGCCCAATGGCCAGGCCCAGGGGACTTATGTCCCCTGGGCATGGTCATTGGGCATAGTGGAATGTTGGGGGGCCCAAATCTGGCCCCCCTATGCCACAAAAAAAAACGAAAAAAATTCTTACCCCAACCTACCTCAACTTCCCTGGGATGGGTCCCTCCATCCTCGGGTGTCCTCCTGGGGTGGGCAAGGGTGGCAGGGGGTGTCCCTGGGGGCATGGGAGGGCACCTCTGGGCTCCTTCTGAGCCCACAGGTCCCTTAACGCCTGCCCTGACCCAGGCATTAAAAAACTGCTCCCATCAGGCTGGGCATTGTTTTTTAAGGCCTGCCCCGTCCTGTCCGTCAAAATGACGCCAGATTATAAATATGGGGCACAGGCCTTAAAGTCATTTTTTTGAAGGGAACACCTACCTTGCATATAATTAACGCAAGGCTGGTTCCCCCTTCCAAAAAATGATGCACATGGTGGAACTTTGACGCCCGCGGGGTCGGACATCAAAGTATAAATATGGGGCAGGGTTTGCGCCGATTGTGCGTAAAAAATTTTGATGCACATTCGGCGCAAACAGAGTATAAATATGCCCCTAAGAGTCCTCATCATTGTTAATTGTTGCCAAAAATATTCTGGGAAATCTTGAAGTTACCAATTTACATAACATTTTAGCTAGCTGAGTGTTACCTACAGGGGTAGTACTGTGGCAAGTGCTCATTGTTAAATGTTAATCTATAGAAATGTGATTAATTCACTCATAGTGGTAGTAAAAGCGGAGAATGTATTTGACACAGAGTCTAAAACATATATAATATGGATTAATAAAAGATTTTTCTGGGACACATGCCTGGATTGTGGGAGGAAACGAAAATATGGGAGAGTGATATTTGGAATACCAGTTTATACAACGCATCTGATAGATTAATTTTCTAGAGACAATAAAGTTTCAATGGAGTTCATGAGAGGGCAGGTGTTTGACATGTTGCCTGAGAGGCAAGCTAAATCTGTGTGAAACAACAGAATTCTAAAAAATAGACTTAGCTCATCCATTTAATTCCAAACAATACAAAGGTAGTCTTTCTGTCGGACAGTCATTCCAGGGTTGTATTAAATGGCATAGACTTAGCAAAGTCTTGAAGTGCAAATGTAACCTAATACGAAAAAAAAACATTTATAGTCTGACATGGATTAAATTACAAGGAACAGAATCCTGGGACAAAGATCTGGAACACAAAATGTGAAACCGAGATAAAGTCCTATGCCTCTCAGACTGGCCGTTGTTGTTTTAACGGACGTATTTGAGAGTTTTCAGCGATTTTTAAATACAAATAAAATAAGAGCAAGCAATATGTTGCAGAAAGAGAACAATATTTTGTGGTACGGTAGATACACTATCTCGCAGTAATCATGAAACTTTGGGGAAAATAATCTTATTTAATCCCATCATTTGAATGGTTTACCTACAATACCAAAAATGTATTTTGTGAATGCTAATGCTATACTGAAGCTTGTTGAAGACACACCAATCACAGGCATTCAACCTCTAACAGGAGCCCAAATTTGTAACACCGATCTATGGTGAGACCTATTTTGGAACATTCTTAAGTTTGCCTTTTCATTTCTCTTCATACAGATAACATTTTTGAAGATAAGCAGAAAAGGAAAACATATACGTTATCAGGTTGTATTGTCTTATACAATAAATGTAGCATAACAATAATGATATTAAAGTGCGGAGATAAAAAAATGAGACAATTGAAGAAACAGGAGAGGAAAGTAAACAATACATATTTAGGACATAGATGTATTATACTTATTCTTATAATTAGGGAAACATTCCATCACTCCTTTGCCTCGTAAACATAACGGAAGAGCAAACAGTGAAAAGATGAAAACCTAGAGACCAATATTAGCACTATTTCGATCTTTTAATATAAAATACACTTTCTTGTTCATCAGAAACAAGTGCCACCTCTTGTTTAACTCAGAAACCGATGATATCAAAAAGCAATTCCATTGATAAGTAATATGTCAAACGAAATCTGGAGTCTCATATATGCACTTTGGGCCTGATTCAAAAATGTAAACTTACACTATTTGATTTTTGTTTGTTTAATTTTACTAATAGTAATTTATGATTACATAGACTCCACAGTCACTTAAAAAATATAGACCTCTCCTATCTTCCTAGATATGGAGTTCTTCACCCCCGCTGAAGAGGCTCTGTAGTCATGAAATTACTGATAGTAAAATTTAACTCATAGGTCAACGGGATTGTAAGAGAGTCTCAGTAATGGGGGGACAGGCGTGTCTTAGTTATAATAGTTTATTAAGGTAATTATGAGTTTAACAGTCTCTAAATCTTTTTATCCTTGGTCTGTCTTGGCTCTTCGTCTTTGCCTTCTCCTTTTATCTTCACGTTTTCTTCTCCTTTGTTCTTCTTTTATCCAGTGTTCGACTCAGGAGGAGCATGTAAAGACAAGAAAAACACAGAAGGTTGGTATTTATGTTCTCCTTTGTGTTACTTTCCTTTCTTCCACTCACTGTTTCTGGTTCTTTCTTTCTACCGCTTTCTTTTCTCTTCTTGTGCTGTTATTTTCTTGCTTCCCTCTCGTGGTATAATTCTATCTTGTAGTTTCCTTAATTTCCTGTTTTGCTTCTTTCTTTTTCTCTTCTTTTATCAATCTTTTTTCTTTTTTTTCTGTTACTTTCTTTCTGTCTTAGTTTCACTTTCCTGGTGTTAGCCGCGCTTCTTTCCGTCCTGTTCTATATTTGTATGCCTGCTTGCCTAATGTTCTCAAAAAGTCATACTGAAACAAAACAATGTCTTATAAAATAAAATAAAGATGTCAGAAAAACCCATAACCTGCTGTTTCCTTGTCTCTTTGGTTCTATTTTGCTTTTATCTGTTCATATATATCATATAGCAAAATGATTAAAGCAAGAGAAAACAACAACCTTTTGAGCGTGTAAAAATAAAGTTCACCTTATATTCAGGCTTTTATTTTGTGTTTGGTACCCGTTTAAATGTTGAGGGGAAGAAAATCTAGAATAAACAAAAAATGTAGGGAATAACAAACAACGTACGTTCCTTTTCTCGCCACCCTTCCTGTACCTGGTGAGGCCACGCTCTTCCTAGAGCGTGGCCGCCTTCAGCGTCTTGCTGCCTCCTGGTCGACAGGTCCAAGGCCTGGCTGTTGGCTTAATGTTCTTTTTCCCTCGTCGCGGTCGACTTGTCCAACTTCTGCTGGTCCTTCAGTGGCGGCAGCGGCAGCTCCTGTTCTTCTTCTGCCGGGGCTTGAAAAGGCCCAGCACCGTCTAATGTTTCAGCGTCCCTTGGTGGCAGTTAAAAAAATTCCGGGTCGGGATATGAGACCCCGGAAGTACCACCGGGGCCGCGGATGTCCGCGGACTTGCCCCCGGGGCATCCGAGGGCTGCGTCCATTGAGGACGCCCCGCTACAGGAATCAACAAGGACTCCAACTGTTTCAACCCCCATTGGACAAGTGAGGATGCCATGGGATCACCATCAACCAAATGGGACCAAGAGCACAACTGTTGTAGCTTCTCCAATTGGGAGCATGTGAACAGTTATCCTACAAGAGAAAGTACCAGGAAACCTCTGATCGCTGCAGGAGCACAACCCACAAGGGAAAGAGCCTGCACCCATGGAGTGCAGTCACTGAATCCAAGTAAAGGCAGCATTCCTGAGTTGATTGGAACAGCTGAGAGGGCACAGATGGGGTGCACTCCAGCATTCCATAAGCTTGACTTCCGCCGGAGGAGGTAAGTCTTTATTCAGGCCCGAGAGTCCAGGGGACCTTGCTACTAAAATCGTGTGTGTGTGCTGAACACCATTGACTTTAAATCAGAGTCATAGAGGAGTCTTGAGTCTCGGACTACTAGGGGACATACCCTGGATGTTACCAAAATGGGAAATAACCACAATAACTAGCATGAGGGGCGAGAGGGAGTGGGAACCACCAAAGAGACACCAGAGACCTTCCTCAAAGGAGGATTTTGTAAATTGTGTTTGTATGTCATATTCCTAAATTTATGTGGGTGGCATTGGAAATAAAATATTTTTCTTTTGTCATAAAAGTGAGTTTCTGGCTGGACAATGATTTATTGCTGATGCATGAATTTCAAATTGTGAGCCTGTGTTCACAAATTTGTATCCACAACCCCACCTCTAAAAAGAGAGCCTTGAATGCTCAGAACACTCTAACCATGAGAGTCAAGTGCAGAAGGGGTATTTGGCCCAGTTTCTCGAGATCCATAGTAAGTTGGGCCCTAGGTCACCAGGAGGAAAAGGCCTCAACCCCCCATGGTTGGGCCCAGTAACAGCCTGACCCTCCGTAAAGGTTTCTGACATATACTCATTTGTTCTGATATTTCACTTCATGGTATATGTAATCATTATCAATGTATATTATGTCTTAGTACTTTCATGCTGTGTAGCATTTCTTCAAGAGCAAATCAATATCAATATTCTATATAATCAATTCCTGACATGACATCAAGTTATCAATCAATAAAATCTATATTACGTAATACAAAGGAACCATAAAAGCATAGAATCACAAACAAGCAATTAATTCAAAGCATTGATTCTCATCTCATTTGCAAAAGCATAAGCACATATCAACATCATGCATAATTCATAAAAAGCAGACAAATGCTTTGGAACTATCAAAAGGACATGGAATTACAAACTTGTACTGAAGAATTTAAGAAAGACCACCAACAAAATGTACATGAATATTAGATAGCATTTGTAAGTGAAACAGTGCAGGTCTACATCTACAAAATCCACATTTCTTTAAAAGTTGAATTAAATATCCAATGGATGTGAAATAACTTTCACATCAGAAAGTAAAGTACAAAGAAGCCTAAGGAGAATAATCATCACATGGGCAACAGCATTTGGAATTGGAACCAAACTGGCCTGTAAGAACGGAATGTTAGCTTCAAATAATGCTCAGCCTAAATCTACAATCTCTCCTATTGCCATTTCATGAGTAAATAGAACCACTGACCTAATGAATTCTGTAGGAAAACATAGGCCCTCATTACAACATTGGCGGTAAAAGCCGCTTACTGCCGTGCAGAAGACCGCCAACACACCGCCGCGGCCGCGGAATACCGCCACAGCTATAAAGACCCACAGTTCGGAATCTGCCAAAATCTAGACTCCCACACAAGTCCGCCACACCAAAGGTCAGTGATAAACTGGCGAAAACAAAACCTCCATCGTCACGGCAACAGAAATAGGCCCACACTATCACGACACACGACTCCACGCGGCGGTCTTTCAACCACGGTATTCCGTTGGCGGTACACACCGCCGCGCTCAAAATACACACACTTTTACAAAACACAGCCACATTGGACAATTCAAAATACACACACCTGATACACATCCACACACCACTCCCACACACCCATTATAATATAAAACACACACCCACATCACCCACAAACCCCTACTACCAAAAATTCTGAAAGAAGGCCAGAGAGAGCCAGCACCAGCAAGAACAACAGCATCCACAGGCACATAACACCATCACCCACAGAACCTCCACACACCTCACACAACACCCCACTACATATCAGCACACTTATCACCACACACTCCACCCCACACATCACCTACACCACCCCATGGCACGGCAAAGACACCCCAGGTTCTCGGAGGAGGAGCTCAGGGCAATGGTGGAGGAAATAGTCCGGGTAGAGCCAGGATCACAGGTGCAGCACACCTCCATTGCAAGGAAGATGGAGCTATGGCGAAGAATAGTGGACAGGGTCAACGCAGTGGGACAGCAACCAAGAAATCGGGAGGACATCAGGAAGAGGTGGAACGACCTACGGGGGAAGGTGCGTTCCGTGGTCTCAAGACACCACCTGGCAGTTCAGCTGACTGGCGGCGGACCCCCACCTCCTCACCCATAACTAACAACATGGGAGGAGCAGGTCTTGGCGATTCTGCATCTTGAGGGCCTCGATGGAGTAGGTGGAGGAATGGACTCTGGTAAGTCAAATCTTAACTATTACATCCCCCACCCTACCTGCATGCCAGCACATACCCCCACCCTCACCCTCACCCCCAGCACTCCAACTCCTCATATATGTCCCAACATCACAAACCACCCATCCCAACACCAAGCCCTGCATGCAACAACAAAGCATGGACACCCATCACTAAGGCATGCCCACTGCACATACCCATACAACCCCCTAAACCATCATCACACAAGGTCCTACACAGGAATGCAAGCACTGGGGTACACGGTCACCCACCCATTGCACACCATGCCACATACAGATGTAATAACCATCCTTTTATACCCCTGCAGGACCCCTACCCAACGTCACCAGACAGGAGGGTACACACATGAACACACCACCAACAGAAGAGGCCCACAGTGATGACAGAAGCTCTGTCCAACTGGATCTAGATGACCAGCCCGGCCCATCGGGGACCTCTGGACAGTCGGTTCCCCTCACCCAGTCACAGGCCACCACAGACCTTCCCCCCTCTGGAAACACCAGCACAGCACCCACCCAGCGGGCCCATACCTCCGTCCCCAGGACAAGTCAATCAGCTGTGTGTCCACCACTACAGGGAACCCAGGCTAACCCACCACCCAAACAACAACAGGGACCTGGGGGCAGTGGCAGTGGGCACACGGTCCAGGGGACGGAGGCCCAGGAACACAGGGGAACTGGGAGGGCTGCTGTGCGACAGGGGGCGGACAGGCCAAGGGAACCCACTCTCCACGAGGCCCTCTCCTCCATCATGGAAGCCTACCACCACTCCCAGGAGACGATGGCGACGGTACTGGCCAAGTTTCAGGAGACCGAGCGCCTGCAGGAGGAACATTATATTGGCTTCAGGGAGGAACTCAGAACCATCAGCTCCGCCCTGGGCACCATCGTAGGGGTGCTGAAGGAACTCGTGAACACCAGGAGGGACACTGTGGCACTCCAAGGGGCCCCTGACTCTAGCATGGACGATGAACTGCCCACCTCCTCCGCCGGCGCTAGTGGACGGGACGCCCTGCCACAGGACCACCACACCAGCACCCTACCCCCTACAGAGGGAGAACCACCCCACAAACGGTCCCTGAGATCTAGGAACAAGACAGAGCACGATGACAAGACACCCGGCAAGAAATGAGACCACCCTGATTGTCATCCTACTGTCCCACTTTGTCACCCTGTCCATACTTAAACTGCCCCAGCTCCACTTCCTATGCCCATATGGGCAATGCACCTGTGAAACTAATAGACTGGACTCTGCCATGGACATTCCTCCACCATCACCCCTCACCATTTCACTACCCCCTCCAATATTGAGCACTTAAATAAACACACTTAGAGCACAAAACAATCTGGAGTCTGTCTGTGATTTCGAAATAGTGACTTAGCAATTACAGTGACAAAATGCTTTTTCAATTGTAATGTCAACCTATGTCACACAGCTCTAGTCCATGAGGAATCTAAGCAGATTTCACACAGTGGGACCCACATCTGTGAAATCGTAAGGGAAAGTGACAACTCAGTGACCATACACTGGGTGAAAACGACAGACAGTAGAGAGGTAGTAGTGTTAAAGTACATTCAGTAGGCAGGTCTGTACTCTTACCTGTGTCTCACTGGAAATATTGCTGGATCACTGAGTCCCTGTTGTTAATGTCTTGTTCCTCTGCTTCCTCGTCTTCACTGTCCACAGGCTCCACAGCTGCCACAACACCGCCATCTTGACCATCCTCCTGCAGAAAAGGCACCTGTCGTCGCAAAGCCAAGTTGTGAAGCATACAGCAGGCCACGATGATCTTGCACACCTTCATTGGTGAGTAGAATAGGGATCCACCTGTCATATGGAGGCACCGGAACCTGGCCTTCAGGAGGCCGAAGGTGCGCTCGATCACCCTCCTAGTTCGCCCATGGGACTCATTGTTCCTCTGCCCTTGTCCTGGGATTCCTCACTGGGGTCAGTAGCCATGACAGGTTGGGGTAACCAGAGTCACCTGCAAATGGCGAGGGACAACTGTTACACACGCACTAACCTGGAGGGATATCCCCAGACAACCATTCCCACTGTCTTGCTTCCAGGTGCTCACCTTATAGCCACACACGGTGCCTCTGGAGTTGACCTATCACATAAGGGATGCTGCTATTCCGCAGGATGTAGGCATCATGCACTGAGCCAGGGAACATGGCATCACATGGGAGATGTACTGGTCTGCCAAACATACCATCTGTTCATTCATTGAATGAGAACTCTTCCAGTTTCTGTACACCTGTTCACTCCTGTGGGGGGGGGACCAAAGCCACATGGGTCCCATCAATGACACCTATGATGTTGGGGATGTGTCCCATGGCATAGAAATCATCTTTCACTGTAGGTAAATCCTCCACCTGAGGAAAAACGATGTAGCTCTGCATGTGTTTCAGAAGGGCAGACAACACTCTGGACAATACGTTGGAAAACATAGGCTGGGACATCCCTGATGCTATGGCCACTGTTGTTTGAAAAGACCCACTTGCAAGGAAATGGAGCACTGACAGCACCTGCACTTGAGGGGGAATTCCTGTGGGATGGCGGATTGCTGACATCAGGTCTGGCTCCAAATGGGTACACAGTTCCTGGATTGTGGCACGGTCAAGCCTATATGTGATAATCACATGTCGCTCCTCCGTTGTCGACAGGTCCACCAACGGTCGGTACACTGGAGGATACCGCCATCTCCTCACATGTCCCAGCGGACGGTGCCTATGAAGGACAACAGCGAGCACAGAGTCAAACAACTCAGAGGCACGTACCCACAGTTTACCCAGAACACCATTCATACACAAAAGGTGGCCTGTATGTGTGTTGAGTCTAGGCCTAGGTATGTGTGACGCAGTTGAAAATGAAGCCATGTGGGCCCCTGAAATGGCGGCTGCCTGACCTCTAAAGTGGGACAATGGGATGTGAGGTAACTGCGCTGGCGTTGTACACTGTTGCGGTAGGCGGTCGAAGACTGCGGCGCAATGCTGCATTGGTTAACATTGGACCCTATGGGTCCCAGGAGCCAATGACGATGAACGCCGGCGGTGACGGTACGCACCGCCGCAGTTCTGACCGCCATTTTCTATCTGTTCAATCACTCGATACCTGATCTTCGAAGGAGAGGACCTACACTGCAAGTGCTGCTGTGACCTCGGTCTGGAAGAGACAATGGCTCGAGTGTCTGGGAAAAGGGCCCCTGCCTTCACATCGGAGGAGTTGGAGAAATTCATGGATGGGGTTCTCCCCCAGTACACGCTACTCTACGGTCCTCCAGACAAACAGGTAAGTACACAGGAAGCATGTTGTATGGGCTATGCCTGTGTGGAGGGGGCTGGATGTAAGAAGGAAGGGGGGAGAGTGCTGCGTGCATGAAAGACGGTGAATGCATGTGCCACATGGCAAGGGTAGGGATGGGGGCCAATCAGTTTGACGGTGCAGTTGGTAATTACTTACTCTTCCCCCTGTACATTTCATGTAGGTCAGCACCCACCAGAAAAAAGATATTTGGCGTGCCATCGCCAAGTACGTCCGGACCCTGGGGGTCTACCACAGATGGAGCACCCACTGCTGGAAAAGATGGGAGGACATTCGCCGCTGGAGCAAGAAGACGGCAGAGGCTCAGCTGGGGATGGCCTCCCAACGTGGCAGGGGTGCCAGTCGCACCGTTACCCCCCTGATGTTCAGGATCCTGGCAGTGGCCTACCCGGAGTTGGATGGGCGCTTGAGGGCATCACAGCAACCACAAGGGGGTGAGTACACTCTCATTCTGCTGACTTTGCGCGCAGTGGAGGTGTCTGGGTGGGGGAGGTGGGCTGTGGGTTTCCATGGGCCAGGGCGAGTTCCGTAGGCAAGGCCCCTCCGTAAGGCAGGCCATGTGGCACCCCACCCCACCTCTGTAAAGTGCCAAGTACACCTAGTCATGCCCCTCTGTCATCTATGTGTGCAGATGTCGTCCATAGCCTTGTAGGCCATTTCCCAGGAATTGAACAGTGGAGCCCAAGAGCGCGGCGTAGTTCTGTGTCTGTCGTGTCCGCCAACAGTAGGGGTAATGCATACACTCAACATGTCTTTCTTCTGTCGCCCCACCCCTCTTTTTGTGGTCTCCGTGTTCTTGTGTGCATTAGCATCATCAGGCAGAAGAACAGTGGCACCGGAGCACCAGGGGGCTGCATCCCACATGGCCATGGAGGGCCACACTACGGACTCGGACTTCACCAGTGGGGCGGAGGGCAAGGGGAGCTCCACGGCGGGGACAGGAGCTGACACCAGTGACGCGGACTCATCCTCTGATGGGAGCTCCCTTATGGTGGAGGAAACATCTGTGCCACCCCCATCTACAGGTACAGCCGCCACCCCCCTTCCAGCACCGCCCTCCCAGCAGCCCCTCAGCCTTCGCCCCGTGCCCGCTCACCCGGGAGGGTGGGCATCACCTTCGCCCCAGGCACCTCAGGCCCTGCCCCAGTCACCCCTGCTTTCCTCAGTGAGGAGGATATTGACCTCCTCAGGTCCCTCACTGTTGGGCAGTCTACCATTTTGAATGCCATCCAGGGTGTAGAAAGGCAGTTGCAACAAACAAATGCATTCCTAGAAGGGCATTCATTCTGGTCAGGCGGCCCTTCAGCGAGCTTTTCAGACTCTGGCCTCAGCACTGATGGCAGCTATTGTCCCTGTGTCTAGCCTCCCCCCTCCAACTTCCTCCACCCCGACCCAATCCACTGTACCCCAGCCTATCCCAAGCACACCTACGGACCAGCATGCACACACGTCAACACACAAGGGAAGCTCAGGCAAACATAAGCACCACACATCCCACAGGCACTCACGGAAGCATCACACACATGCAGACACACCAACATCCACTGCCTCCACTGTGTCCCCCTCCTCCTCGTCTCCCTCCTCCCTCCCAATCTCGTCTACACTCACACCTGCATGCACTACCTCTACAGCCACTACGTCCCTCTCCAGCACACCCACCACCACAGCCCGTTCACGAGCCGTCACCACCCCCACTACCATTCACACGTCCCGTGTCCTCTCCCAGTGTGTCTGTGACGCCCCCTCCCAAGATACAAAAACGCAGGCACACACCCACCCAACAGCCATCCACCTCACGACAGCCTCCAGCGCATGCACCTTCACTCAAAGTCAGCAAACGAACACCTCCCACAACCACTACCTCTTCCTCCATTCCCAAACCCCCTCCAGCTACCCGTCCCAGTGTGTCCAAAAAACTTTCCCTGTCCAACCTTGACCTCTTTCCCACACCTCCCACACCCCGTCAGTCTCCTAGGTCCCGAACTAGCACCTCAGCCACAACATCTCCGGGACCAGTGGTGCCTGTAGTCACGGGAATCTGGAGTGGACCGGCCACCAGGGCAGCCAGTGTGGCACGGAGCCACAGCACAGACAGTCCCTCACCTGTGAAGCATCAGAAGTTGGCCAGTGCCCGGCGGGAGAGGGGGAAGACTCCAGCCACCAAAGCTGCTCCCAGGGGTCCCGGTGGGAGTGTGGAGTCAGCTGTGACACCATCCAAGGTGGGGAAGGGCCACAAGAAACCCGGCAAGTCTGGGAAGAGCAGCACGGCGGAGAAGACCACCATCATCCCCGCTGCCCAGGAGGCCACCTCCAGCCCCAGCCCAGCTGCCCAGGACAGGACCGCCAGCACAAGCCCAGCTGCCCAGGACAGGACTGCCAGCACAAGCCCAGCTGCCCAGGACAGGACTGCCAGCACAAGGCCAGCTGCCCAGGACAGGCCTGCCAGCACAAGCCCAGCTGCCCAGGACAGGCCCGCCAGCACAAGCCCAGCTGCCCAAGACAGGCCCGCCAGCACAAGCCCAGGTGCCCAGGACAGGCCCGGCAGCACAAGCCCAGCTGCCCAGGAGGGGCCCGCCAGCACCAGCCCACCTGCCCAGGAGGCCACCACCAGCACAAGCCCCGCTGGGCCATAAAGGACCGCCAGCAAAAGCCCCGCTGGGCCAAGAAGGACCGCCAGCAGCTGAGTCCCTGCAATGGAGACCGCCGCCTCAAGCACCGCTGAACAGGGCACCGCCATCTCAAGCACCGCTGAACAGAGCACCACCGTCTCAAGCACCGCTGAACAGGGCACCGCCGTCTCAAGCACCGCTGAACAGGGCACCGCCGTCTCAAGCACCGCTGCACAGGGCACCGCCATCTCAAGCACCGCTGAACAGGGCACCGCCATCTCAAGCACCGCTGAACAGGGCACCGCCGTCTCAAGCACCGCTGCACAGGGCACCGCCATCTCAAACACCGTTGAACAGGGCACCGATGTCTCAAGCACCGCTGGCCCATGAGCGGCAAGGGCACTGACGCAACTGAGTCCGTCAAGGGGTGAATGATGCACTCTGGGCACAGAGCCCCCTCCAGAACCAGTGGAGACTGTCATCCACTACCTCTGTCTTAAGCAGGATGAAGCACTCTGAGCACCATGCCCCCACCAGAACCAGTGGAGACTGTCATCCACTACCTCTGTCCTTAGCAGGATGAAGCACTCTGGGCACCATGCCCCCTCCAGAACCAGTGGGGAGATCCATCCACTACCTCTGTCCTTAGCAGGATGAAGCACTCTGGGCACCATGCCTCCTCCAGAACTAGTGGAGACTGTCATCCACTACCTCTGTCCTTAGCAGGATGAAGCACTCTGGGCACCATGCCCCCTCCAGAGCCAGTGGAGACTGTTATCCACTTGAGAGACTGTGGCTTTGCACTCCCCAGGGATGAACAGTGGGCAAACCACCCACTTGGGAGACTTGAGAGACTGTGGCTTTGCACTCCCCAGGATTGAACAGTGGGCAAACCACCCACTGTAGAGACTTGAGAGACTGTGGCTTTGCACTCCCCAGGATTGAACAGTGGGCAAACCATCCACTGTAGAGACTTGTGAGCCTGTGGCTTTGCACTCCCCAGGATTGAACAGTGGGTAACCCACCCACTGTAGAGACTTGAGAGACCGTGGCTTTGCACTCCCCAGGACTGAACAGTGGGCAAACCACCCACTGTAGAGACTTGTGAGACTGTGGCTTTGCACTCCCCAGGATTGAACAGTGGGCAAACCACCCACTGTTGAGACTTGAGAGACTGTGGCTTTGCACTCCCCAGGATGGAACAGTGGGCATGTGGCCCCCTCGTGGATTTGGCGTTGTGCCCTCAAGCGGCTGAGGTGCCCCCCCTTTCCCTCCCCCTGAGGTGCCTGTTTAGTTGCTCTCTGATGCCCCTGCAGTGTTCTCTCCGTCATGGTCGGGGATCTTTTGTGGGCCTCGCCCATACCGTGTGGTCTCAGTGTTCCACGGACTTTATTAGAGCACTACCTGGACCACTATGCTTGGTATATATTTTGTACATGGTGTATATATATATTTTTGCATACTTGCTTTTAATATATTACAATGGTTACACTCATTTTCTATTGTCTTTGCATTCTTTCGGGGGGTTTGGGGGTGTAACTGTGATGTATTGATATGCATTAGTGTGTGTGTTGTAGTGGGTGAGGGGGGGGGTGTTGCGTGTGTATGTCCCTGTTTTTTTCCTCCCCTGTGTCGTAGGTGCAGTACTCACTGTGGTCTTCGCCGCCGGCGTTCGTGCTCCTGGTAGAGGAGCAGGAAGCCTATTGCAGGTAGAATTTGGAGTTCCAGATCCATGGCGTCCTCGTTCCTCGTGGGGTGTGTAGAAGTGAGCGTTTTTCCTTCGGGATTCCTGTTTCTGCCGTGTTTTTATCTGCGGGGAATCCGCCCCGGAAAAGGTGGCGGATTGGCCTGTCATAATAGTGTGGGCGGTACATTGTCTCCTGCCTGTCTATTGGCGGTGACCACCACGTTGTTTGTTTGTACCGCCGTGGCGGTCGGAGTGTTAAAGTGGCTGTCTTTGTTGCCGGTTTCCGCCACGGTCGTAATTGCAATTTTTTTACCGCCGGCCTGTTGGCGGTCTTACCGCCGCTTTAACACTGTCCGCCAGGGTTGTAATGACCACCATAGACTTTTATAGATGGATTAACAATTTAGTACGCTTCTCAAAATCTATACCAGTACGACAAACTTGACTTAACCAATAAGTCATCAGAATTTCCAGTACATTCAGGGTTAGAAAATAGAGAAGGCCTGCCTAACACACTTTAAACAGATTTGATGTATGGAAGCCAAGGAACAGTCAAGTCTTTCGATAATGGTCAGACAAACTTTGATAATTGCTTTATTCAAGGCAATTTATTTAGGATTAGTCCATACTGAAACTCAGAGTAAAAAGGGTCAATTTAAGATCCTCAACATATTTTCAAAATTTTTCATGACAGAAATGCTGTGAACTACTAGGAGGAAGGCCAAGAATTTAATTCAAAAGTGGTTTTCTTTGTATTGAAGATGGTAACATGCAACTTTAGCTGTGCCATTATACGTCAAAAGACTGATATGACAATGTAATTGACAATACATACATCGTATGTTCTAATGTTACTAATGTGAAGTGGAGCACCTAAATTGGTTTAAAGAAGGTTCATTCACAATAGAGAGTTATAAGTTCATATATGTGTGTGTTCTAAAGTTCGGCTTTAACATGCTGAAATGTATTACTCAAGCAAATTTATTAATATGCTATAACTGTGGTATTATGGAGACCTTTCACATAATCATGTCTCATTTAAAATAATTTTTCAATTATAATTGAAGATACACATAAAATCATGTATTTCAAATGTGCATTGAAATGCTGTATTTAAGTTACCATAACAAAAAGCCTAAAATGCAGGTTTTATGTATTTAGCCTTCAGCAGGATATATTTTGTGTTGCAATATTCCTTATTTGCAGATGTCTCCTTCTGAGTCTACAGTTAATGAAAGACATATTGGGGGTCATTACAACATTGGCGGTAAAAGGCGCTTACCGCCGTGCAGAAGACCGCCAATACACCGCCGAGGCGGCGGAATTCCGCCACAGCTATTATGACACACATCTCGGAAACCGACGAAATTCAGACACCCACACAAGTCCGCCACACCAAAGGTCAGTGATAAACTGGCGATAACAAAACCTCCACCTCCACGCCAACAGAAACACACCCATGCTATTACGACCCACGAATCCACGCGGCGGTCTTTCAACCACGGTATTCCATTGGAGGTACACACTGCTGCGCTCAAAATACACACACATCTCCAAAACACCGCCACATTGGACAATTCGAAATACACAGACCTGACACACATACAAACAACACTCCCACACACCCAACGCAATATAAAACACACACCCACATCACCCACAAACCCCTACGACCAAAAATTTATCACGAAGGCCAGAGACACAGCACAGATCAGACAATCCCACCAGAGGCACACAACACCATCACTAACACAACATCCACGCACAAAACACCACACATCACACACACCACCCCATGGCACGCCAAAGACACCCCCGCTTTTCCGAGGAGGAGCTCTGGGTCATGGTGGAGGAAATTGTCCGGGTAGAGCCACAGCTATTTGGCTCACAGGTACAGCACACATCAATAGCCAGGAAGATGGAGCTATGGCGAAGAATCGTGGACAGGGTCAACGCTGTGGGACAGCACCCAAGAAATAGGGAGGACATAAGGAAGAGGTGGAACGACCAACGGGGGAAGGTGCGTTCAACGGTCTCCAGGCACAACATCGCGGTTCAGCGGACTGGCGGTGGACCCCCACCTCCTCCCCCACAACTAACAACATGGGAGGAGCAAGTCTTGACCATCATGCATCCAGAGGGCCTCGGAGGAGTCGGTGGAGGATGGGACACTGGTAAGTCAAATCTTAACTAACATATCCCTCACCCTACCTACATGCTATCACGCACCCCCACCCTCACACCCTCCCCTATCACCCCAAATCCTCACTAATGTACCAATAACCAATAACACAAACTACACATCCCAACACCAAGCCCTGCATGACACAACGAAGCATGGACACCTATCACCTAAGCATGCCCACTGCACATACCCAGAACAACCCCCTAACCATCATCACACATGCCCCCACACAGGAATGCTTGCACTGGGGTACACTCTCACCCACCCATTGCACACCATGACACACACACATGCAATAATCATGCTCTTATGCCCCTGCAGGAACACGAAGGACCGTCACCACACCAGAGCGTCCAGACAACAACACTCCACCCCCAGAAGAGGCCCACAGTGACGATAGCAGCTCTGCCCTACTGGAGCCTGATGACCAGCCTGGACCATCGTGGGCCTCAGGACAGTCGGTTCCCCTCGCACAGGCACAGCCCAACACTGACCTTCCACCCTCTGGTAACACCAGCACAGCACTCACCCAGCGGGCCCAAACCTCCCTACCCAGGACAGGTCAATCAGCGGTGTGTCCACCACTACAGGGAACCCAGGCTAACCCACCACCCCAACAACAACAGGAACCTGGGGGCAGTGGTAGTGGGCACATGGTCCAGGGGACGGAGGCACAGGAATACAGGGGAACTGGGAGGGCTGCTGTGCGACAGGGGGCGGACAGGCCAAGGGAACCCACTCACCACGAGGCCCTCACCTCCATCATGGGGGCATACCACCACTCCCAGGAGACAATGGCCACGGTCCTGGTCAAGTTTCAGGAGACCCAGCGCCTGCAAGAGGACCAGTATTTTGGGTTCAGGGAGGAGCTCAGGACCATCAGCTCCGCCCTGGGCACCATCGTAGGGGTGCTGAAGGACATACAGCAGACCCTGAGGGACACCGTGGCACTCCAAGGGGCCCCTGACACTAGCCAGGACGATGAACTGCCCACCACGCCCGCCGGCGCTAGTGGACAGGACATCCAACCACAGGACCACCACACCAGCACCCCACCCCCTGCAGACGGACAACCACCCGCAAGCGGTGATGGCAAGACCCCGCCAGGAAATGAGACCACCCTGATTGTCCCCCCACTGCCCCACTTTGTTACCCTGTCCATACATGAACTGCTCCAGCTCCTCTTCCTATGCCCAGATGGGCAGTGCACCTGTGAGACTAATAGACTGGACTCTGCCATGGACATTCCTCCGCCGTCACCCATCACCATTTAACAACCCCCTCCCAATTCTGAGCACTGCAATAAACACCCTTGAAACACAAAACAATCTGGAGTCAGTCTATGATTTGTTAAAATGTAATATCAATGACAGTGTGAAAATGCGTTGTGAGATGTAAAAGCAACATACCAATGTCACACATCAAAAGTCCTTGAAGGATGCAAGTAGATGACACACGTTGGTAACCCCACCTGTGAAACCGTAATGGAAAGAATCAACTCAATTACCAAATACACACAGGATAGAGGAAGACGTGTGACAGTGAATGTAATGTAAAATCTGAAAATGTTCTCACCTGTGTGTCACTGGAAATATTGCTGTATGACTGACTCCCTGTTGTCGTTGTCTTCTTCCTCAGCTTCCTCCTCATCACTGTCCCCAGGCTCCACAGCTGCCGCAACACCGTCATCTGGACCATCCTCCTGCAGAAAAGGCACCTGGCGTCGTAAAGCCAAATTATGAAGCATCGAGCAGGCGATGATGGTCTGGCACACCTTCTTCGGTGAGTAGAATAGGGAACCACCTGTCATATGGAGGCACCTGAACCTGGCCTTAAGGAGGCCGAAGGTGCGTTCGATCACCCTCCTAGTCCGCCCATGGGCCTCATTGTAGCGTTCCTCTGCCCTGGTCCTGGGATTCCTCACTGGGGTCAGTAGCCAGGAAAGGTTGGGGTAACCAGAGTCCCCTAATAGCCATACACGGTGCCTCTGGAGTTGACCCATCATATCAGGGATGCTGCTATTCCGCAGGATGTAGGCGTCATGCACTGAGCCAGGGAACATAGCATTTACCTGGGAGATGTACTGGTCTGCCAAAAATACCATCTGTACATTCATAGAATGATAACTCTTCCTGTTTCTGTACACCTGTTCACTCCTGTGGGGGGGACCAGAGCTACATGGGTCCCATCAATGGCACCTATGACGTTGGGGATATGTCCAAGGGCATAGAAGTCACCTTTAACTGTAGGCAAATCCTCCACCTCAGGGAAAATGATGTATCTCCTTACGTGTTTCAGCAGGGCAGACAACACTCTGGACAAGACGTTGGAAAACATAGGCTGGGACATCCCTGATGCCATGGCCACTGTTGTCTAAAAGAGCCACTTGCAAGGAAATGAAGCGCTGACAGCACCTGCACGTCAGGGGGGATTCCAGTGGGATGGCGGATTGGTGACATCAGGTCTGGCTCCAACTGGGTACATAGTTCCAGGATTGTGGCACGGTCAAACCTGTAGGTGATGATGACATGTCGCTCTTCCATTGTCAACAGGTCCACCAGCGGTCGGTACACCGGAGGATTCCGCCATCTTCTCACATGTCCCAGCTGACGGCGCCTACGAAGGACAAGTGCGACGATAAAGTCAATTTTCAACCACACACAAAACCCTTCCTGTATGTGTGTTGAGTGTAGGCCTAGCTATGTGTGACGCAGAATTAAATGAAGCCATGTGTGCCCCTGAAATGGCGGCTGCCTGACCTCTACACTGGGACAATGGGATTGTGGGGTAACTGCGCTGGCGTTGCACACCGTCGCGGTAGGCGGTCGTAGACCGCGGCGCAATGCTGCATTGGTTCACATAGGACCCTATGGGTCCCAGGAGCCAATGAACAGGTGTGGCGGCGGTGATGATACGCACCACTGCGGACGTCACCGCCGAGGACGTCACCGCCATTTTCTATCTGTTCAATCACTAGATACCTGACCTTCGACAGGAGAGGACCTACACTGCAAGTGCTGCTGGGACCTCGGTCTGGAAGCGACGATGGCTGCTGCGTCTGGGGAAAGGGCCCCTGCCTTCACTGCTCAGGAGTTGGAGAAACTGGTAGACGGGGTCCTCCCACAGTACACGCTACTCTATGGTCCTCCAGACCAACAGGTTAGTACACAGGGAGCACGTTGTATGGGCTAGGGCTGGGTGGAGAGGGCTGGTTGGAAGAGGGAAGGGGGCAGAGTTCAGGGAACATTAATGCATGTCGATGAATGGGCCACATGGCTAAAGTAGGGAGGGGGGCCACTCACATCAACGGTGCAGTTGGTAATGACTTCTCTTCTTCCCTTGTGCATGTCATGTAGGTCAGCGCCCACCAAAAGAGGGACATTTGGCGTGCCATCGCCAAGGACGTCCGGACCCTGGGGGCCCACCAGAGACGGGGCACCCACTGCCGTAAAAGATGGGAGGACATTCGCCGCTGCAGCAAGAAGATGGCGGAGGCCCAGCTGGGGATGGCCTCCCAACGTGGGAGGGGTGCCCATCGCACTATGACCCCCCTGATGTTCCGGATCCTGGCGGTGGCCTACCCAGAGTTGGATGGGCGCTTGAGGGCATCACAGAAGACACAAGCTGGTGAGTACAACCTCATTCTGCGGACTTTGCGCACAGTAGAGGGGTCTGGGTGGGGGAGGAGGGCTGTGGGTCTTCCTAGGCCAGCCAGAAATGCGTAGACTAGGCCCCTCTGTAATGCAGCCCATGTGGCACTCTACCCCACCTCAGTACAGTGCCAATTACAGGTATAGTTGCCCCTGTGGCATCCATGGGTGCAGATGTCCACCATAGCAATGTAGACCATATCCCAGGAATTGCATATGCAGAGGCCAGGAGCACGGCGTAATGCAGGGGGCTGCTGTGTCTGTCTTGTCCACCAACGGTAGCGGTATGCCATGCACTCAACCTGTTCTTCTTCTGTCTTTCCCCCCCTTTTTGTGCTCTCCCTGTTCTTTTGTGCATCAGCATCATCAGGCGGAGGTACAGTGGCACCGGAGCACGAGGGAGCTGCATCCCACATGGCCATGGATGGCCACACCACGGACTCAGAATGCACCAGTGGGACGGAGGGCGAGGGGAGCTTCACGTCGGCCACCGGATCACCAACCAGCGACACGGACTCGTCTGCCGATGGGGGCTCCCTTGTGGTGGCGGCACCATCTGTGCGCCCCACTTCTACAGGTACAGCCGCCACCTCCCCAACCAGCACCGCCCTCCCAGCAGCCCCTCAGCGTTCGCCCCGTGCCCGCTCACCCAGGAGGGTGGGCATCACCTTCGCCCCAGGCACCTCAGGCCCTGCCCCAGTCACCCCTGCTGCCCTCAGTGAGGAAGCCATTGACCTCCTCAGGTCACTCACTGTTGGGCAGTCTACCATTGTGAATGCCATCCAGGGTGTAGAACGAGAGTTGCAACACGGTAATGCATTCCTGGAGGGCATTCATTCTGGTCAGGCTGTCCTTCAGCGAACCCTGCAATCTCTGGCCTCAGCACTGATGGTAGCCATTGTCCCTGTGTCTAGCCTCCCCCCCCAACCTCCTCCACCCAGACCCAATCCCCTGTACCCCAGCCCATCCCAAGCACACCTACACACCAGCATGCACACAAGTCAGCACACACAAGTAGCTCAAGCAAACATAGGCACCACACAACCCACAGGCACTCACGCAAGCCTCACCCACATACAGACACAGCAACATCCACTGCCTCCACTGTGTCCCCCTCCTCCTCTTCCCCCTCCTCCCTCCCAGTCTTGTCTACACACACACCTGCATGCACCACATCTACAGGCACCAGGAATCCCACCAGGACACCCAGCACCACAAGCCGCTCACCTGCACTCACCACCTCCACTGCCATTTACACGTCCCCTGTGTCCTCTCCCAGTGTGTCTGTGACGCCCCCTCCCAAAGTACACAAACGCCGGCAACCACACACCCAACATCCATCCACCTCACAACAGCCTCCAGTACCTGCACCTGCACCCAAAACACCTAAAGTGACACCTCCTACAACCACCTCCTCTTCCTCCACTCCCAGACACCCTCCAACTACCCATCCCAGTGTTCGTCAGAAACTGTCCCTGTGTAAAGTTGACCTTTTTGCCCCCATCCCCCCCCCAATTCATCAGTCCCGTTGTAGCGCCTCAGCCAAAAAGCCTCCAATACCAGTGGTGCCTGTTCAAGGTATGTGGAGTGCACCGGCCACCAGGGCAGGCAGTATGACCCGGAGTCAAGGCACTGGCAGCCCACCCCCTGTAAAGGCTCTGAAATTGGAAAGTGGACGACGGGACCGTGTGAAGACTCCTGGTGGGAAAACAACTCACAGGGGTCCTAAGGGGATTGGAGAGTCAGCTGTGACTCCACCAAAGGTGGGGAAGGGCCAGAGGAAGTCTGCCGAGCCTGTTGTGAGTCTCACAGCAGAGAAGGGCGGCATCATTCCCGGCGGTCGAGAGGCCGCCGCCAGCACCGTCGTCACTGGTCAGGAGACCACCGCCACCGCCGGAGTCAGTGCCCAGGAGGGCCTAAGTATCGTCACTGGTCAAGAGACCACCGCCACCTCCGGAGTCATTGCCCAGGAGGGCCCAAGTATCGTCACTGGTCAGGAGACCACCGCCACCGCCGGAGTCATTGCCCAGGAGGGCCCAAGTATCGTCACTGGTCAGGAGACCACCGCCGGAGTCAGTGCCCAGGAGGGCCCAAGTATCGTCACTGGTCAGGAGACCACCCCCACCGCCGGAGTCATTGCCCAGGAGGGCCCAAGTATCGTCACTGGTCAGGAGACCACCGCCACCGCCGGAGTCAGTGCCCAGGAGGGCCCAAGTATTGTCACTGGTCAGGAGACAACCGCCGGAGTCAGTGCCCAGGAGGGACCCGGCTGCCACAGCCCCGGTGCGCTATGAGGGAACGTCATGCCACACACCAATGCCCGTCTGGGTATCGTCATGCCACACACCAATGCCCAGTCCATGGAATGTCATGCCACACACCACTGCCCAGTCTAGGGATTGTCATGCCACACACCAATGCCCGTTCCAGAGACCGCCATGTCAAAGCACTGCTGAACAGTCCAGAGACCGCCATGTCAAAGCACCGCTGAACAGTCCATAGACCGCCATGGCAAAGCACCGCTGAACAGTCCAGAGACCGCCATGGCAAAGCACCGCTGAACAGTCCAGAGACCGCCATGTCAAAGCACCGCTGAACAGTCCAGAACCGCCATGGCAAAGCACCGCTGAACAGTCCAGAGACCGCCATGGCAAAGCACTGCTGAACAGTCCAGAGACCGCCATGGCAAAGCACCGCTGAACAGTCCAGAACCGCCATGGCAAAGCACCGCTGAACAGTCCAGAGACCGCCATGGCAAAGCACCGCTGAACAGTCCAGAGACCGCCATGGCAAAGCACCGCTGGACAGTCCAGAGACCGCCATGTCAAAGCACCGCTGAACAGTCCAGAACCGCCATGGCAAAGCACCGCTGAACAGTCCAGAGACCGCCATGGCAAAGCACCGCTGAACAGTCCAGAACCGCCATGGCAAAGCACCGCTGAACAGTCCAGAGACCGCCATGGCAAAGCACCGCTGAACTGTCCAGAACCGCCATGGCAAAGCACCGCTGAACAGTCCAGAACCGCCATGGCAAAGCACCGCTGAACAGGGCAAGCACCGCCATGGCAAAGCACTGCTGAACAGGGCAAGCACCGCCATGGCAAAGCACCGCTGAACAGGGCATGTACCAGGTAAGACTGTAAAGACCACCACATCAAGCATCCTTATCCCATGTGCATCTGGGACAGTGACGGGACAGGAACTTTCACGGGGAGACTGATCCAGTCTGGCCACCAGTCCCCCTCCAGAGCCACTGGCAGATGTTATCTACTTGAGAGACTGTGGCTTTGCACTCCCCAGGATATGGCAGTGGGCAAACCACCCACTGTAGAGACTTGAGAGACTGTGGCTTTGCACTCCCCAGGATGGTACAGTGGGCAAGCCACCCACTGTAGAGACTTGTGAGACTGTGGATTTGCACTCCCCAGGATGGTACAGTGGGCAAGCCACCCACTGTAGAGACTTGAGAGACTGTGGCTTTGCACTCCCCAGGATTGATCAGTGGGCAAGCCACCCACTGTAGTGACTTGAGAGACTGTGGCTTTGCACTCCCCAGGATACATCAATGGGCATGGAGCCCCATCGTGCATCTGGCTTTGCAGTCATCCGACTGAGGTGCCCCCCCTTCCCTTCCCCCTGAGGTGCCTGTAGTATTTCTATCTGAAGCCCCGGCAGTGTTCTCTCCGATTGAGGACAGGTATCTTTTGTGGGCCTCGCCCATGCATTTTTGGACTAGTGGTGCACGGACATTGCTATGTGCATATCTGCACTACTTCTCGTAATGTATATATTTCTGGCTGATTTTCTTATATATCTGTATATTTTTGACAGTCATGTATATTGATACATTACAATGTTTGAACAGATTTCACTTTGTCTTTGCATTCTTCTGGGGGGATTGTGGGTTGTTACTGTGATTTTTTTGGATGCATTGGTGTGTATGTTGTAATATGTGAGGGTGGGGGTGGGGGTGGGAGTGTTTCGTGGGTGTCCCCCTAACTTTTGCCTCCCCCCTCCCCCATGTCGTAGGTGCTGTACTCACCGTTGTCTTCAGCCGCGCCGCTGTTGGTCTTCGTAGATGAGTAGGAATACAAGGGCCGGAAGAATGTGTAATTCGGGCTCCATGGAGTCCTCCTTCCTCGTGGGATGTGTTGAGGTGAGCGTTTTCACATTGCAGTAACTGTTTCCGCCGTGTTTTTATCCACGGTGAATCCGCCCCGGAAAAGGTGGCGGATTGGCAGGTTGTGATACTATGGGCGGTACATTGTCTTCCGCCTGTCTGTTGGCGGTGACCGCCGCGCTGCTTGTCTGTACCGCCGTGGTGGGCGGTATGTTAAAGTGACTGTCTTTGTTGGCGGTTTCCGCCAGGGTCATAATTCCCTTTTTTGGTCCGCCGGCCTGTTTGTGGTATTGCCGCACCTTTAACACCGTCCGCCAGGGTTGTAATGACCTCCTTTGTCTTCCCCAAAAGTGCTCTCAAAGGGCTTGGGTTGAGCTTGCCTCTCTTTTCTGAAGTGTCAGGGCCAAAAAGACTTCATATCTTGCAGAAACTCCTTGTGAATCGAAAAACGACACACCGCTTGCTGGAATCGACCGGAAACCTGCATTGCGATCGAGAAATTGCTGCACAGCCAACCGGAATGACGCAGCCCAACTTCCAGAATAGAAATTCAATGCATCGCCTACCGGATCGACGCAGCGCCCAGGCCTTTTTCCAGTGCATCAAGGATGTTTTGCCACATTGTCCCTAGGTATTCAAATACCCCACATTACGGTGAGGACCCAAGACTGGACACCAAAAAATAACGCAAACCCCTGGTAACATGGCAGGACGTGGAGTGAGGACGAGTGCCCCTCCCAATATTTGAAGGAAGGGTCAGAGCCCCCTCTTTTTAATTCCTGTTACGCCAGCTAGGATTCAGATTTCCTCTCCACTTATTGCTGAACTGGCTGCTTATAGGATGTTCCCTGCCTCGTTGCTGGTAATGAGCTATGAGTTCTAGCCCCGCTTATGGAGTTCTGTGTTGTGCTCTTCTGATCGCTGGCTTGCTCATCACTATTTCCTTACAGTGGAGGCTCCTACTTTAATGTGGAGGAGAGTCACGCCTCCTGCTGGGAGGGCGGCAAACATAAATAAACGTGTAATAAAAAGGTTTTAATATAATTTTAGTATAAAGAGTGCCAGTGTCGGTCCAGCCCAAGTGTGAGGGCGGCTCCATTCCTGCTGACTGACAGCAAGAATGACACAGCCTAAAGTTTGAAGCGCAAGTCGGATTGGATGGTTGTCTTGCGATGGCCAGCCCAGCATGTGCACTCCACACCTCTTCAACCCAAGCTGTGTTAGACAGCTGGGAGGAATATGGACACCGGCCCCAGTCTTATAAAGAGATTTGGGTTAGCTTGCTGCAACCAGTTCTCACTGTTGTCTAATTCTGACATGCCGGCTACTGTTATAGCAAACATGAGATCAGCTTCTGAATTGGTTGGATTAGTTGACTCTGCTCTGGGACCCTCATCAATCGGATCATTGGTCTGACATCCTCGACTGAAGGAAATAAGAGATGACAAAGCGAGGTCTCATGACCTCTTTGTACTGACTTATATAATTCAGGATTAATTCCTGGTGGTGGGGTGTTTTGCTGACTTTCATGGCTGTCACTATCCAGTGTTGAAAATGGCTGCAATGGGTATATATTTAGGATGTGGGGGTGGATCTGGGTATTGTCCCTCAACCCATTTTGACGAAGCACATGAGCAGAATTTGGAATACTGGCTCACCACTCTGCTCATCACAAGTTAATCCAAATAAGTATAGCATATACATTTCTGTATGAAGGATAAGAATCCATACAGCCAACATGTGTTTTGCTGCAGCAGATTGGCAGAGGAATATTTTCAAGCCCCAAAAAATAAGTATCAAGTGTGAAAATATTTGATTAATGTGTCTCAGTTGTGCAAATCTCATCAGCAGTTTTTGAAGAGTGTAATAGCAACAGAATTAAAACATTTAACATGTCAAATATTTACAAAATTAACATTGTGGCTACTCATTTATCTTAAACAACTAACAACCAATGACAAAGCCAATAGTCCTAGGTGGTTTTAGGTTTATGTAACTTGTAAGGTATATCTGGAAATAATAACAGAAAACTCGGAAAGAAACCCTTTTTTGCTCTCTAGCTCACTACATAAGCATCATCCCTCACGTTATGCCCACCATTGACAAATGTCACCAAGCACCACTATTTCCTAATAGCCTTGGGGCCAGTTTAGGGCTTAATATGCCTGGCACAGTTATGAACATCTTAATTGCTGTCTATTAATACCTGGATTGAGAGCACTGGGTATAAGCCCCACCGATGTGACACAGGGGCCAATACACCAATGGACAGATGAGTGCCCTCCACTTTCTCCAGGGGTCTGGGCCATTCTTGGACTTCCCTCTATTCTTCAGAAATGGTATTGGGGTTTGTGAGATGTGTGTCCTATGGCTGTGTGTATTCCATGGCTGTTTGTATTCCTTGCTGTGTCTACCTTGTGGAACTTGATCTGGTGTTTGTTCAGCCTTCACTAACTCCCCAGTAGGCTGAGAGTTGGAGTATGCATTCTTAGTGTGGGGGGCACTGGACAAGTGTCTGACCCACCTTTCTATTGCTGGGGTGTAGGCTGATTTTGTGCTTTTAACTGTTCTCCCTGATGTTCTTAAGATGTGTGGAAATGTTAGTCATGTACCCTGTATCATGTCTGTCTCTGTGCCCATTATGTGCTTTTTGGGGACCTGTGCGGTGTTGGTTTTGGTATTAGATCTACCCTTCATGAAAGTCTTGAGCTAGGATTGGTTTTGCACTCTTTGGCTGGGAAGTGGGGTGGCCTTGGTCTACCACTTTTGCACTTGCTTGTTTTAAGCCCTATGTGATGTGCCATGATTCAATCTTTATGGGCCCAATTGTCTTCACTCCCTTTTTTTGTACCAAGGATTCAGGAATTGTCATGGGACTGCCCTTTGTGTCTTGCCATGTATGGTCTTGCTTCATTTATGTGGTTCGCTGCCTAGCCCAGTGCTTATGGAAGGGAACTATGCCTCACAGTTGTCCTGCCTGACAACCATCTTTTGCTTAGTATGCAGGTTTTGGTGGGCTGACGCATATGTAATATTCTGTGCTTTGGTTGGGTTGGGCATCATTAATATTTGCTGTGTCTACGTTCTTTTCCTTCCTTTGGTCTCCAGGCTTTTTTTGCAAGTAGGGCCCCTGTGGCACTCATTGGTGGAGATGCCCATTCTGCAGGCAGGAGCAATATGACTGGTGCAGGCACAGAAACAATCTATTCTGTGAACCACAACATGAGGCTTGGTCACGCTGTAAATGATGATGTGGTCACCACAGGAGAAGGCCCTGAAATAGCAACTAGTATGAGAGTTGCCGCTCTTCAGAGCAGTTGAATGGCTCATCATTGTGGTTCTGTGTCAGCCGAGGTTAAGGTTTTGGCAGTTTACATCCTGTTCTCCAAAGAACAGAAGCTGCTTTTTTTTTTTTTTGCAGTGAGCATTTTTTGCAAAAAAAAAAAATCTTTTTTGTAAATAGAAGTGATAGGCAAGTTCTAGATTTTTCTACAAGAAGTGGGTAGAGTTGTGAATCACACATATAGAATCCTAATTCAAGTTGGACTGAACCTTAAAAGTTTATTTAAGGATTCTCAACCAAAGATGCATCTCTTTCCTGATGCTGTTACTTCCTTATGAAAAGCTATAATAGGAAAATACCTGATTTTGAGAAGAGTGCATTGCAATGCATTTGGTAAGTGTTATTTAATTGTGTTTTCCCGATTTGAAATGTTTTCAATTTTCATTTCTTTCATCCGTGGGTTCCAGGTCAGCTTCATCTATGGTTGAGTCCTTCTCTTGTTTCAGTCTAAGTCAGGCTTAAGTTCCAGTCTTCTGGCATTATTCACTGGTGATTATGGTTTTTAGGCCATAAGGCTTTTTCCTCCTGCCGGGGGATTCTTTTAAAGACAACCTATTGCCTTGTACATGCTCTATCTGTGAGGCTACACCACTGCTACAGAGTAGAGTTGCCTTTATGTCTAGACATTGAGGAAGGACAAGAAACAGCATTCACACCATTCAACCCTTGACAGCCTCCTTATCTGTGTAGGGCTGCTCCTTCCAGTCTGGGCCCTCTGCTAATTCTTTTTTCTGGGAGTTAGGCTGTTCTCTTTGTTTTATGTTGTGGTATGGTCCAGCACCAGAGGCTGGGTGATGGTGTCTTTTTGTGCCAAGGTACACTGTTTGGCTTCATGCTGGGGTCTTCACATTCTTTCTATTAGAAAAATGGTGCTTGAAGATTGCTCCCTGGTTTTCCATTGTAAATCTGTTGAAGGTTGGTTCTTCCCTTAATTGCTTATGGATCTAATTTTGCCTTCTTGCTTTGACTTGCTTTAGCTTTGGCCCACCGTCACTCTATATGAACCTGATCATTAGAGTGTGGTCTGTCGTATTAATCCACCTTACATTGTGGCTTCTATATTAAGGTTTGCATTTTTACTCAAAGCTGATACATCTGCCTTCCTTAGCATTAGTTTCCTGGTGCCTCTCAGTCTCTTGTGAGTGTACTATTCTTGTTCCTACTTGGACTTAGAGCTAATGGTCACAGGCTCCTCTACTTTCACTTTGCTGGGGAGGTTGGATCACTGTGGCCACCACAGTTTATATTTTTGTTTTCTAGTAGAGCTTCTTTTTTAAGTGAGTTTTTCTGCATCTACTTGTAGGCAGTCATTTTGGTCAGCTGTCCCAGGTGCTTCATGTAGGGGCTTAACATTAGCTGGGGGTGGGGCACCTTTATCCTGTTTGGGCTGGTCTTCTAACTTCATGATGGGCTGGATGGCCATGTGTACATCACTGCACACTTTTGCTTGGAGTTTTTCCGCCTCTTGTAGCTTCACTGGGGTTTTTGCGGCCTTTGTGCATGGTCCAGCTTTACAGGGCCCTATATGAGTCTTATGTTGAATCGTATTTTATTCAAACGAGCAGTGGTACACGGCTGGCATTCCACTGACACTGTTAGAGTTACGGCAGTTATTGCCGAACCGGACAACATACGTTGTGCGGACTGTGTGCTGTCCTGCATCTCTATTAAAGATACAATTACAAACTACAAAAAATACTTTTGGTGTCCTCGCACTTAAGATGTGACAATGAGTCTCAAGCCTGATCTGTTTCCTTGCTCTCTTAGGACCTGTGGATTGGTGTCCTTTTTCTTAGGATTGGGTATTTCTGTTATTTGTGTGTTGAATGCTTGTTTACCTTGTGCATTGTGCCTTTATACTCTGCTGATCTTGGAATATGGGCATTTGACACTTTGGGTGCTCTGGCTAGTTTTCTCATCTTGCTGGCATCCTTCCTTCTTCAGTTGCTGTGTGCTTCTGTGAGTGTGATGATGTGGGCTGCCTTGTCTTTGCCTTTTATTCTTGCTCCTTCACAACCTCTGCAAGTAGTGTTAGGGTTCTATAAAATGTAGGCCCTCATTATGACATTGGCGGTAAATCCCACTTATCGCCACGCTGTCTGCTGCCAACTTACCACCGCCGTGGCTGATATTGGTTCACCATATTATGACAAACACACACCAATCCATCAGTATACAGCCACAGACACAAATCCGCCACACCAAAGGTCAGTTGTAAACTGACGGTATCAAAACACACACTGTTACCCCAACAGAACAACGCCAATCACATTATGACCTACAAATCACCACTGCGGACATTCAACGGCGGTAAACCATTGGCAGTACATACCGCCACGCTCAAAATGGACACACATACAAAACAACACCACATGGGACAATTCAAACAACACACACCTGGCACCCATACACACACCACACCTGCACACCCACTCTACTATAAAACACCCACCCACATTACCCACAACCTTTTACCATTCCAAACCATTGCCAGCAGAGCGACATCAAGACCACAGACAGAACTAAAGCCACACACTATTCATACCTATACAACACTCACCCACCGCACATCACACACCCCAACACTTTACTCAACACACCCTCACCTACGCACCTCACACAACACCCATAGCACCACAAAGACACACCTGTTTCACAGAGGAGGAGCTAAGGGTCATGGTGGAGGAAATTATCAGGGTAGAGCCACAGTTATTTGGAGCACAGGTGCAGCAGATATCAATTGCTAGGAAGATTGAGCAACGGCTGATATTTGTGGACAGGGTCAACGTCGTGGGACAGCACCCAAGAACTAGGGATGACATCAGGAAGAGGTGGAACGACCTGCGGGGGAAGGTACGTTCCATTGCATCAAGACACCAGCTCGCTGTACAGAGGACTGGCGGGGGACCTCCACCTCCTCCCCCACAGCTAACAGCCTTGGAGGAGCAAATCTTGGCAATCCTGCATCCTGAGGGCCTGGCCGGAGAAAGAGGGGGACTGGGCTCTGGTAAATAAGCTCTCTACTACTATCACCTCCTACCTGCATGCCATCACATACCCCCACCCTCACCCTCAATCCCATCACTCCACCACTTCCCACACACCCCACCATCACATCTCACTCATCCCAATGCCAAGCCCTGCATGCTCTACCAATGCATGGACACCACTCACAGCCCTGCATGGGTACTCATCTCTAAAGCATGCACACTATAGAGAACTAATCATCCCACCATACACCAACGTACACAAGTGAAAGCTGCCGGGGCAAATACAACCAAAGAGGGCAAGCCATGGATGCACAAAATGTTACACAGAAACCATAACACTTCATTTACATCCCCACAGGTACCCCAGCCAATGTCAGCAGAGAGGAGGTGCCAGCAATGTCCAGTGCCCTAACGGAAGAGGCCCACAGTGATGATAGCAACTCTGGTCTTCAGGATCTGGGTGACCTACCTGGCCCATCAGGGACCTCTGGACAGCTGGTTACCCAGGCCCAGTCACACACCACCACAGAGCATCCCCATCAGGAAACACCACCAAAGCACCTACCCAGTGCACCCACACCTCTGTCCCCAGGGCACGTCATTCAACAGTGTGTCCACCTCTTCAGGGACCCCCAGGGCACACCTCATACCCAAGACAATCAGGGACCTGTTGTGCACCAGGGGGAGGACAGGCCCAGGGAACACACTCTCCAGGAGGCACTTGCAGAGATCCTGGGAGCCTATCAACATTCCCAGGACATAATGGGCCAGATCCTGGACAATGAGCAGGAGTACAGGTGGCTGCAGGAAGGACAGTACCAGGGGATCAGGGAGGACTTGCAGGCCATCAACAACACCCTGATATCCATAGCAGGGGTACTGGCAGACATGGCCAATATAATGAGGAAGGCAGTCACACAACAGCGGGCCCCTGCCTCTAGCCAGATGTCTGAAGAGCCTTCCACCTCTGCTACTGCTAGTGGCCAGGAGGCCCCGCCACAGAACTCACAGGCCACCAGCACCCCTTCTCCTGCAGAAGGAGAACCACCCCGCAAATGTTTCCTGTGATCCAGACAGAAGACAGAGACACTTGTCAAGACCCCCGCCAGGAATTGAGACTCTCCTGATTGTCACCCTTGTGTCCCACTCAGTCACCCTGTCCACCTTGAACTGCCATTGCTCTCCTTCCTATGTACCCTTGGACAATGCACCTGTGCTACAAACAGACAGGAACAATACCCTGGACTTTCCTCCATCATCACCCCATCCGATTGTACTTGCCCCCTATATATTTCAACACCCTTGGAAAAAAAAGAAGTTTGGAGTATGTCATGTATTTAAATTTTTGTATTCATTGAAGCAAGTACAAACAGTGCAAATCAACTGTAGATAAAATTAGCATAGATTTATGACCTATAGCTGGCTGCAGTGATCACACCAGGAGTATATGTGAGGTCACCAACATCTGCAAAATGAACTGCCAGAGTGAACAGTAAGGGGGCATAGAGGTGGGAAATATCAGCATGCCGGTGCCATAGAAATTCAAACAAATGTCATTGAAATGTGAAGTAACACTGTCTAACTGTGTGTCATTGGAAGTATTGTCTGATCACAGATGTTCTATTGTCCTCATCCTCTTGCTCCTCACCCTAACTGTCCACAGGGTCCACTGCTGGCACACAGGAATCTCCAGCCTCCCTCTCCTGCAAGAACAGGACATGGCGTCTGAGAGCCAAGTTATGCAACATGCAGCATGCCACCACTATCTGGCAGACCTTCTTCGATGAGAAGCACAGGGATCCACCTGTCAGATGGAGGCACCGGAACCTGAAATTCAGGAGGTCAAAGGTTATTTCAATTATCCTTCTGGTTCACCCATGGGCCTCATTATAATGGTCTTCTGCTCTTGTCCTGGCATTCCTCAGAGGGGTCAGCAGCCATGAGAGGTTGGGGTAACCAGAGTCACCTGAAATATTGAGGGACAACATTCAACCACACACTATCCCATATGGCCCACACCATACACCAACATCTACTGGGTGGGAACCAGGGCTCACCTATTACCCACACCCTGTGCCTCTGTAGTTGGGCCATCGCATTTGGGATGCTGCAATTCATCAGGACAAAGGCATCATGCACAGACCCAGGATACATAGCATTGATGTGGGAGATGTACTGGTCCGCCAAGCACACCATCAGTACATTCATAGAGTGGAAACTCTTCCGATTTCTGAACACCTGTTCATTCTGGTGGGGTGGCCAAATGCAATATGTGTTCCATCAATCACCCCTATTATGTTGGGGATATGTCCCATTGCATAGAACTCGGCCTTCACTCTGGACAAATCTTCAACCTGGGGGAAAACAATGTAGCTGCACATGTGTTTTATCAGGGCAGACAACAGTCTTGTCAGCACGTTTGAGAACATTGGCTGTGACATTCCTTCTGCCAAGCCCACTGTCACTTGGAAATAACCAGTTGCCATGAAATGGAGTACTGATAGCACTTGCAAAAGAGGGGGATCCCAGTGGGGTGACGGATAGCAGATATCAGGTCAGGCTCCAATTGGGCACACAGCTCTGTGATTGTGGCCCTGTCCAGTCTTTACATGAGATAATGTGCCTGTGCTCCAGTGTTGCCAAGTCCACCAGGGGTCTTTACACGGGGGTATGTCTCCATCTCCTATTTATCCACAGCGGTAGGAATCCAAGGGACAAAAGTATGAGGAGCCGGTCACAATCTGAACAATAGAGCTACAACATAACTATGCATGCTGGTAACTTATAATGGGTCAGTGGATTTGTCCAGTATGTCCTAATATCACCAGTGATGCAGCAATTTTCCAGGTCTTGCCCCACCCCAGAAATGGCATCTGCCTGTACTGTGTGGAGGGACAGGTGGAAGTGAGGTAATTCCGCTGACGTTGTGCGCCGTTGCTGGAGGCGGTCAGGAACCGCTGTGCAACTCCTCATTGGTTATAATTATGTATTGTATGTGCATATGTGTGTGTATTCGTGTGTGTGTGTGTGTGTGTGTGTGTGTGTGTGTGTGTGTGTATATATATATATATGTATGTGTATATGTTGTTTCTGTGCTTGGCATGTTCGTGGATCATTGCATGGCTCCTGGTTCTTTGGGTTGTTATACTAGATATCTATGAATTCCTGCTCTCATCTTATCACACTTTTCTACTCATCACTCTTATGTCATGTCTCTATCAAACTATCCTCCATTCTCACTCTGACTCATCCCAAATCCCTTCTACCACTTTCATCTCCTAAATATCTCTGCCTAAGCTCTTCCCTCCACCTCCACATCTAACTCACCAAACCTCACTCTACCTCTGTGACCTCCCACACAACCCTACTAAATTCTCCTGCATTCATCTCACCCTGCTACTATGCTCTCCCTAACCCTTCCACATACTCTTCCCTCTCCGCCCCCCTTTACTCATCCCAAGCCTTTGGGTTGAGTAAATGAAGGATATACTCCTAATTAACACTTCTGGATTTCTTTCCTCCTCCACCCCTCCATTACTCCAGTCAATCTAACTAACAAACTCTCATATCCGCGGCTCAAATTAACTCATAATAATACTAAAACTGTACTCATTATTTAATGATACTAATCCATCACTAATTCTTGTTGGGTTCCAGAGTAGCGTGCTACTCATCGAAAAGCGCTTCGACGCCTCGTCAGGGGTAGTAAGCGCTATATAAATACGATTACAATACAATACAATACAATACAATATTTGGGCCCTATGAGGTACAGTGGCCAATGGTGATCAACGCCAGTGATGATGGTATGCACCGCTGCGGACATGACTGCCATTTTCTATCTGAGGAGTTGGAGAGACTGGTGGATAGGATCCTACCCCAGTACGGACTGCTGTTTGGGGCTCCAGACCAACCAGTGAGTACACTGTGGGCACAATGCATGTGGCATGAATACATGGAGTGGTGTGAGTGAAGGCCTCGTGTAAGGGGGGTGGGTGGATGTCCTCTGGGTGGCGTATAGGTTGTGTGCAGGGCCATGTGTGTGCCAGTGGTGACGGAAACGTGTATGGTGGGCCATATGTGTAACTGGCTGGACTGTTTGTCTAAATCTATTTTCCGGTATGTATTGCCTCCTGTGTGTGAGGGTGCTGTGTACGCCAACGGTTGTGTTGGTGCAGCCATTGACACATCAGTACATTTACACACCGTTACCCCCTGGAAGAATGCAAGTACAAAAGGAATTGAGTGAAATAATTGATATTTTAAAAATAGGCAGATATACGTAACAAATAGAAAAACAGTATATACAAATATTTACAATATGTACAGAAAGCGTACATTTTCCTTTGCAAATGTTCGTGGCCCACTGGGCCAAAAATCATGGGCCAAGCCCACACTTGACTCCTGCCTCAATACGGAGAGAACACTGCAGGGGCGTCAGGTCGAAAACACACAGGCACCGCAGGGGGAGGGGAAGGGGGGCACTTCAGCCAGAAGATGGAATAATGTCACATATCCTCGAGGGGCCTCCATGCCCACTGCTAGGTCCTGGGGAGTGCAAAGCCACAGTCTCTCAAGTCTATCAAGTGGGTGGGTTGCCCACTGGTTGGTCCTGGGGAGTACAAAGCCACAGTCTCTCAAGTCTCTCAAGTGGGTGGGTTGGCCACTGCTTGGTCCTGGGGAGTGCAAGGCCACAGTCTCTCTAGTGGGTGATTTGCCCACTGCTTGGTCCTGGAGAATGCAAAGCCACAGTCTCTCAAGTCTCTTAAGTGGGTGGGTTGCCCACTGCTTGGTCCTGGGGAGTGCAAGGCCATAGCCTCTCAAGTGGATGGCTTCTCCACTGGTTCTGGAGGGGGATTTGTGCCCAGTGTGCTTCATCCTGCCAAGGATAGGGTGAGTGGATGCATTTCTCCACTGGTTCTGGAGGGGGCTTTGTGCCCAGAATGCTTCATCCTGCCAAGGCTAGGGTGAGTGGATGCATACCTCCACTGGTTCTGGAGGGGGCTTTGTGCACAGTGTGCTTCATCCTGCCAAGGATAGGATGAGTGGATACATTTCTCCACTGGTTCTGGAGGGGGCTTTGTGTTCAGTGATGCAGCACTTGGGGTGTGGCAGTTCACATTCCCTCACCTGGGTGTCGGAGGCACGAGATTTGCAGGGACCAGGTTACATGATACTCCATGGAGGCAGGGCCAGACTCTATCCTGCGGCCACTAAGGCTGCAAACTGGTGGTAGTGCCGGTGCTGGTGGGAGTGCTTCCAGTGGTGGTGGGAGGCTCCAGGCCGTCTCCTGGAGCCTCGGACGGACGCACACTGGGGCTGCTGCTGCTGGTAGTGGTCCTACTGTCAGCGGTGCAGGTGGCGGTGCTTGTGGCGGTGCTTGTGGCAGGGATGCTGGCGGTGCTGTCCGTGGTACAGGTACTGCCAGTGTTGGAGGGAGGCACCAGCCCGTCTCCTGCAGCCTCAGACTGCTGGCCACTAGGGATGCTGCTGCTTACAGTAGTGGTGGCAGCGGGGGCAGGTGGCGGTGCAAGTGTCAGTGCTTGCAGTGGTGCTTGTGGCGGTGCTGGCCGCGGTACAGGTGGCGGGGCTGTCGGTTCTGAGGGTGGGCACCAGGCCCTCACCTGGAGCCTCCGAGGCCTGAAGTGCCTTGCCTTGGCTTTTCTGCCCCTTCCTCACCTTGGCAGATGCTGCTGGGACCTTGGCTCTGGCAGCTGGAGTTTTGGAGGAGGCCTTGCTGGGTAGGTCGTGCTCTTTGCCCTTGCTGCATGCTGTCCCCTTCTTCACCTTGACAGGTGGTGGAATGGTTGGTCCTTTGCAGGGGTTGGTGGCACACTGCCTGGCCTGACGGGTGTCCCCTTTGATCCTCTGGGAGTTGCAGATACCACAGCAGACGCCAACTTGGTGGCTGAGGTGCTGGCCTGGGATCTGGACACCCTGGCCCAAGGGGAAGGACAGGGGAGGGGTAGGGAACAGGTCAATGTTTGCCAAGAAAAGTTTTTTAGACACACTGGGACGTCAAGATGGAGAGGGTTTGGGAGTGGAGGAAGAGGGAGTGGTTGTAGGAGGTGTCTGTCTGCTGAGTTTGGGTGAACGTGCATGGGCTGGATGCTGTCGTGAGGTGGATGGCTGTTGGGTGGGTGGGTGCTTGCGTTTGTATACTTTGGGAGGAGGGGTCACCGAACACTGGGAGAGGACACAGGGGATGTGTGCATGGTTGTGGGGGTGATGACTGCTTGTATGGGGCGTGTTGTGATGGACGTGCTGGTGATGGAGGTAGTGGATGAAGATGTAGTGCATGCAGATGTGTGTAGACGCTACTGGGAGTGAGGTGGACGATGAGGAGGAGGGAGACACAGTGGAGGCAGTGGATGTTGGTGTGTTTGCATGGGTATGGTGCTTGTGTGAGTGCCTGTGAGATGAAGTGTGGTGCTTACGTTTGCCTGAGCCTCTTTTGTGTGGTGATTTGAGTGAATGCTGGTCTGAAGGTGTGCTTGGGATAGGCTGTGGTTGAGGGGATTGGGTCTGGGTAGAGGAAGTTGGAGGGGGGAGGCTAGACACAGGGACAAGGGCTGCCATCAGTGCTGAGGCCAGAACCTGAAATGCTCTCTGTTGGGCTGCCAAGCCAGAGTAAATGCCCTCCAGGTATGCATTTGTTTGTTGAAAATGTCCTGCTACACCCTGGATGGCATTCAGTATGGCTGACTGCCCAACAGAGAGGGATCTCAGGAGGACAATAGCCTCCTCAATGAGGGCGCCAGGGCTGACTGGGGCAGGGCCTGAGGTGCCTAGGGCGAAGGAGATGCCCACCCTCCTGGGTGAGCAGGCATGGGAAACACACTGAGGGGCTGCTGGGAGGGCGGTGCTGGTAGGGGGGTTGTAACTGTACCTGTTGTTGGGGTGGGCACAGATGTGTCCGCCACCGCCAGGGAGCTTCCATCGGAGGAGGAGTCGCTGTTTGTGGTCTCCCCTCCTCTCCCTGTCGTGGTGCTCCCCTCGCCCTCTATCCCACTGGTGCTCTCACCCTCGGAGGATTCCGCCTCCAGGCCCATGTGGGATGCAGCTCCCTCCATCGTCGGTGTACCTCTGCTCCTCCGCCAGATGATGCTAATGCACACAAGGACAGGGTGACAAAACAAAAAGTGGGGGGAGAGACAGAGGACACACTTGGTCAATGCCAGCAACACCACTACCGTTGACGTACACAACACACAGGGAGCAGCCCTATGCACTAGGCCATGCCCATCCATTTACAAAGATAGGCACCCGCCCATGGGGTACAATGCCTAATGCCAGCATCTGCACACCAGAAACCCAAAGGGCCTTGCCCAGTAGTATATGGCCACTTACACTATTGGGGTAGGGGTGCTCCAGAGCCTGCCCAACAAGCGACCTACCGTGCCATGTTCGCCCTGGCCTAGGGGCACCACCCAGCCCACATCCACCACCCAGGTACCTCCTAACGCGCGCAAAGTCAGCTTAATGAAACTGTACTCACCCCCTTGTGGCTGCTGTGATGCCCTCAAGCGCCCATCCAACTCCGGATAGGCCACCGGCAGGATGCGGAACATCGGGGGGTCATGGTGCGATGGGCACCCCTTCCTCGTTGGGAGGCCAACCCCAGCTGGGCCTCCTCCATCTTCTTTGCCCAGCGGCGCAGGTCCTCCCATCTCTTGCGGCAGTTGGTGCTCCACCTGTCAAAGACCCCCAGTGTCCACACCTCCTTGGCGATGACACACCAAAAACCCTTTTTCTGGTGGGCGCTGACCTGGAGGGAAAAGACAGCAGAAAAGGGAATTATTCACCCGTCCAGACTGTCAGCCTCATTGCCCACCAGTTCCCACCCATCCCCTGATGAACATACAGTGACACCTTGCATGCTGCACTCTGGCCAGGACTGATCAGTACCCCCCAGCATGTGGCTTACATCCACAGCACTCCATACATTCATGCCCCACGCATCGTGCTCACAGTGTACTCACCTGTTGGTCTGGTGGACCATAAAGTAAAGGGTACTGGGGTAGGACCCCATCCAGCAGTCTCTCCAACTCCTCTGAAGTGAAGGCCCTTTCCCCAGACACTCGAGCCATGGTCACTTCCAGACACAGGTCACAGCACCACTTGCAGTGTAGGTCCTCTCCTGTTGAAGGTCAGGTAGCGAGTCAGTGAAGAGATAGAAAATGGCAGTCAGGTCCGCGGCGGTGCGTACCGTCACCGCTGACTTACATTGCCATTGGCTCCTGGAACCCATGGGGCCCAATGATAACCAAAGCGAAGCTGCGCCGCAGTCATCGACTGCCTACCGCGACGGTGCACAACGCCAGTGCAATTACCTAATTTCCACTTGTCCCTCCTCACAGGTCAGGCAGCTGCCATTTCAGGGGGGCACAGGGCATTGCACCTAACTGCATCACAGCAGACATTGGCACATCAACTGACTCTCGAGTTCACATACTGTTTCTGTAAAGTAAATAAATCAACATTAGTGCAATAGATGTGGGGATATGACCCTCTGCTCACCGTTCTCTTCCATAGGCTTCAACCGCTGAGGCAGAATATGAGATGGCAGCATCCTCTGGTGTACAGACCCCTGGTGGACGTTGCGACTATGGAGGACAGACACATTATCATTACCTACAGACTTGATCGTGCCACAATCCAAGAACTGTGTGCCCAATTGGAGCCAGACCTGATGTCAGCTATCCGCCAGCCCAAAGGAATTCCCTGTCTAGTGCAGGTCCTGACAGTGCTCCATTTCCTGGCAAGTGGCTCCTTCCAAACAACAGTGGCCATGGCATCAGGGATGTCTCAGCCAATGTTCTCAAATGTGTTGACCAGAGTGTTGTCTGCCCTGCTGAAACACATAAGCAGCTACATCGTGTTCCCTCAGGTGGAGGATTTGGCCACAGTGAAGGCTGAATTTTATGCCCTGGGACATATCCCCAACATCATTGGTGCCATTGATGATACACATGTGGCATTTGTCCCCCCCGGAGAAATGAACAGGTTTACAGGAATAGAAAAAGCTATCACTCTATGAATGTGCAGATGGTGTGTTTGGTGGACCAGTACATCTCCCTTGTGAATGCCAAATATCCTGGCTCTGTGCATGACGCCTTTATCTTGAAGAATAGCAGCATCCCATATGTGATGGGCCAACTCCAGAGGCACCGGGTGTAGCTAATAGGTGAGCCAAAGGTCCCCACCCAGTTTATGTTGGTGTCTGGGTATTGGGTTGTCCCTAGGGGTTAGTGTGTGTCTAACAGTTGTCCCTCGACATTTGCAGGTGACTCTGGTTACCCCAACCTCTCCTGGCTACTAACCCCAGTGAGGAATACCAGGACAAGGGCAGAGGAAAATTATAATGAGGCACATGGGCGTACAAGGAGGATTATTGAAAGGACCTTTGGCCTCCTGAAGGCTAGGTTCCGGTGACTCCATCTGACAGGTGGATCCCTGTACTACTCACCCAAGAAGGTGTGCCAGATCATCGTTGCATGTTGCATGTTGCACAACCTGGCCTTGAGATGTCAGGTGCCTTTTCTGCAGGAGGATGTGCCTGGAGATGGTCTTGTGGCAGCGGGAGAGCCTGTGGACAGTCAGGAAGAGGAGGCAGAGGAAGAAGATGTGGACAACAGAACAAATATAATACAGCAGTACCTCCAGTGACACACAGGTAAGACACTGTAACTCCACTTTACATTTCATTTGTCTGTTGGACATTGTACAAGGCAGCCTCTTTCCTTATGTCTATAGCCACTGACTGTTCCCTTTGGAATCTCTATTTTCAGATCTCTGTGCCCCAATCTGGCTCCTGCTTTGTGTTCTGCTGCCCACCAAAGGTCATCCTAAAGTATATTTCACTGTACATTTGCGTTGCAATGCTTTGATAATGTTGTACTAATACATTTGTGAATCATTATACTGACTCCAGATTAGTATTTGTTCCAAGGGTGTTTATTTAGGTGCTTATAAGTATAGGGGTATGTACAAGGGGCTGGGGTGATGATGGAGGAAAGTCCAGTCTCTTGGTATCACAGGTACATTGTCCAAGGGGGCATAGGAAGTGGAGCAATGGCAGTTCAAGGTGGACAGGATAACAGAGTGGGACACAAGGGTGACAATCAGAAGATTCCTATTTCCTGGTGGGGTCTTGGTAATGTTCTCTGGCTTCTGCCTGGATCGCAGAGACCGTTTGTGGGGAGGTTCTCCTTCTGCAGGGGGTGGGGTCCTGGTGGCCTGTTGTTCCAGTGGCGGATACTCCTGTCCACTAGCGCCGGTGGAGGTGGAAGGCTGTTCCTCGGTTTGGCTAGTGTCAGGTGCCTGTTGTTGTGCCACTGTCTCCATCATGGTCTTGCCCATGTCAGCCAGCACCCCTGCAATGGTGACCAGGATGGTGTATATTTTTGTTAGGTCATCCCTGATCCCCAGGTACTGTCCCTCCTGCAGCCGCTGGGTCTCCTGCAACTTGGCCAGTATCTGGGAATGGTGGTATGCTCCCAGGATGTTGGAGAGTGCGTCGTGGAGAGGGGGTTCCCTGGCCTGTCCTCCCCCTGTCGCTCAGCAGTCCTCCCAACTTCCCTGTTGTCCTGTGACTCTGTCCCCTGAACCGTATGCCCACTGCCACTAAACTCAGGTCCCTGATCATCCTGTGTTGGTGGGGTTGCCTGGGGTCCCTGTAGTGGTGGACACACTGCTGATTGACGTTTCCTGGGGACAGTGGCATGGGCCCGCTGAGTGGGTGCTGTGCTGGTGTTTCCTGAGTGGGGAGGTTCTGTGGTGGGTTGGGACTGAGGCAGGGAACCGACTGTCCAGCGGTTCCAAATGGGCCAGGTTGGTCATCCTGATCCAGGCGTGCAGAGCTGCTGTTGTCACTGTGTGCCTCTTCAGGTGGGGGACTGGATGTGGCTGGCACCTCCTCTCCGGTGACATGGAGTATGGGTCCTGTGGGAATGCAAATGCATTGTTAATGTGTCTGCATGTGTCATCTTGTGCATGGGTGTATGATTGTGATTTGCCTGTCAGCTTGGCCTTGTGTGAGTGGTGGTTTTGTAGGCTGGGTGAGTCTCTCTACTGGGCATGCTGGGGTGATGGGTGTCCATGCAGGTCTGTGATGGGTGTCCATGCATTGTTGTTGCATGCAGGGCTTGGTATTGGGATGGGTGGGTTGTGATGGTAGGGTATATGTGAGGTGGTGGAGTGATGGGGTGAGGGCAGGGGTATGTGTTTGTGACGGCATGCAGGTAGGGTGGGGGGATAAAGTAGTTAAGATTTGACTTTCCATCACCAAGACTTGGTCCTCCCATGTTGTTAGTTGTGGGGGAGGAGGTGGGGGTCCACCGCCAGTCCCCTATACTGCTACCTGTTGTCTTGTAACCACGGAACGCACCTTCTCTCATAGGTCGTTCCACCTCTTCCTGATGTCATCCCTGGTTCTTGGGTGCTGTCCCACAGCGTTGACCCTGTCCACGATCCGCCGCCATAGCTCCGTCTTCCTTGCAATGGACGTCTGCTGCACCTGTGATCCGAATAGCTGTGGCTCTACCTGGATGATTTCCTCCACCATGACCCTTAGCTCCTCCTCAGAAAACCTGCGGTGTCTTTGGGATGACATGCATGTGGTGTGTGTGATATGTGTGAGGATGTGTGGGGTGATGTGTGGGATGATGTGTTGGGATGTATGCTGTGATGTGCGTGAAGGGTGTATGGGCGATGTTGTTCTGTGGCTCTGATTGAGTGGGTGCTCCTAGTTTGTTTCTCTCTGCCTGTTGTCTATTTTTTCACTGTAAGGGGTTGTGGGTAATGTGGGTGTGTGTTTTATAGTGGTCTGAGTGTGTGAGTGTGGTGTGGGTATGTGTATCAGGTGTGTGTATTTTGAATTGTCCAATGTGGTGTAGTTTTGTTAGTTTGTGTGTATTTTGAGCGTGGCTGTGTGTTCCGCCAATGGTTGACCGCGATTGAAAGACCGCTGCGAGGATTCGTGGGTCGTGATACTGTGGGCGTAGGCTGGGTGAGTCTCTCTACTGGGCATGCTGGGGTGATGGGTGTCCATGCAGGTCTGTGATGGGTGTCCATGCATTGTAGTTGCACGCAGGGCTTGGTATTGGGATGGGTGGGTTGTGATGGTAGGGTATATGTGAGGTGGTGGAGTGATGGGGTGAGGGTAGGGGTATGAGTTTGTGATGGCATGCAGGTAGGGTGGGGGGGATAAAGTAGTTAAGATTTGACTTTCCATCACCAAGACTTGGTCCTCCCATGTTGTTAGTTGTGGGGGAGGAGGTGGGGGTCCACCGCCAGTCCCCTGTACTGCTACCTGGTGTCTTGTAACCACGGAACGCACCTTCTCTCATAGGTCGTTCCACCTCTTCCTGATGTCATCCCTGGTTCTTGGGTGCTGTCCCACAGCGTTGACCCTGTCCACGATCCGCCGCCATAGCTCCGTCTTCCTTGCAATGGACGTCTGCTGCACCTGTGATCCGAATAGCAGTGGCTCTACCCGGATGATTTCTTCCACCATGACCCTTAGCTCCTCCTCAGAAAACCTGCGGTGTCTTTGGGATGACATGCATGTGGTGTGTGTGATATGTGTGAGGATGTGTGGGGTGATGTGTGGGATGATGTGTTGGGATGTATGCTGTGATGTGCGTGAAGGGTGTATGGGCGACGTTGTTCTGTGGCTCTGATTGAGTGGGTGCTCCTAGTTTGTTTCTCTCTGCCTGTTGTCTATTTTTTCGCTGTAAGGGGTTGTGGGTAATGTGGGTGTGTGTTTTATAGTGGTCTGAGTGTGTGAGTGTGGTGTGGGTATGTGTGTCAGGTGTGTGTATTTTGAATTGTCCAATGTGGTGTAGTTTTGTTAGTTTGTGTGTATTTTGAGCGTGGCTGTGTGTTCCGCCAATGGTTGACCGCGATTGAAAGACCGCCGGGAGGATTCGTGGGTCGTGATACTGTGGGCGTAGGCTGGGTGAGTCTCTCTACTGGGCATGCTGGGGTGATGGGTGTCCATGCAGTGTTGTTGCATGCAGGGCTTGGTATTGGGATGGGTGGGTTGTGATGGTAGGGTATATGTGAGGTGGTGGAGTGATGGGGTGAGGGTAGGGGTATGAGTTTGTGATGGCATGCAGGTAGGGTGGGGGGATAAAGTAGTTAAGATTTGACTTTCCATCACCAAGACTTGGTCCTCCCATGTTGTTAGTTGTGGGGGAGGAGGTGGGGGTCCACCGCCAGTCCCCTGTACTGCTACCTGGTGTCTTGTAACCATGGAACGCACCTTCTCTCATAGGTCGTTCCACCTCTCCCAGGAGCCAAGGAGGAAGTGCGCTGGCGGTGATGATACGCACCGCCGTGGACGTCACCACCGCGGACGTGACCGCCATTTTCTATCTGTTCAATCACTCGATACCTGATCTTCGACAGGAGAGGACCTATACTGCAAGTGCTGCTGTGACCTCGGTCTGGAAGAGACAATGGCTGCTGCGTCTGAGGAAATGGCCCCTGCCTTCACTGCTCAGGAGTTGGAGAAGCTACTTGACGGGGTCCTCCCCCAGTACACGCTACTCTACGGTCCTCCAGACCAACAGGTAAGTACACAGGGAGCACGTTGTATGGGCTATGCTGGGTGGAGAGGGCTGGATGTCAGTAGCAAGGGGGCAGAGTTAAGCGACCATGAAGGACTGTGAATGCATGTGCCACATGGCAAGGGTAGGGATGACTTCTCTTCTTCCCCTGTACATGTCATGTAGGTCAGCGCCCACCAGAAGAAGGACATTTGGCATGCCATCGCCAAGGACGTCCGGACCCTGTGTTGTAGTTTAGCAGTGATTAGATTAAGCATTAGCTGAAGACATCTTGTATTTAGTAACTATTGTGAACATTTCGCGGAATCCATTTTGTATTCATGGCAGCCATTTTCTTTGCCACATGCTGCCATGTGCTCACCATGTGCTCTGTCCTACCTTTCTGTTAACTACTCTTGAAAATCTGCCTAGTGACAAGTTATATTTAGCATCTCCCACTTTCGCACATGCTCAGTAAGGTATGCAGCTGTTAGTCCTTGAAAACTGTCAGCCCCTCCTACCTGTCGACTGTGCATTTCCACATGACCTTACATGTATGCAAGTCTTGCTTCTATAATTGTACCACCTCCTTTTAGCCCCTGCGTGGGTATAAAAGGACCATGCTCTCTCAGTTCAGTGTGCTACTTCAAACATTACCGAAGGGTGCTGTTTGAACTGTAGTACCACCTCATGAGGTTAATAAACTTTGGGAGTCATTCTGACCTTGGCGGTCCATGACCGCCATGGCAGAGTGCGGCGGAAGCACCGCCAACAGGCTGGCGGTGCTTCCTGGGCGATTCTGATCGCGGCGGTAAAGCCGCGGTCGGAAAAGGGGAGCCGGCGGTTTCCCGCTGGCCCAGGGAACCCGCCATGGCGGCGCTGCTTGCAGCACCGCCATGGGGATTCCGACCCCCTTACCGCCAGCCTGTTTCTGGCGGTGTCCACCACCGGAACCAGGATGGCGGGAGAGGGTGCCATGGGGCCCCTGGGGGCCCCTGCACTGCCCATGCCACTGGCATGGGCAGTGCAGGGCCCCCCTAACAGGGCCCCACAAAGATTTTCACTGTCTGCTTAGCAGACAGTGAAAATCGCGACGGGTGCCACTGCACCCGTCGCACCCCTTCAACTCCGCCGGCTCCATTCCGAGCCGGCTTCATTGTTGAAGGGGCTGTCCCGCTGGGCCGGCCGGCGGTCTTCTGGCGGTCGCCTGCCGGCCCAGCGGGAAAGCCGGAATGACCGCCGCGGTCTTTTGACTGCGGTGCGGTCTTTCGCCGGGAACCGCTTGGCGGGTGGCGACCTCCGACCGCCGCGGTCAGAATGACCGCCTTTGTCTTTTATTTCAGTTTCTGTGCCAACTTCTTCCTACATGGTCTGAGGACCTTTGTGCAGAGAAAGGTGAACCCCTTGCACTAGTAGGCCTTGCTGAGGTTTACTTCAACAAATTGACGCCCGAATAGGGACTCGGACGCCCAACGGAGGATGAAGGATTGGGATCTCGCTGCGGACGATCAATGCCTGAGGAGACCCGAGTCTTGGCAACCACGGCGTTTTTCCCTTCTTTCTGATTTGACCATCCAGGTGGCACCGGTCCTCGACTGAGATCCTTTTTGTTCATTCGTCATGCAGTGACCATTTGGTCGATTTTGGAACTTGGCAGTTGGAACCTGGACACCCTGTGATTGGCAAGAGCCGTTTTACGGCACTTGCTGTGGGTTTTGATGCCTTTGTTTAGTAATGTAGTTTAGCACTACTTACTGTAGCTCTTGTGTTTTGGGTGACTAGTCAATTTGTGTCCTTTGAATTGATATATAAATTGCAATTTATATAGGCAGGTAATGAGGAGAATTTTCTCCAATTTAATTTTGATTTGAACGGCACCTTAAGTGCTACTTTGATTATAATATTGCATATTCTGCACTATTTTTTGGCATGCCTGTTTTTAGCGCACTTCGTAGGATGTGTTGCTTTTGTAAAGGTACCAATTTGAGACTGGAAGAATCGCAACCGGCACCCCCAGAGGGGACGCCCAATAGAGATATGTATGTTAAACATGGTCTTTCTTCTATAATGTACAGCACATTATGGAATAAATACACTCGTGTGGATCCTGAGTTACGTTGGCCTATGCATGGGTCATTTGATTTGCGAAAGATTCAGTATGTGGAACAATGTATGTGTAAGCGAAAGTCTAGGCAAGATATGTTTGACTGTGTACGAATGTGGGAGAAAGAAGTGCGTGGACGAGTGAAGCGTGAGCAAGCCTTGCTTGAGAAAGAGCAGCGGAAGAATGTATATGTGAAAGCATTGGAAATGAGAAAGAAAGAAACTAGAAGAGAAAGAACGTAAATTACAGGTTACTGGCCAATACACCGTTAGGCAACCTCTCTATCCTATCCTTAATCAACCACATGATGATTTATTGTTATTAGATCGCCCTCCACCTCCATATGTCGTTCCTTCTGCCCCTCATGAGTTAGCTAAGGTCTCCAGTTCGGAGCAACAGAAGATGCAAGACAGTCGCTCTATGTTGCCTGCTGACCGTGCGTCTGAGCTTAGATCTATTGCTCGTAAAACAATTTGTAGCATTGTCTCTGCTTCTGAACTTTTATACAACATGAAAGGGTGGATAGAAAAGGAGCAGATATATTTTACTGAGGCATTTGGCTCAGAAGTTATTGAACTATTTCGGAAATATTCTGATGAGTTAGAGCCCGATGATGTAGCAGCTGATCATAAGCAAATGCGTGATGGTCTTTTTGTTTTCTCCCAGGTGGCTAATGCAATCAGGCGTTTGGTGAAATTATGTGTTGCAGCAGTCCGTTTGCAAGAGGAGAAAAGGGCTGTGGATGTAGTTGAACGGACATCTCAGACCGGTGGGGTGAAAGCTTCCATCTTCGGAACAGATAAGACTATGATAGTTCACGTGAAACCAATGCGGGAGGCCACGCCTTTGTATGTTCCTCCTAAAGGATTGGGTACAAGTGATGATAAAACTTCTGTTGATGCTAAGGGTTATTTTATTTATAATTGAGTATATACTCCTTGGAATAGGGCAGATGTAATGGCACTTAAAACAGCATTACCTGACCCGCTGAAAAATCCAGCCGCCTTTTATGAGGAAGTTGAGGGAGCAATTAGTTCTTGTACTATGACTTTGGCTGACATTGATTTATTTTTCAGATTGATATTACCGCCAGATATGTGGAGAACTGTTCGTAAAATTGATGATCGTGCAGTTTTTGCGGCGTCATGGAAAGAATTAGAACAGATGGACGGGGATAGGGAACCTGAGAAAAAGCCATATCAGTTGATTCTAGATCTTCCCGCAGCCATATTAGTTAAGTTAAAAACGATTATTCCCCCTAAAAAGATAGATTGGACTGTTTTAGCGTCTTGTAAGCAAAAGGCAGATGAATCAGTCTCTGATTTCTTTACACGCTTTGAAGAAGCATTTCATGATTTTAGCGGTCAGTTATTGTCAGATGATACGGTCAGACATTTGGTTGTCGATAAATATGTTGCAAATCTGTTACCAGGAATAGTCGTCGAAAAGCTAGTGAAAGTTCATGGACTACCTCCACTCCGGTTTCTCTTTTGACTATGGCTCAGTATTATGAACGTCAGGAATTAGAAGCAAAAGGTAGCGAGGATAAAAAGATGAAAGAATTAAAGACGAAGGTTATGTTGGCTCAAGCTTATGGTCCGCCTTTTAGAGGAAGTGATAGAGGTGGACGTGGATCTTATGGTTCTTCTTACACTCGTTCGAATTTGTCTGTTGGTCAGTGTGCGTATTGTAAGAAATTTGGGCATTGGGCTGCCGATTGTCCAGCACTACGTGTTCAGCAGTGTTCACGTGGTCGGGGACAAATAAGAAATCGCTCAGGATATTGAGGACCTAGAAGAAACACGAATGATCATTCTAGGGTTGATGCTAATGTACGAGGGCAGGATGGGTTTAACACTTTTGATAGATGGAACCAATACCAGATGTCTAACCATGTGCAGCCTGATTTCCAAGATTCTGCTTATGCATAGGATTGCCTAGGATGGGGTAAGGAATCAGTTGAAGTTCCAGTAGATCAGAGGGGTCCCTATGTTACAGCACATGTTTTGGGTTCTACTGATCAGTTTCTGGTTGATACAGGAGCTACTCGTAGCGCCTTGTCTAAACAATTGATTCCAAGGGCTCCCCTGTCTGGCTTAACCATTACATCGATAGGTTTCGATGGAACACCTTCCCCTAGCCCATTGTCACAACCACTTGCATTCCATGTTGATAAATTTACTGCTCCATGTCCATTTTTGCTTTCTCCAAATACACCAGACAATATTGTGGGTCTTGATATGCTCAAGTATTTCAGGGCTACAATACGATGCTCTCCTGAAGGGGTGCATGTTATTTTAAATGATAATCATCCTGTGATGGAAAGAGTTTGTCTTGTTAAAGAGGATATTGCATTAGCTTCACTCCCTAGTACTTTGTGGGCTACTTCAGATACTGATGTGGGACAAATGATTATTCCACCGGTACATATTAGTGTCAAGGAGGGAGCTGTATTGCCACAATACAAAATTTCACAGGAGGGCGAAGAAGCACTCACACGAATTGTGCATGATCTTATTGCAGTTGGAGTTGTTGAGGAAGTTCTGTATAATGTTTGTAACAGTCCGATTCTTCCTATTCTGAAAAAGGATACTGATACCAGGATTTACCGATTCATTATTGATTTACGAGAAGCCAATAAGATTGTGATACCACAATATCCTGTGGTATCTGACATCACAACACTTCTTACTTTGGTTCCCCCGACAGCAACTACGTTCTCTGTGATAGACTTGAAGAATGCTTTCTTTTCGATCCCTATTCATCCTGACAGCCGATATTTGTTTGGTTTTTCTTTGAATAAACGATCATGTAGATTTTGCAGAGTTCCTCAAGGCTATGCGGAGAGTTCAAGTATTTATAGTCAAGCGTTAAAACGACAACTCGATTCTTTTGTTTTGCCTGAAGGTGTGGCTCTCATACAATATGTCGATGATATTTTGTTGGCGGCTGATACCCCTGAGCAATGTGAAAAGTGCACTTTGTCCTTACTTTCTTTTCTTGCTTCACACCATCATAAAGTGTCACGAAAGAAATTGCAGTATTGTAGACCAAAGGTAACCTATTTAGGTCACCTTTTGTCTAAGGAGGGCTGTGCACTTACATCAGATTGTATTCAAGCAATTTTAGACACACCAGTACCCTCTACTCAGAAAGATGTTCGTGCATTCCTTGGTCTTACTTCTTTTTGTAGGCAATGGATATTAGGGTTTTCACACATTGTCAAACCTTTGCTAACACTTTTGACTAAAGATACTCCAATGCCCCTCCCATGGACAGATGAATGTGAGACTGCTTTCCGGCAGCTACGACAAGCCCTTTGTTCAGCACCAGTGTTAGGTGCTCCAGATTACATGAAGCCTTTTGCACTTTACGTACATGAGAAAGATGGATGTGCATTGTCAGTTTTAGTACAGACACATGGCGATAAGCAGCGTCTCTGTGCATATTTTTCAGCAGTACTTGATCCTGTCGCTCGAGCGTTGCCTGGGTGTTTTCGTTCAGTTGCCGCAACAGCTGTGTCAATACGTCAGAGTGAAGGGATAGTTTTGTCACATAAGCTGTTGGTGTTAGTACCCCATGCGGTTGATGCTCTTTTAAATCAAACAAAGACACAACATTTAACTAGCGCTCGTATAACAGGATATGAGTTGACATTGCTGGCTCCTCACATTACACTGAAGAGATGTGCAACACTAAATCCAGCCACTTTGTTGCCATATCCGGTGACTCAGCCTCAGTCACAAGAAACACATGATTGTATATTCCTTACCGAAGAACAGACAAAGGGTCGTATTGATTTACAAGATACGCCCCTTCCAGATGTAGACTGGGAACTGTGGGTTGATGGGTCTTGTTTGAAGTTGCCTGATGGTACGACCTCAGCTGCATATGCAATCACCACAATACACACGGTAGTGGAGACAGCTCGTATACCACAGAAGTCAGCTCAAGCAGCTAAACTAATAGCTTTGACACGAGCATGTGAGCTTAGTACTGACTTATGTGTGAACAGTTATACAGACAGCCGCTATGCTTTTGGAGTGGCTCATGATTTTGGTTTGCTTTGGAAGGAGAGAGGCTTTCTCACATCCCACGGGATGCAGATAGTGCACGGAGAATTAGTGCATAACCTCTTGACTGCATTGACATATCCAAAGAAACTAGCTATTGTGAAATGTAGTGCACATAAGAAAGTGACCAATAAGATAGGGCAAGGTAATGCTCTTGCGGACCGTGTAGCACGTGAGACTGCGATGCAGCGAAGTACTACTTCTATGTATGTAGTGAAGTCACAAGCTGAACGTTGGCATAATGCTAGACAAGACTTATTAGATATACAGAAATCTGCTTCTGTGAAAGAACGTGAGCAATGGTCTGAAGATGGAGAATTGGATGATGAGGGCTGTTGGCAGAATAAGCAGATGGATACATGGAAATTGCCTATAGCTTTTATACAACCTATGGTTCAGATGGCACATGGGCTGGCACATGTTGGAGCTTCAACAATAACGAAGTTGCTTACGCAAGTTTAGGAGCATCCAGAAATTTCCAGTACAGCTAAGGGAATAATACAGTCTTGTTTGATCTGTTTACAATACAATCCTGGAAAAGGGACACGTACTCCTGCGGGAGGGTTTGCTACACCAACTGCACCTTTTGAAGTTCTACAAATGGATTATATTCAGCTTGAACGCTGCAACAATTTAAAGTATGTCTTGGTGGTGGTATGTGCCTTCAGTAAATGGATAGAGGCATACCCCACAAAGGATAATACTGCCATTACCACAGTGAAGGTGCTTTTGAAATAATTTTTCCCTAGGTTTGGTGTTTGCAGACTTTTATGGAATGATAACGGACCTCATTTTGTTGGGGAAGTTATTAAGTATGTCCTAAAAGGATTAGGGATCAAACAGAAGTTCCATGCGGTTTTCCACCCACAATCAGCAGGGTTGGTGGAAAGGTATAATGCTACTTTGCAGCTGAAGTTAGCGAAGATACAGGCTTCCACATCCTTAACTTGGCCGGATGCATTACCGTTGGCATTATTGTCTATTAGGTCAGTGCCAAACTCTCGACTCGGCCTTAGCCCATACAAAGTGGTTTTCGGGAGGCCAATGAATATTTGGGGAGTTCCTAAGCCAAATTCTGTATATGATGTACCTTGTGTCCTGATGAATGATTATTTGGCACATTTAACCGACAATTTGGTTTCTATTCATCAACAGGTTCGAGAAGCACTTCCTGACAGATCTACAGGTGAAGGCCATGAACTCCGACCTGGTGACCAGGTGATGATTAAGGGGGTCATTACAACACTGGCGGTAAAAGGCGCTTACCGCCGTGCAGAAGACCGCCAGTACACCGCGGCGGCGGCGGTAGTCCGCCACAGCTATTATGACACACATCTCGGAATCTGCCGAAATACAGACACCCACAGAACTCCGCCACACCAAAGGTCAGTGTTAAAGTGGCGAAAACAAAACCTCCACCTCCACGCCAACAGAAACACACCCATGCTATTACGACCCACGAATCCACGCATCGGTCTTTCAACCGCGGTATTCCATTGGCGGTACACACCGCTGCGCTCAAAATACACACACATCTCCAAAACACCGCCACATTGGACAATTACAAATACACACACCTGATACACATACAAACAACACTCCCACACACCCATTACAATATAAAACACACACCCATATCACCCACAAACCCCTATGACCAAAATTCACGGACGAAGGCCAGAGAGACAGCACAGCCAAGACAACACCATCATACAGAGGCACACAACACCATCACCCACACCACATCCACGCACAAAACACCACACACCACTACACATCACCACACACATCAACACTCACACAGCCCCACACATCACACACACCACCCCATGGCACGCCAAAGATACCCCCGCTTCTCCGAGGAGGAGCTCAGGGTCATGGTGGGGGAAATCATCTGGGTAGAGCCACAGCTATTTGGCTCACAGGTACAGCACACCTTTATAGCCAGGAAGATGGAGCTATGGTGCAGAATCGTGGACAGGGTCACCGCTGTGGGACAACACCCAAGAAATAGGCAGGACATCAGGAAGAGGTGGAACGACCAACGGGGGAAGGTGCATTCAACGGTCTCCAGGCACAACATCGCAGTGCAGAGGACTGGCGGCGGACCCCCACCTCCTCCCCCACAACTAACAACATGGGAGGAACAAGTCTTGACCATCATGCATACAGAGGGCCTCGGGGGAGTCGGTGGAGGATGGGACACTGGTAAGTCAAATCTTAACTATCATATCCCCCACCCTACCTGCATGCTATCACACACCCCCACCCTCACCACCTCCCCTATCACTACAATTCCTCACTAATGTACTAATCACACAAACCACCCATCCCAACACCAAGCCCTGCATGACACAACTAAGCATGGTCACCCCTCACTAAAGAATGCCCACTGCACATACCCAGAACACCCCCTAACCATCATCACACAAGCCCCCTCACAGGAATGCTAGCACTGGGGTACACAGACACCCACCCATTGCACACCATCACATACACACATGCTATAATCATGCTCTTATGCCCCTGCAGGAACCCGAAGGACCGTCACCACACCAGAGGGTCCAGACAACACCACTCCACCCCCAGAAGAGGCCCACAGTGATGATAGCAGCTCTGCCCTCCTGGATCCTGATGACCAGCCCGGACCATCGTGGGCCTCGGGTCAGTCGGTTCCCCTTGCAAAGGCACAGCCCAACACTGACCTTCCACCCTCTGGAAACACCAGCACAGCTCCCACCCAGCGGGCCCAAACCTCCCTACCCAGGACAGGTCAATCAGCTGTGTGTCTACCACTACAGGGAACCCAGGATAACCCACCACCCCAACAACAACAGGGACCTGGGGGCAGTGGTAGTGGGCACACGGTCCAGGGGACGGAGGCACAGGAACACAGGGGAACTGGGAGGGCTGCTGTGCGACAGGGGGCGGACAGGCCAAGGGAACCCACTCTCCACGAGGCCCTCACCTCCATCATGGGAGCATACCACCACTCCCAGGAGACGATGGCAACGGTCCTGGCCAAGTTTCAGGAGACCCAGCGCCTGCAGGAGGAACAGTATTTGGGATTCAGGGAGGAGCTCAGGACCATCAACTCCGCCCTGGGCACCATCGTAGGGGTGCTGAAGGACATAGAGCAGACCATGAGGGACATCTTGGCACTCCAAGGGGCCCCTGACACTAGCCAGGACGATGAACTGCCCACCACCTCCGCCGGCGCTAGTGGACAGGATGCCCCGCCACAGGACCACCACACCAGCACCCCACCCCCTGCAGACGGACAACCACCACGCAAGCGGTCCCTGAGAGCCTGGAACAGGACAGAGCAAGATGGCAGACCCCCGCCAGGAAATGAGACCACCCTGATTGTGCCCCCACTGACCCACTTTGTTACCCTGTCCATACTTGAACTGCCCCAGCTCCACTTCCTATACCCAGATGGGCAGTGCACCTGTGAGACTAATAGACTGGACTCTGCCATGGACATTCCTCCGCCATCAACCATCCTCATATTACAACCCCCTCCCATTTCTAAGCACTTCAATAAACACCCTTGAAACAAAAAACAATCTGGAGTCAGTCTGTGAGATTGTAAATATGTATTATCAATGACAGAGCCAAATGCGTTCCCCATTGTAAAGCCAACATACCTATGTCACACATCACAAGTCCTTGAAGGATGCAAGAAGATGACACACGTTGGTAACCACACCTGTGAAATCGTAATGTAAAGGAACAACTCAGTTACCACATACTGGTTGAAATCGACAGACAGGATAGAGGTAGACGTGTGAAAGTTAATGTAATGGTAAAAATGAAAATGTTATCACCTGTGTCTCACTGGAAATATTGCTGTATGACTGACTCCCTGTTGTAATTGTCTTCTTCCTCAGCTTCCTCCTCATCACTGTCCACAGGCTCCACAGCTGCCACAACACCGTCATCTGGACCATCCTCCTGCAGAAAAGGCACCCGGCGTCGCAAAGCCAAATTATGAAGCATGGAGCAGGCGATGATGATCTCGCACACCTTCTTCGGTGAGTAGAATAGGGAACCACCTGTCATATGGAGGCACCTGAACCTGGCCTTCAGGAGGCCGACGGTGCATTCGATCACCCTCCTAGTCCGCCCATGGGCCTCATTGTAGCGTTCCTCTGCCCTGGGATTCCTCACAGAGGTCAGTAGCCATGACAGGTTGGGGTAACCAGAGTCCCTGAATAGCCACACACGGTGCCTCTGGAGTTGACCCATCATATCAGGGATGCTGTTATTCCGCAGGATGTAGGCGTCATGCACTGAGCCAGGGAACATAGCGTTTACCTGCGAGATGTACTGGTCTGCCAAACAGACCATCTGAACATTCATCGAATGATAACTCTTCCTGTTCCTGTACACCTGTTCACTCCTGTGGGGGGGACCAGAGCTACATGGGTGCCATCAATGGCACCGATGACGTTGGGGATATGTCCAAGGGCATAGAAGTCACCTTTCACTGTAGCCAAATCTTCCACCTCAGGGAAAATGATGTATCTCCTTATGTGTTTCAGCAGGGCAGACAACACTCTGGACAAAACGTTGGAAAACATAGGCTGGGACATCCCTGATGCCATGGCCACTGTTGTCTGGAATGACCCACTTCAAGGCAATGGAGCACTGACAGCACCTGCACGTCAGGGGGGATTCCAGTCGGATGGCGGATTGGTGACATCAGGTCTGGCTCTAACTGAGTACATAGTTCCTGGATTGTGGCACGGTCAAACCTGTAGGTGATGATGACATGTCGTTCTTCCATTGTCAACAGGTCCACCAGCGGTCGGTACACCGGAGGATTCCGCCATCTTCTCAAATGTCCCAGCTGACGGTGCCTATGAAGGACAACAGCAACGACTCAGTCATTTTTCATCCAGGTATGTACCCACAGTTACACACAAGACTACACCAATCACAAAACCCTTCCTGTATGTGTGTTGAGTGTAGGCCTAGCTATGTGTGACGCAGAGGTAAATGAAGCCATGTGGGCCCCTGAAATGGCGGCTGCCTGACCTCTAAACTGGGACAATGGGATTGTGGGGTAACAGCGCTGGCGTTGCACACCGTGGCGGTAGGCGGTCGTAGACCGCGGCGCAATGCAGCATTGGTTAACATTGGACCCTATGGGTCCCAGGAGCCAATGAACAGGTGCGCCGGCGGTGATGATGCACACCGCCGCGGACGTCACCGCTATTTTCTGTCTGTTCAATCACTAGATACCTGACCTTCGACAGGAGAGGACCTACACTGCAAGTGCTGCTGTGACCTCGGTCTGGAAGCGACGATGGCTGCTGCGTCTGGGGAAAGCGCCCCTGCCTTCACTGCTCAGGAGTTGGAGAAACTGGTAGACGGGGTCCTCCCCCAGTACACGCTACTCTACGGTCCTCCAGACCAACAGGTTAGTACACAGGGAGCACGTTGTATGGGCTAGGCCTGGGTGGAGAGGGCTGGTTGGAAGAGGGAAGGAGGCAGAGTTCAGGGAACAATAATGCATATCAATGAATGGGCCACATGGCTAGAGTAGGGAGGGGGGCCACTCACATCGACGGTGCAGTTGGTAATGACTTCTCTCCTTCCCTTGTGCATGTCATGTAGGTCAGCGCCCACCAGAAGAGGGACATTTGGCGCGCCATCGTCAAGGAGGTCGGGACCCTGGGGGCCCACCAGAGACGGGGCACCCACTGCCGGAAAAGATGGGAGGACATTCGCCGCTGCAGCAAGAAGATGGCGGAGGCTCAGCTGGGGATGGCCTCCCAACGTGGGAGGGGTGCCCGTCGCACCATGACCCCCCTGATGTTCCGGATCCTGGCGGTGACCTACACGGAGTTGGATGGGCGCTTGAGGGCATCACAGCAGACACAAGGGGGTGAGTACAACCTCATTCTGCATACTTTGCGTGCAGTAGAGGGGTCTGGGTGGGGGAGGAGGCCTGTGGGTGTACCTAGGCCAGGCAGAAACACGAAGACTGGGCCCCTCTGTAATGCAGCTCATGTGGCACTCTACCCCACGTCAGTAGAGTGCCAAGTCGAGGTATAGTTGCCCCTGTGGCATCCACGTGTGCAGATGTCCACCATTGCCATGTAGGCCATATCCCCGAAATTGCATGTGCAGAGGGCAGGAGCACGGCGTAATGCAGGGGGCTGCTGTGTCTGTCTTGTCCGCCAACGGTAGCGGTATGCCATGCACTCAAACTCTCTTTCTTCTGTCTTCCCCCCCCCTTTTTCTGCTCTCCCTGTTCTTTTGTGCATCAGCATCATCAGGCGGAGGTACAGTGGCACCGGAGCACGAGGTGGCTGCATCCCACATGGCCATGGAGGGCCACACCATGGACTCAGAATGCACGAGTGGGACGGAGGGCGAGGGGAGCTTCACGTCGGCCACCGGATCACCAAGCAGCGACACGGACTCATCCTCCGATGGGGACTCCCTTGTGGTGGCGGCACCATCTGTGCGCCCCACTTCTACAGGTACAGCCGCCACCCCCCTTACCAGCACCGCCCTCCCAGCAGCCCCTCAGCCTTCGCTCCGTGCCCGCTCACCCAGGAGGGTGGGCATCACCTTCGCCCCAGGCACCTCAGGCCCTGCCCCAGTCACCCCTGCTGCCCTCAGTGAGGAGGCCATTGACCTCCTCAGGTCACTCACTGTTGGGCAGTCTACCATTGTGAATGCCATCCAGGGTGTAGAAAGGGAGTTGCAACACGGTAATGCATTCCTGGAGGGCATTCATTCTGGTCAGGCTGCCCTTCATCGAACCCTGCAATCTCTGTCCTCAGCACTGATAGCAGCCATTGTCCCTGTGTCTAGCCTCCCCCCTCCAACTTCCTCCACCCAGACCCAATCCCCTGTACCCCAGCCTCTCCCAAGCATACCATCAGACAAGCATGCACACACCCCAACACACAAAAGTATCTCAGGCAAACATAAGCACCACACATCCCACAGGCACTCACGCAAGCATCACCCACATACAGACACAGCAACATCCACTGCCTCCACTGTGTCCCCCTCCTCGTTGTCTCCCTCCTCCCTCCCAGTGTCTTCTACACTCTCACCTGCATGCACCACATCTACAGGCACTTGGACTTGCACCAGAACACCCAGCACCACACCCGCTCACCTGCACTCACCACCCCCATTACCATTTACATGTCCCCTGTGTCCACTCCCAGTGTGTCTGTGACGCCCCCTCCCAAAGTACACAAACGCGGGCACCCACACACCCAACATCCATCCACTTCACGACAGCCTCCAGTACCTGCACCTGCACCCAAATCACCTAAAGTGAAACCTCCTACAACCACCTCCTCTTCCTCCACTCCCAGACCCCCTCCACCTACCCATCCCAGTGTTCGTCAAAACTCTTCCTCAGCGATGTTGACCTCTTTCCCACCATCCTCACCCCTCCAATTCATAGGTCCCGTAGTAGCACCTCAGCCAAAAAAAGTCCGGTACCAGTGGTGCGTGTTAAAGGTGTGTGGAGTGCACCGGCCACCAGGGCAGCCAGTGTGACACGGAGCCAAAGCACTGCCAGTCCACCCCCTGTAAAACACCTTAAGTTGGAAAGTGGCCGACGGGAGAGGGTGAAGACTCCTGGCGGAAAAACAGCTCACAAGGGTCCCGGGGGGAGTGCTGAGTCTGCTGTGACTCCTCCCAAGGTGTTGAAGGGGCAGAAGAAGTCTCCAAAGTCTGGGAAGAGCAGCACGGCGGAGAAGGCCGCCATCCTCCCCGCCGGCCGGGACGCCACTGCCAGCAGTATCGTCACAGGTCCGGAGACCACCGCCAGAGTCAGTGCCCTGGAGGGCACCAGTATCGTCACAGGTCAGGAGCCACCGCCAGAGTCAGTGGCCTGGAGGGCACCAGTATTGTCACAGGTCAGGAGACCACCGCCGGAGTCAGTGCCCTGGAGGGCACCAGTATCGTCACAGGTCAGGAGACCACCGCCAAAGTCAGTGCCCTGGAGGGCACCAGTATCGTCACAGGTCAGGAGACCACCGCCAGAGTCAGTGACCTGGAGGGCCCTGGCAGCCACAGCCCCGCTGGGCACTGACGGACCGTAATGCCACACACCGCTGCACAGGTCAGAGACAGCAAAGGCAAGCACCGCTGAACAGGGCAAGGACCGCCATGGTGAAAACCGCTGAACAGGGCAAAGCACCGCCATGGCAAAGCACCGCTGAACAGGCCAAAGACCGACATGGCAAAGCACCGCTGAACAGGCCAAAGACCGACATGGTGAAGACCGCTGAACAGGGTAAAGACCGCCATGGTGAAGACCGCTGAACAGGGCAAAGACCACCATGGTGAAGACTGCTGAACAGGGCAAAGCACTGCCAAATCAAGCATCGTTAGCCCATGTGCAGCTGGGACAGTGAAGGAACAGGGACCGTCACGGGGAGCGTGATGCACTCCGGGCACCAGTCCCCCTCCAGAACCAGTGGAGACCTGCATCCACTCTGTCTGTCCTTCACAGGATGAAGCACTCTGGGCACCAGTCCCCCTCCAGAACCAGTGGAGACTGTTATCCACTTGAGAGACTGTGGCTTTGCACTCCCCAGGATGGTACAGTGGGCAAGCCACCCACTGTAGAAACTTGAGAGACTGTGGCTTTGCACTCCCCAGGATGGTACAGTGGGCAACCCACCCACTGTAGAGACTTGAAAGACTGTGGCTTTGCACTCCCCAGGATACATCAATCGGCATGGAGCCCCGTCGTGGATCTGGCGTGGTGCTGTAATCCGGCTGAGGTGCCCCACCTTCCCTTCCCCCTGAGGTGCCTGTTGTATTTCTATCTGATGCCCCTGCAGTGTTCTCTCAGTTTGTGGACAGGTATCTAGTGCGGGCCTCGCCCATGCATTTTGGGCCCAGTGGTCCACGGACATTGAAATGTGCATACCTGCAGTACTAATCGTGATGTATATATTTGGAAAGTGTATATCTATCTGTATATAGTAGGTTACTGTATTTTGATACATTACAATGTTTGAACTGATTTAGTTTTGTCTTTGCATTCTTCTGGGGGGGTTGGGGGTTGTTACTGTGCTGTTTGGAACTGCATTGGTGTGTGTGTTGTAGTGTGCGAGGGTCGGGTTGGGGGTGGGGGTGTTGCATGTGTGTCCCCCTGACTTTTGCCTCCCCCCTCCCCTATGTCGTAGGTGCAGTGCTCCCCATTGTCTTCGGCGCCTACGTTGCTGGTGATCGTAGATGAGCAGGAAGACAAGCGCAGGGAGTATTTGTAGTTCGGGCTCCATGGTAGCCTCCTTCCTCGTGGAGTGTGTTCAGGTGAGAGTTTTCCCATTGCAAAAGCTGTTTCCGCCGTGTTTTTATCCACGGTGAATCCGCTCCGGAAAAGGTGGCGGATTGGCGGGTTGTGATACTGTGGGCGGTACTTTGTCTTCCGCCTGTCTGTTGGGGGTGACCGCCGCGCTGCTTGTCTGTACCGCTGTGGCGGTTGGAGTGTTAAAGTGGCTGTCTATGTTGGCGGTTTCCGCCACGGTCATAATTCCCTTTTTTTGTCCGCCGGCTTGTTTGCGGTATTACCGCAGCTTTAACACCGTCCGCCAGGGTTGTAATGACCACCTAAGTCTCTTATCTCCTTATCGTTGTTCGGAATATACGAACAACAATGTCAAGCACTAATCATCCCTCAGACTCTGCGTCTTTTGCTAAAAGAATGTCTAAAGCAAGCCTGTTTTGAAGCGTCATAGCTTTATCCGTGGCTAATTCAGTATCTAACAGGAGTATTGCCCCTCAAAAATTTATCAGCATGTTATCCACAAAAGTAGACAACTTTTGTATCTTGATCAAATTCAAAATGACTCCCACTGAGGGAATCACTGCACCAAACATATCTCCCACAATTCCCTCCTCTGTCACTTATGATGTAATTCAGTCAATTTTGGAAACTTCTTTAAGTCATCTAGCTGATAAATGTTAGGGAAAACTATACCCAAATAACATGTCCCATACCATCCTCTAGGAAGATGGTAATAAGCATTAAGTACACAAATATAGTAGTTTCCAGGAATAGCAGGGTCCTGACCATTCAGCATAAATGTCCACTTACTCTGAAACAAAAACACATACCGACATTCACTCATTCCCACAAATAAAGTGTCAGTGTGCGATTTTGGCCTAAATATACAAAGCTTCCCTATATGTAATGCATCTAATGCTAACTTCCCTTTTGTTTTAATAGCAGAGTAAGCATAATCATTTTGTAAGTCCTTTTCTCTAAGTCTTTTTCTAATTTCTCTTTTAATGCTCTTCTATCATTAGTATGCCCTACAAAGCTCCTTTCTAAAGGTGTAAGCAAGCATGTGAGGTTATTACGATGCACATAAGCAGTCCCAAACGTTAGTGTTGACTGAAAGAATCCTCTGACTAGTACTATATCATGTTCTCTAGCTATTCTACTCAGATATCTAATAATAGGAACAAATGAAAACACTACATCGTAGTTAGAATAAAAATACTGTATATACTCTTGGTTATAAAATCTTGTTAGTAGCAAACTACAGCTTATTCCATAAGTTAAAGGAAGACTATGGTACGTAAACCCTTCCTCTACTGACGAAGGAATGTGCGTAGAAACAAGACGATTCCTCGCATCCATTGTCTCAACATACTCAACAAGTGATAAAAAACATTAGAAGAAAGCTCTCCTTGAGCATTAGTAAAGTCTGGCAAATACTTCTCATCTAACTTAAACCTTTCTAAAGCTGTTAGTGTAGTAGTTTCAGGAGCAGAAGTAATAGTAGCTCTTTTCATATCATGAACAGACATTCCCACAATCATTATTATAAACATTATTCCACACATAACTGCCAATCCAACACTCAGGTATCTACAGCGTCTAATATTTCTATCCTGATTATTTAGTTCAGCCATGATCAGTAAAGAATCAGAAAGCAGAAGTAACTCTTAGATAAAGTGCAGTAAAAAATCAAAAATGAATGAATTTTTTTGTCTCACAGTTCAATTTCACATCCAGGAACCCCTTTTCCTTTGTCAAAATTGATTAGCAGCTTGTCACATCCGGTTTTCAATTGTCATATCAGGTTATCAATGTCTCTTTTGGTTTTATTTTCAAACAGTCTCTTTCTTAAGTTTTTCAGATTAGCTCAACAATTCAGCTTCCTGATCACCTTCAGGTTACATCAAAATACTGACTCGGAACTTCTCTATCAAAACAAAAAGACATAACTTGTGTTGCCATTCATTGGCAGTTGCATATGCCCATTCAGGACCTGTGTAACCTCAACTTGCTATTCTCTTTCTTTTCAACCTTCGATCACCACTTAGTTCTCCTTCACTTAAATCTTCCTTTCTTGTAGTGTATACTTCTTCTTCTATTGTTTCATTTGTGACCAGTTCCTTTTTCTTCCCTATTTGCCATTCAGGCCAATTATCTCCTTTTCTTGCTTCTTCTCTCAATATTCTTCTCAAGATTAGACTCTTCTCCTTCTCCTTTTCTTTTTCTTTGTTGTGTTCTCTTGATGGACCTGCAACGGGCTCAGGAGGAGTAGGATTACTTTGACTTTGATCCGTCTCACCTCTTTGTCTGGCACTTGCTCTGTCTGTTTTTCAGCACCGTCTGCTTCTGGGAGAACCTCTGTTGAGCTAGGCTGTCCTGCTGTATCCGTCGAGATAGGTTCCTGCACACCCTCCTGTAATTCTTCACTTTTGTTTCTTACAGGGGTAATGGAACCATCTTCCACAAGCTCTGGTTCAACTTCAGGCTCTTTTGGCTCTTTTTCTGGCTCAGGTGTGGCAACCTGTTTCCCTGTTGTTGGTGCTCTCAACAACGCTTCTTCATGATCTGGTGGACATACCACTCTCTTTTATGACTTGCGTGTATCCAGTTCGGGAGTCCTGCACCCTTCACAGCTGTCGTAGTTGTTAACAGCACCTGGTAAGGACCCCTCCACCGCTGTTCCAAACAGGTCTTATGAACGTGCTTTCTGACAACGACCCAGTCTCCGGCTCTCAGATTGTGACCTGGATCGTGGATGGGGGGCAGGGTAGTGGCCTGCGCCTGCTGAGAGAAAGAGTGAACCACATCAACCAGACCCTTGCAGTAGTCCAACACCATCTCATCTGTAATTGGAACTGCTGGTAATCTCATTGCTCTGCCCATGAGGATTTCATGGGGCCACAGCCCTGCCTTCCTGCCAGGTGTGTTTCTCATTGACGTCAACACCAAAGGCAATGCATCTGGCCATTTCAGATTCATAGCTGCACACATCTTTGCAATTCTTGATTTCAAGGTACCATTCATTTGTTCCACCAGTCCTGATGCTTTAGGGCGGTAACTACAATGCAACGTTTGCTGGATGTTAAGTGCTGCACATGAGAGTTTAATCACTTCGTTATTGAAGTGAGTTCCCCTATCTGATTCTAAAGAGATCAGAAACCCGAAATGTGGTATCAACTCCCTAAGCAACAGCTTTGCCACTGCAAGACTGTCATTCCTTCTTGTAGGGTATGCTTCGATCCAGTGACTAAAAACACACACAATCACCAACACGTACTTCAAACATCCACACGCAGGCCTTTCAATGAAATCCAGTTGCATTCTGCTGAATGGACTTCCTGCTCTTCCAATGTGGCTCAAATTCACCACTGTCTCTTTTCCCACATTTAGTTGCTGACAAACCATACAACAATGACATACAGCCTCTGCTGCCTGCCTGAATTTAGGGTTTAACCAATCAATTTTAAACAATCTAATCATGGCATCCCTCCCAATATGCGCCTGTCCGTGATAGTAACGGGCCATTTGCGACAATAAACTATTGGGCAGGACCATTTGACGCTCTTCAGAAACCCAAATCTCATCAGGTCGTTGAACACATTTGAATATAGCCAAGAGACGTTTCTCTTCCTTGTCAACATTACTTTGCAATGTTTTCAATTCTTCTAGAGTATCGATCACTTTCAATGCAAAACTTGTACATGTGTTGTCATCTTCTGTCATCAATTCCCCCTTGTCTTTGAACGATATACAGTTCAATGCGCAAAACCTTGCAACTTGATCGGGATATCCATTTCCCAATGAGATGTGATCTTGGGCCTTTTGATGTGCACTACATTTTAGCAGCGTCTCTGTGCATATTTTTCAGCAGTACTTGATCCTGTCGCTCGAGCGTTGCCTGGGTGTTTTCGTTCAGTTGCCGCAACAGCTGTGTCAATACGTCAGAGTGAAGGGATAGTTTTGTCACATAAGCTGTTGGTGTTAGTACCCCATGCGGTTGATGCTCTTTTAAATCAAACAAAGACACAACATTTAACTAGCGCTCGTATAACAGGATATGAGTTGACATTGCTGGCTCCTCACATTACACTGAAGAGATGTGCAACACTAAATCCAGCCACTTTGTTGCCATATCCGGTGACTCAGCCTCAGTCACAAGAAACACATGATTGTATATTCCTTACCGAAGAACAGACAAAGGGTCGTATTGATTTACAAGATACGCCCCTTCCAGATGTAGACTGGGAACTGTGGGTTGATGGGTCTTGTTTGAAGTTGCCTGATGGTACGACCTCAGCTGCATATGCAATCACCACAATACACACGGTAGTGGAGACAGCTCGTATACCACAGAAGTCAGCTCAAGCAGCTAAACTAATAGCTTTGACACGAGCATGTGAGCTTAGTACTGACTTATGTGTGAACAGTTATACAGACAGCCGCTATGCTTTTGGAGTGGCTCATGATTTTGGTTTGCTTTGGAAGGAGAGAGGCTTTCTCACATCCCACGGGATGCAGATAGTGCACGGAGAATTAGTGCATAACCTCTTGACTGCATTGACATATCCAAAGAAACTAGCTATTGTGAAATGTAGTGCACATAAGAAAGTGACCAATAAGATAGGGCAAGGTAATGCTCTTGCGGACCGTGTAGCACGTGAGACTGCGATGCAGCGAAGTACTACTTCTATGTATGTAGTGAAGTCACAAGCTGAACGTTGGCATAATGCTAGACAAGACTTATTAGATATACAGAAATCTGCTTCTGTGAAAGAACGTGAGCAATGGTCTGAAGATGGAGAATTGGATGATGAGGGCTGTTGGCAGAATAAGCAGATGGATACATGGAAATTGCCTATAGCTTTTATACAACCTATGGTTCAGATGGCACATGGGCTGGCACATGTTGGAGCTTCAACAATAACGAAGTTGCTTACGCAAGTTTAGGAGCATCCAGAAATTTCCAGTACAGCTAAGGGAATAATACAGTCTTGTTTGATCTGTTTACAATACAATCCTGGAAAAGGGACACGTACTCCTGCGGGAGGGTTTGCTACACCAACTGCACCTTTTGAAGTTCTACAAATGGATTATATTCAGCTTGAACGCTGCAACAATTTAAAGTATGTCTTGGTGGTGGTATGTGCCTTCAGTAAATGGATAGAGGCATACCCCACAAAGGATAATACTGCCATTACCACAGTGAAGGTGCTTTTGAAATAATTTTTCCCTAGGTTTGGTGTTTGCAGACTTTTATGGAATGATAACGGACCTCATTTTGTTGGGGAAGTTATTAAGTATGTCCTAAAAGGATTAGGGATCAAACAGAAGTTCCATGCGGTTTTCCACCCACAATCAGCAGGGTTGGTGGAAAGGTATAATGCTACTTTGCAGCTGAAGTTAGCGAAGATACAGGCTTCCACATCCTTAACTTGGCCGGATGCATTACCGTTGGCATTATTGTCTATTAGGTCAGTGCCAAACTCTCGACTCGGCCTTAGCCCATACAAAGTGGTTTTCGGGAGGCCAATGAATATTTGGGGAGTTCCTAAGCCAAATTCTGTATATGATGTACCTTGTGTCCTGATGAATGATTATTTGGCACATTTAACCGACAATTTGGTTTCTATTCATCAACAGGTTCGAGAAGCACTTCCTGACAGATCTACAGGTGAAGGCCATGAACTCCGACCTGGTGACCAGGTGATGATTAAGGGGGTCATTACAACACTGGCGGTAAAAGGCGCTTACCGCCGTGCAGAAGACCGCCAGTACACCGCGGCGGCGGCGGTAGTCCGCCACAGCTATTATGACACACATCTCGGAATCTGCCGAAATACAGACACCCACAGAACTCCGCCACACCAAAGGTCAGTGTTAAAGTGGCGAAAACAAAACCTCCACCTCCACGCCAACAGAAACACACCCATGCTATTACGACCCACGAATCCACGCATCGGTCTTTCAACCGCGGTATTCCATTGGCGGTACACACCGCTGCGCTCAAAATACACACACATCTCCAAAACACCGCCACATTGGACAATTACAAATACACACACCTGATACACATACAAACAACACTCCCACACACCCATTACAATATAAAACACACACCCATATCACCCACAAACCCCTATGACCAAAATTCACGGACGAAGGCCAGAGAGACAGCACAGCCAAGACAACACCATCATACAGAGGCACACAACACCATCACCCACACCACATCCACGCACAAAACACCACACACCACTACACATCACCACACACATCAACACTCACACAGCCCCACACATCACACACACCACCCCATGGCACGCCAAAGATACCCCCGCTTCTCCGAGGAGGAGCTCAGGGTCATGGTGGAGGAAATCATCTGGGTAGAGCCACAGCTATTTGGCTCACAGGTACAGCACACCTTTATAGCCAGGAAGATGGAGCTATGGTGCAGAATCGTGGACAGGGTCACCGCTGTGGGACAACACCCAAGAAATAGGCAGGACATCAGGAAGAGGTGGAACGACCAACGGGGGAAGGTGCATTCAACGGTCTCCAGGCACAACATCGCAGTGCAGAGGACTGGCGGCGGACCCCCACCTCCTCCCCCACAACTAACAACATGGGAGGAACAAGTCTTGACCATCATGCATACAGAGGGCCTCGGGGGAGTCGGTGGAGGATGGGACACTGGTAAGTCAAATCTTAACTATCATATCCCCCACCCTACCTGCATGCTATCACACACCCCCACCCTCACCACCTCCCCTATCACTACAATTCCTCACTAATGTACTAATCACACAAACCACCCATCCCAACACCAAGCCCTGAATGACACAACTAAGCATGGTCACCCCTCACTAAAGAATGCCCACTGCACATACCCAGAACACCCCCTAACCATCATCACACAAGCCCCCTCACAGGAATGCTAGCACTGGGGTACACAGACACCCACCCATTGCACACCATCACATACACACATGCTATAATCATGCTCTTATGCCCCTGCAGGAACCCGAAGGACCGTCACCACACCAGAGGGTCCAGACAACACCACTCCACCCCCAGAAGAGGCCCACAGTGATGATAGCAGCTCTGCCCTCCTGGATCCTGATGACCAGCCCGGACCATCGTGGGCCTCGGGTCAGTCGGTTCCCCTTGCAAAGGCACAGCCCAACACTGACCTTCCACCCTCTGGAAACACCAGCACAGCTCCCACCCAGCGGGCCCAAACCTCCCTACCCAGGACAGGTCAATCAGCTGTGTGTCTACCACTACAGGGAACCCAGGATAACCCACCACCCCAACAACAACAGGGACCTGGGGGCAGTGGTAGTGGGCACACGGTCCAGGGGACGGAGGCACAGGAACACAGGGGAACTGGGAGGGCTGCTGTGCGACAGGGGGCGGACAGGCCAAGGGAACCCACTCTCCACGAGGCCCTCACCTCCATCATGGGAGCATACCACCACTCCCAGGAGACGATGGCAACGGTCCTGGCCAAGTTTCAGGAGACCCAGCGCCTGCAGGAGGAACAGTATTTGGGATTCAGGGAGGAGCTCAGGACCATCAACTCCGCCCTGGGCACCATCGTAGGGGTGCTGAAGGACATAGAGCAGACCATGAGGGACATCTTGGCACTCCAAGGGGCCCCTGACACTAGCCAGGACGATGAACTGCCCACCACCTCCGCCGGCGCTAGTGGACAGGATGCCCCGCCACAGGACCACCACACCAGCACCCCACCCCCTGCAGACGGACAACCACCACGCAAGCGGTCCCTGAGAGCCTGGAACAGGACAGAGCAAGATGGCAGACCCCCGCCAGGAAATGAGACCACCCTGATTGTGCCCCCACTGACCCACTTTGTTACCCTGTCCATACTTGAACTGCCCCAGCTCCACTTCCTATACCCAGATGGGCAGTGCACCTGTGAGACTAATAGACTGGACTCTGCCATGGACATTCCTCCGCCATCAACCATCCTCATATTACAACCCCCTCCCATTTCTAAGCACTTCAATAAACACCCTTGAAACAAAAAACAATCTGGAGTCAGTCTGTGAGATTGTAAATATGTATTATCAATGACAGAGCCAAATGCGTTCCCCATTGTAAAGCCAACATACCTATGTCACACATCACAAGTCCTTGAAGGATGCAAGAAGATGACACACGTTGGTAACCACACCTGTGAAATCGTAATGTAAAGGAACAACTCAGTTACCACATACTGGTTGAAATCGACAGACAGGATAGAGGTAGACGTGTGAAAGTTAATGTAATGGTAAAAATGAAAATGTTATCACCTGTGTCTCACTGGAAATATTGCTGTATGACTGACTCCCTGTTGTAATTGTCTTCTTCCTCAGCTTCCTCCTCATCACTGTCCACAGGCTCCACAGCTGCCACAACACCGTCATCTGGACCATCCTCCTGCAGAAAAGGCACCCGGCGTCGCAAAGCCAAATTATGAAGCATGGAGCAGGCGATGATGATCTCGCACACCTTCTTCGGTGAGTAGAATAGGGAACCACCTGTCATATGGAGGCACCTGAACCTGGCCTTCAGGAGGCCGACGGTGCATTCGATCACCCTCCTAGTCCGCCCATGGGCCTCATTGTAGCGTTCCTCTGCCCTGGGATTCCTCACAGAGGTCAGTAGCCATGACAGGTTGGGGTAACCAGAGTCCCTGAATAGCCACACACGGTGCCTCTGGAGTTGACCCATCATATCAGGGATGCTGTTATTCCGCAGGATGTAGGCGTCATGCACTGAGCCAGGGAACATAGCGTTTACCTGCGAGATGTACTGGTCTGCCAAACAGACCATCTGAACATTCATCGAATGATAACTCTTCCTGTTCCTGTACACCTGTTCACTCCTGTGGGGGGGACCAGAGCTACATGGGTGCCATCAATGGCACCGATGACGTTGGGGATATGTCCAAGGGCATAGAAGTCACCTTTCACTGTAGCCAAATCTTCCACCTCAGGGAAAATGATGTATCTCCTTATGTGTTTCAGCAGGGCAGACAACACTCTGGACAAAACGTTGGAAAACATAGGCTGGGACATCCCTGATGCCATGGCCACTGTTGTCTGGAATGACCCACTTCAAGGCAATGGAGCACTGACAGCACCTGCACGTCAGGGGGGATTCCAGTCGGATGGCGGATTGGTGACATCAGGTCTGGCTCTAACTGAGTACATAGTTCCTGGATTGTGGCACGGTCAAACCTGTAGGTGATGATGACATGTCGTTCTTCCATTGTCAACAGGTCCACCAGCGGTCGGTACACCGGAGGATTCCGCCATCTTCTCAAATGTCCCAGCTGACGGTGCCTATGAAGGACAACAGCAACGACTCAGTCATTTTTCATCCAGGTATGTACCCACAGTTACACACAAGACTACACCAATCACAAAACCCTTCCTGTATGTGTGTTGAGTGTAGGCCTAGCTATGTGTGACGCAGAGGTAAATGAAGCCATGTGGGCCCCTGAAATGGCGGCTGCCTGACCTCTAAACTGGGACAATGGGATTGTGGGGTAACAGCGCTGGCGTTGCACACCGTGGCGGTAGGCGGTCGTAGACCGCGGCGCAATGCAGCATTGGTTAACATTGGACCCTATGGGTCCCAGGAGCCAATGAACAGGTGCGCCGGCGGTGATGATGCACACCGCCGCAGACGTCACCGCTATTTTCTGTCTGTTCAATCACTAGATACCTGACCTTCGACAGGAGAGGACCTACACTGCAAGTGCTGCTGTGACCTCGGTCTGGAAGCGACGATGGCTGCTGCGTCTGGGGAAAGCGCCCCTGCCTTCACTGCTCAGGAGTTGGAGAAACTGGTAGACGGGGTCCTCCCCCAGTACACGCTACTCTACGGTCCTCCAGACCAACAGGTTAGTACACAGGGAGCACGTTGTATGGGCTAGGCCTGGGTGGAGAGGGCTGGTTGGAAGAGGGAAGGAGGCAGAGTTCAGGGAACAATAATGCATATCAATGAATGGGCCACATGGCTAGAGTAGGGAGGGGGGCCACTCACATCGACGGTGCAGTTGGTAATGACTTCTCTCCTTCCCTTGTGCATGTCATGTAGGTCAGCGCCCACCAGAAGAGGGACATTTGGCGCGCCATCGTCAAGGAGGTCGGGACCCTGGGGGCCCACCAGAGACGGGGCACCCACTGCCGGAAAAGATGGGAGGACATTCGCCGCTGCAGCAAGAAGATGGCGGAGGCTCAGCTGGGGATGGCCTCCCAACGTGGGAGGGGTGCCCGTCGCACCATGACCCCCCTGATGTTCCGGATCCTGGCGGTGACCTACACGGAGTTGGATGGGCGCTTGAGGGCATCACAGCAGACACAAGGGGGTGAGTACAACCTCATTCTGCATACTTTGCGTGCAGTAGAGGGGTCTGGGTGGGGGAGGAGGCCTGTGGGTGTACCTAGGCCAGGCAGAAACACGAAGACTGGGCCCCTCTGTAATGCAGCTCATGTGGCACTCTACCCCACGTCAGTAGAGTGCCAAGTCGAGGTATAGTTGCCCCTGTGGCATCCACGTGTGCAGATGTCCACCATTGCCATGTAGGCCATATCCCCGAAATTGCATATGCAGAGGGCAGGAGCACGGCGTAATGCAGGGGGCTGCTGTGTCTGTCTTGTCCGCCAACGGTAGCGGTATGCCATGCACTCAAACTCTCTTTCTTCTGTCTTCCCCCCCCCCCTTTTTCTGCTCTCCCTGTTCTTTTGTGCATCAGCATCATCAGGCGGAGGTACAGTGGCACCGGAGCACGAGGTGGCTGCATCCCACATGGCCATGGAGGGCCACACCATGGACTCAGAATGCACGAGTGGGACGGAGGGCGAGGGGAGCTTCACGTCGGCCACCGGATCACCAAGCAGCGACACGGACTCATCCTCCGATGGGGACTCCCTTGTGGTGGCGGCACCATCTGTGCGCCCCACTTCTACAGGTACAGCCGCCACCCCCCTTACCAGCACCGCCCTCCCAGCAGCCCCTCAGCCTTCGCTCCGTGCCCGCTCACCCAGGAGGGTGGGCATCACCTTCGCCCCAGGCACCTCAGGCCCTGCCCCAGTCACCCCTGCTGCCCTCAGTGAGGAGGCCATTGACCTCCTCAGGTCACTCACTGTTGGGCAGTCTACCATTGTGAATGCCATCCAGGGTGTAGAAAGGGAGTTGCAACACGGTAATGCATTCCTGGAGGGCATTCATTCTGGTCAGGCTGCCCTTCATCGAACCCTGCAATCTCTGTCCTCAGCACTGATAGCAGCCATTGTCCCTGTGTCTAGCCTCCCCCCTCCAACTTCCTCCACCCAGACCCAATCCCCTGTACCCCAGCCTCTCCCAAGCATACCATCAGACAAGCATGCACACACCCCAACACACAAAAGTATCTCAGGCAAACATAAGCACCACACATCCCACAGGCACTCACGCAAGCATCACCCACATACAGACACAGCAACATCCACTGCCTCCACTGTGTCCCCCTCCTCGTTGTCTCCCTCCTCCCTCCCAGTGTCTTCTACACTCTCACCTGCATGCACCACATCTACAGGCACTTGGACTTGCACCAGAACACCCAGCACCACACCCGCTCACCTGCACTCACCACCCCCATTACCATTTACATGTCCCCTGTGTCCACTCCCAGTGTGTCTGTGACGCCCCCTCCCAAAGTACACAAACGCGGGCACCCACACACCCAACATCCATCCACTTCACGACAGCCTCCAGTACCTGCACCTGCACCCAAATCACCTAAAGTGAAACCTCCTACAACCACCTCCTCTTCCTCCACTCCCAGACCCCCTCCACCTACCCATCCCAGTGTTCGTCAAAACTCTTCCTCAGCGATGTTGACCTCTTTCCCACCATCCTCACCCCTCCAATTCATAGGTCCCGTAGTAGCACCTCAGCCAAAAAAAGTCCGGTACCAGTGGTGCGTGTTAAAGGTGTGTGGAGTGCACCGGCCACCAGGGCAGCCAGTGTGACACGGAGCCAAAGCACTGCCAGTCCACCCCCTGTAAAACACCTTAAGTTGGAAAGTGGCCGACGGGAGAGGGTGAAGACTCCTGGCGGAAAAACAGCTCACAAGGGTCCCGGGGGGAGTGCTGAGTCTGCTGTGACTCCTCCCAAGGTGTTGAAGGGGCAGAAGAAGTCTCCAAAGTCTGGGAAGAGCAGCACGGCGGAGAAGGCCGCCATCCTCCCCGCCGGCCGGGACGCCACTGCCAGCAGTATCGTCACAGGTCCGGAGACCACCGCCAGAGTCAGTGCCCTGGAGGGCACCAGTATCGTCACAGGTCAGGAGCCACCGCCAGAGTCAGTGGCCTGGAGGGCACCAGTATTGTCACAGGTCAGGAGACCACCGCCGGAGTCAGTGCCCTGGAGGGCACCAGTATCGTCACAGGTCAGGAGACCACCGCCAAAGTCAGTGCCCTGGAGGGCACCAGTATCGTCACAGGTCAGGAGACCACCGCCAGAGTCAGTGACCTGGAGGGCCCTGGCAGCCACAGCCCCGCTGGGCACTGACGGACCGTAATGCCACACACCGCTGCACAGGTCAGAGACAGCAAAGGCAAGCACCGCTGAACAGGGCAAGGACCGCCATGGTGAAAACCGCTGAACAGGGCAAAGCACCGCCATGGCAAAGCACCGCTGAACAGGCCAAAGACCGACATGGCAAAGCACCGCTGAACAGGCCAAAGACCGACATGGTGAAGACCGCTGAACAGGGTAAAGACCGCCATGGTGAAGACCGCTGAACAGGGCAAAGACCACCATGGTGAAGACTGCTGAACAGGGCAAAGCACTGCCAAATCAAGCATCGTTAGCCCATGTGCAGCTGGGACAGTGAAGGAACAGGGACCGTCACGGGGAGCGTGATGCACTCCGGGCACCAGTCCCCCTCCAGAACCAGTGGAGACCTGCATCCACTCTGTCTGTCCTTCACAGGATGAAGCACTCTGGGCACCAGTCCCCCTCCAGAACCAGTGGAGACTGTTATCCACTTGAGAGACTGTGGCTTTGCACTCCCCAGGATGGTACAGTGGGCAAGCCACCCACTGTAGAAACTTGAGAGACTGTGGCTTTGCACTCCCCAGGATGGTACAGTGGGCAACCCACCCACTGTAGAGACTTGAAAGACTGTGGCTTTGCACTCCCCAGGATACATCAATCGGCATGGAGCCCCGTCGTGGATCTGGCGTGGTGCTGTAATCCGGCTGAGGTGCCCCACCTTCCCTTCCCCCTGAGGTGCCTGTTGTATTTCTATCTGATGCCCCTGCAGTGTTCTCTCAGTTTGTGGACAGGTATCTAGTGCGGGCCTCGCCCATGCATTTTGGGCCCAGTGGTCCACGGACATTGAAATGTGCATACCTGCAGTACTAATCGTGATGTATATATTTGGAAAGTGTATATCTATCTGTATATAGTAGGTTACTGTATTTTGATACATTACAATGTTTGAACTGATTTAGTTTTGTCTTTGCATTCTTCTGGGGGGGTTGGGGGTTGTTACTGTGCTGTTTGGAACTGCATTGGTGTGTGTGTTGTAGTGTGCGAGGGTCGGGTTGGGGGTGGGGGTGTTGCATGTGTGTCCCCCTGACTTTTGCCTCCCCCCTCCCCTATGTCGTAGGTGCAGTGCTCCCCATTGTCTTCGGCGCCTACGTTGCTGGTGATCGTAGATGAGCAGGAAGACAAGCGCAGGGAGTATTTGTAGTTCGGGCTCCATGGTAGCCTCCTTCCTCGTGGAGTGTGTTCAGGTGAGAGTTTTCCCATTGCAAAAGCTGTTTCCGCCGTGTTTTTATCCACGGTGAATCCGCTCCGGAAAAGGTGGCGGATTGGCGGGTTGTGATACTGTGGGCGGTACTTTGTCTTCCGCCTGTCTGTTGGGGGTGACCGCCGCGCTGCTTGTCTGTACCGCTGTGGCGGTTGGAGTGTTAAAGTGGCTGTCTATGTTGGCGGTTTCCGCCACGGTCATAATTCCCTTTTTTTGTCCGCCGGCTTGTTTGCGGTATTACCGCAGCTTTAACACCGTCCGCCAGGGTTGTAATGACCACCTAAGTCTCTTATCTCCTTATCGTTGTTCGGAATATACGAACAACAATGTCAAGCACTAATCATCCCTCAGACTCTGCGTCTTTTGCTAAAAGAATGTCTAAAGCAAGCCTGTTTTGAAGCGTCATAGCTTTATCCGTGGCTAATTCAGTATCTAACAGGAGTATTGCCCCTCAAAAATTTATCAGCATGTTATCCACAAAAGTAGACAACTTTTGTATCTTGATCAAATTCAAAATGACTCCCACTGAGGGAATCACTGCACCAAACATATCTCCCACAATTCCCTCCTCTGTCACTTATGATGTAATTCAGTCAATTTTGGAAACTTCTTTAAGTCATCTAGCTGATAAATGTTAGGGAAAACTATACCCAAATAACATGTCCCATACCATCCTCTAGGAAGATGGTAATAAGCATTAAGTACACAAATATAGTAGTTTCCAGGAATAGCAGGGTCCTGACCATTCAGCATAAATGTCCACTTACTCTGAAACAAAAACACATACCTACATTCACTCATTCCCACAAATAAAGTGTCAGTGTGCAATTTTGGCCTAAATATACAAAGCTTCCCTATATGTAATGCATCTAATGCTAACTTCCCTTTTGTTTTAATAGCAGAGTAAGCATAATCATTTTGTAAGTCCTTTTCTCTAAGTCTTTTTCTAATTTCTCTTTTAATGCTCTTCTATCATTAGTATGCCCTACAAAGCTCCTTTCTAAAGGTGTAAGCAAGCATGTGAGGTTATTACGATGCACATAAGCAGTCCCAAACGTTAGTGTTGACTGAAAGAATCCTCTGACTAGTACTATATCATGTTCTCTAGCTATTCTACTCAGATATCTAATAATAGGAACAAATGAAAACACTACATCGTAGTTAGAATAAAAATACTGTATATACTCTTGGTTATAAAATCTTGTTAGTAGCAAACTACAGCTTATTCCATAAGTTAAAGGAAGACTATGGTACGTAAACCCTTCCTCTACTGACGAAGGAATGTGCGTAGAAACAAGACGATTCCTCGCATCCATTGTCTCAACATACTCAACAAGTGATAAAAAACATTAGAAGAAAGCTCTCCTTGAGCATTAGTAAAGTCTGGCAAATACTTCTCATCTAACTTAAACCTTTCTAAAGCTGTTAGTGTAGTAGTTTCAGGAGCAGAAGTAATAGTAGCTCTTTTCATATCATGAACAGACATTCCCACAATCATTATTATAAACATTATTCCACACATAACTGCCAATCCAACACTCAGGTATCTACAGCGTCTAATATTTCTATCCTGATTATTTAGTTCAGCCATGATCAGTAAAGAATCAGAAAGCAGAAGTAACTCTTAGATAAAGTGCAGTAAAAAATCAAAAATGAATGAATTTTTTTGTCTCACAGTTCAATTTCACATCCAGGAACCCCTTTTCCTTTGTCAAAATTGATTAGCAGCTTGTCACATCCGGTTTTCAATTGTCATATCAGGTTATCAATGTCTCTTTTGGTTTTATTTTCAAACAGTCTCTTTCTTAAGTTTTTCAGATTAGCTCAACAATTCAGCTTCCTGATCACCTTCAGGTTACATCAAAATACTGACTCGGAACTTCTCTATCAAAACAAAAAGACATAACTTGTGTTGCCATTCATTGGCAGTTGCATATGCCCATTCAGGACCTGTGTAACCTCAACTTGCTATTCTCTTTCTTTTCAACCTTCGATCACCACTTAGTTCTCCTTCACTTAAATCTTCCTTTCTTGTAGTGTATACTTCTTCTTCTATTGTTTCATTTGTGACCAGTTCCTTTTTCTTCCCTATTTGCCATTCAGGCCAATTATCTCCTTTTCTTGCTTCTTCTCTCAATATTCTTCTCAAGATTAGACTCTTCTCCTTCTCCTTTTCTTTTTCTTTGTTGTGTTCTCTTGATGGACCTGCAACGGGCTCAGGAGGAGTAGGATTACTTTGACTTTGATCCGTCTCACCTCTTTGTCTGGCACTTGCTCTGTCTGTTTTTCAGCACCGTCTGCTTCTGGGAGAACCTCTGTTGAGCTAGGCTGTCCTGCTGTATCCGTCGAGATAGGTTCCTGCACACCCTCCTGTAATTCTTCACTTTTGTTTCTTACAGGGGTAATGGAACCATCTTCCACAAGCTCTGGTTCAACTTCAGGCTCTTTTGGCTCTTTTTCTGGCTCAGGTGTGGCAACCTGTTTCCCTGTTGTTGGTGCTCTCAACAACGCTTCTTCATGATCTGGTGGACATACCACTCTCTTTTATGACTTGCGTGTATCCAGTTCGGGAGTCCTGCACCCTTCACAGCTGTCGTAGTTGTTAACAGCACCTGGTAAGGACCCCTCCACCGCTGTTCCAAACAGGTCTTATGAACGTGCTTTCTGACAACGACCCAGTCTCCGGCTCTCAGATTGTGACCTGGATCGTGGATGGGGGGCAGGGTAGTGGCCTGCGCCTGCTGAGAGAAAGAGTGAACCACATCAACCAGACCCTTGCAGTAGTCCAACACCATCTCATCTGTAATTGGAACTGCTGGTAATCTCATTGCTCTGCCCATGAGGATTTCATGGGGCCACAGCCCTGCCTTCCTGCCAGGTGTGTTTCTCATTGACGTCAACACCAAAGGCAATGCATCTGGCCATTTCAGATTCATAGCTGCACACATCTTTGCAATTCTTGATTTCAAGGTACCATTCATTTGTTCCACCAGTCCTGATGCTTTAGGGCGGTAACTACAATGCAACGTTTGCTGGATGTTAAGTGCTGCACATGAGAGTTTAATCACTTCGTTATTGAAGTGAGTTCCCCTATCTGATTCTAAAGAGATCAGAAACCCGAAATGTGGTATCAACTCCCTAAGCAACAGCTTTGCCACTGCAAGACTGTCATTCCTTCTTGTAGGGTATGCTTCGATCCAGTGACTAAAAACACACACAATCACCAACACGTACTTCAAACATCCACACGCAGGCCTTTCAATGAAATCCAGTTGCATTCTGCTGAATGGACTTCCTGCTCTTCCAATGTGGCTCAAATTCACCACTGTCTCTTTTCCCACATTTAGTTGCTGACAAACCATACAACAATGACATACAGCCTCTGCTGCCTGCCTGAATTTAGGGTTTAACCAATCAATTTTAAACAATCTAATCATGGCATCCCTCTCAATATGCGCCTGTCCGTGATAGTAACGGGCCATTTGCGACAATAAACTATTGGGCAGGACCATTTGACGCTCTTCAGAAACCCAAATCTCATCAGGTCGTTGAACACATTTGAATATAGCCAAGAGACGTTTCTCTTCCTTGTCAACATTACTTTGCAATGTTTTCAATTCTTCTAGAGTATCGATCACTTTCAATGCAAAACTTGTACATGTGTTGTCATCTTCTGTCATCAATTCCCCCTTGTCTTTGAACGATATACAGTTCAATGCGCAAAACCTTGCAACTTGATCGGGATATCCATTTCCCAATGAGATGTGATCTTGGGCCTTTTGATGTGCACTACATTTTACCACGGCACAGCAATTTCTTCCGGTAACTGTATTGCATACAGCAATTCTTTTATCTTGTTGCCATTTCTTACAGGTGTACCGGTAGAGGTCAGAAAACCTCTTTGCGACCACTTTTGACCAAAATCAGTGACAATTCCAAATGCATATTGACTGTCAGTATAGATTGTGACTCTCAGTCTTGCAGAAACATGGCATGCCCTAGTAATAGCTACCAATTCTGCCACTTGTGCAAAATGTACACCTCGAAGCCAGGAAGCTTCCATTGTACCTGTGATTGTGCATACAGCATATCCTGCTCTTAATGTCCATGTACCATCTCTGAGACACGAGCCATCAACGAAGACAATTTGATCATGTTCTTCTAATCATGTTTTGTACACAGTTCAATTACCTCAAGACAATCATGCTTGATGTCTTCCCCTTTTTCAATTTCAACAGTATCACTTGGAAGTAATGTTGCTGGTTTCAACACTGTACATCTTTTCAATGTTACATTTGGAGCACCTAGTATGCTTGTCTCATACCTTGTCAGTCTTGCACCAGTCAAATACTGTGTTTTCATCCTTGTCAGTAAAATCTCCACAGAATTTGGTACCGTTACAGTCAAAGGGTATCCTATCACTACTCCCTCACATCGAGAAAGGCTTTGACCAACTGTGGCAACTGCACAAAGACATCCTGGTAAAGCTGCTGAGACTGGGTCCATGGTAGCTGAAAAATAGGCTACTGGGCGATAAGCACCTCCATGGACCTGTGTCAAAACAGACAAAGAACAAACATCACGCTCATGACAAAACAATGTGAATGGCTTTGTGTAATCAGGCATTCCCATTGCTGGAGCTCTGCACAAACTCTCTCTCAACTCAGTAAATGCTTTCATCTGATCTTCATCTAACGTAATGGGATCAGTGACATCCTTGTGTCAGCTATTGCAATGGTTTGGCAATCTCAGCAAAATTTGGAATCCATTGTCGACAATAACGTACCATTCCCAGAAACATTCTGATATCTCTCTGTGGAGTCGGAGGACTTCTCTGCAGTATCATTGTAATCCTCTCTCTGGAGATTCTCCTTGACCCTTTCTCGATCTGGTGTCCCAAGTATTTCACTGACTTCTGACTGTACTGCAATTTCAAAGGCGATACCTTAGCTCCAAACTTTCCAAATGATTCAACAGGGCAATCGAGTCATACTTACACTTGTCTCTTGTCTTGGATGCAACCAGCAAATCATCAATGTACTGCACTAGAATTGATTGGTACGGTAGTTCCAATGACTCAAATTCTTTTTCAAGATCTGATTGAAGAGAGGCAGTGACTCCTTTTACCCTTGTGGAAGTCTGCACCAGCTGTAGACTCTGTCTAGGAATTTCCTCATGAAGAGGCACAGAAAAGAAAGCTTGTGACAAGTCAACCACTGTGAACCACTCAGCATCACAAGGAATCTGAAACAGTATCACTGCTGGATTCGGCACTACAGGACAACACTTGACCAACATGTCGTTCACTTTTCACAAGTCCTGCACAATGCGCACTTTTCCACACAGCTTCTTTAAGCCCATTATCAGTGAATTACATGGACTGGTCAACACTTCTTTTAAAACCCCTTGTTTTAGAAAATCTCCAATTATATGTGCCACTTTCAATACTTATGCAGTCCCTTGAAGTTGCCAATTTCAACCTGTACTGGATCTGTGATCGGATTTGTCAATTGTCTGTTTGCTACTCCCACAACCTTAACTGTTCTACCTGAAAGAGGTAAATTCTGAACTTTTGCACTTCTCACTGTAGTACGTGTAGCTCCTGTGTCCACTAAGAATGAGACTCTGTGACCCATCACTTTTCCCTTCACAAAGGTCGTCTCTGGTCTACGTCTAAGGACGCTGCAAGCATACATGGCTCTTCATCTGAACTAATTCATCGTTTATTTCATTCTCACTATGTAATGGGAATTGGTGCACTGTGTCATTACTTCTGTCTTGTCTCTGACCTGCTGAGTAAGCGTCATCTGTTGCTGTTCCATCGGGGCTTGAGGTATCTGCATTTGCTTTCTAGGTGCCATAGGAACCTGCTGCTGCATTGGTTGCAATTGTGTCACTTGTGCACGCGGCACTTGCACCTGCTGCATTGGTTGAAAGTTCTGCACTTGATTCAGAACATTTGGATTAAGTCCTCTCATTCTACGGACTTTCACAGTTTGAAATGTATTGACATCACCACCTTGCTGAGCAACACCATCCTGCACCATCATCGGACACTCCCAATTCCAGTATCCCACGTTTCCGCAAAGATGACATGGTAACATCTTTTTCATCCCTTGCACATAATTTTGAACCACTACAGTACTTAAATCTGAATCATGATTCATATTGACTCCAGAACCCCTACCTCTCATCTGACAACATGACAGTTCCCTGCTGCTGCAGTATCTGTTGCACTAAAGCTCCCTGCACTCCTGTTTGAGCTGCCTTAATCTCCATCACTTTCACCTTCTCCTTCAACTTTTTCTGCTTCAACTCAATCTCATCATTACAGTATTTTGCATACTGCAACACCTCATCAATCGGCTTCGCTTGCCAACAAATCAAATGACTCCTAATCATCTGCCCTATTTCTGCTCTCAATCCTTTGACAAACCTGAACACAAAGTGCAACATGTCTTTCGGCTCAATTGCTTCTTTGCCACTGTACTCTTTGAATGCTTTCAACAATCTCTCATAATTGGTATGTATTGACTCTTTCGTCTCCTGCACTGTCCTGTCAATCATCTGCCAGTCAATATTTTTAGGCGAGATTCTCGTCTTCAGGAACTCATTCACCTTATAATAATGTTTCATCACTTCAGGTGATGGTGCAGCTGTAACCTTGTCGCTTTCTGGTTCACTCGTTGGCCAATCCACTGCACTCTTGTACTCAACCCATAAGTCAGCTGGAACCACTATTTCCAACAATGTGTTCAAGTCTTACCCAGACATTTAGAAAGCTTCACAAATCTATCTGTCTGCTGGTACCACTCAACCGGTTTCTCTCTCAGTTTTGGATAATTGTTTGTGATTGACAGTATTTCACTCCTATGCCATGGGACATGAACAAACTGCCCCCCTGGAATTTCCCTCATCGGTAATATCTTTACTGGATCCTTTTCTTTCTGAACACCTTCAGACCCTTCTTGTGAATCTCATTTCCATTTATCCTTCTTCTTTGCCCATCTGCCTTCCCACTTCTCTAATGCTCCCCAAATCTCCAAATCTAAGCACTCTGCAATAATTCTTTTAGATATGCTTTCATCCCTGCTGACCTCATGTGCTCAAAATCCTTCGCCTCAAAATTTAACCAGTAATTCCTTTTCAAATGTTTGGTTCTCTCAATCTCTATGTCATGTTTATCTGCCAGATCTGCCAATTTCTGATGTATCTTGCTCACCTCCCTTGTAATCCTTGGACACAAGTACCTCAACTCTTCTTCTGTGTAGGATTCTAATCTGTTCACTCCCATCATTCCTTAAACTAGCGGAGCTATTTCTGTAGCTAATCTTACACGATTTATCTGCTCTTCACCCTTGGAAGTATTTCGAGGAGTATTTAAACTATCCAACCATTCACTAAATTGCTGTGCTGTCAATCCCAGTAACGAGATGTTACTCGCATTCGGCATTGGCACCTGTTGTACCACTGCACTTGGAGTCTGTGGTGTCGAAAGCTTCAAGCTCTGATTTGTGATTTGGCCAATTACCGCATCTGGAAGCGCAGCAAGTGGACTAAGACCCATTAAAGGTCTAGATCCATCAAAGGTCTGACCCATAGACGATACCACCTGCACATGATCACTCACTCCCCTCTTCATGAGGCTCTGTGATATTTCACCCTGATCTCCTGCAATTGTTTTCTTTTGAGCAAACAATGGTACAGCTGGACCAACTGTAATCGGCAGCGATATTGCATCTGGTGTTGCTCTGACTCTCGCATTTTGTAGAAGGATTACTCCCATGTTCTGAATCATCACTGGTGTCACATCTGACTGTGTCCCTGTCATTGGCATAAACGTCGGCAAACCCTGTGTCCATGCCTGAGGCAACAACATTGGAGTCGGCTCAGTCTGAACTAACATTGGCCTCAGAACCACTTGCTCCATCGGTACCACTAAGTTCGAAGTTGCTTCAAGAACTGGTACATCTGGATAGATTCTCTGTATCAATGGTGGATGCATCAGCGCTGGGACCACCGAAGTAGTCCCTGCATTAGGAGTACTCTGTACCACCCCTTGTACTTGTCCATTATCTCTCTGCACTGGTCCGACACTTGTGCTGGAGCAGTTGGAGCAGAACTAGTACTCGGACCCCCTACATGTGCCGCATATGGCAGAGGTCGGTCCTTCAACAATTGTGTAATAAGATCCTCAACATCTGAATCTTTTTCTTCTACATAGGCCTCTTTCTTCTTTTTACCCCCGATAAACTCTTTTCTCTCTTGCTAGTATCTTCATTCTCATCAGACTCATCTCCTTCTGCAATAGCAGGAAACAACTTAACACCTTGCAATATCTCAGTTCTCCACTTCTTTTGTTCCCAATCCCATCTTGCTTCTGCCAAGGACTTTTCTACCTTTCTTATTCTCCTCTAGAATTTCATCTCTTGCTGCTGTCTGGCTACAAGCTCCCAAACTGCTAAAGCCTCAAACTGTGCTGGCCTCAGAAGTGGCTTTGTCTCATATAATGTCATTCACAACTGATCAAAAATTCTCAAATTAAACGTTCCATGCTCTGGAAACACTAAAGCACCCTTCTCCTCCATAACAATATATGCCGGAGACTTTTCCAATGGGGTTGGCTCCCCAACTGTCACCTTAATGTAAGAATCACCCTTTCATGGCATTTCTCAATGCTTTGAAAAACTTCATTTTCTCTGTCTTTTGTGCATTGATTCAATAGGGAAATTACTTTTACTCCCAAGATTCCCTTCTCCCGCTCGCTCAACCAATTGCCTCTTACGGACGGCTGCCAATCCGCCTGCGACTCTTCTCACTAACCAACCGATCCCAGCGCGGCACACTTTGTCGTCACACTCACACACTGCAGCTGACAAACTTTTGCGGCTTGTCCTCCTAACTTCAACTCGCACTGAACTAATGCAAAATTATTGCAAACACTAACCAAAAAACAATAACCAAAACAAACCTTCTGGTTTACTACAGGGAAGATACACAATCCCTTCAGAGACCTTACGGATTTTCACTAATGGCCCTCTCGCTCATGTAGCTATTCCTCTTTCTCAGTATCCCACATTTGCAAGTAAAATTTGACCCACAAATTTTACTCTCAACTGATCAATGGGTCTGTCCTGATGCACATAGGACTCGCCAAATCTCTGTTGAAAATGTATTTTACTCGCTTAACTCACACACCGACCTTTTGACCACGCCCGATCAACCGACTAAACCAAACAGATTACAACATATAACCAAGTGTCTCCTACACTTGTCAATATACTCTAGGGTCTTAAACCACGCAGGGTCCGTACATCACCAACAACCACATGGACAATTTGTGAGCACAAAGCGCCACACACATATGAAGTTCAACGACTTCCCTACTCTCATACTGCAGAGAATGCACACTCCTACTAAACTTCAACTGGAGTACGCAAACTCCCTACTTTATCTCTCATACATTACAATTCTCCTGCGATTTGCATAAGCCTTTGCAAGCGCAACCTACCACTTTCACACTATCACAAGTACGCCAACAACATACCCATCTTTACTAGCGGGATCCAGGATCTAGGAAAGTCATTTCTAGGCTTAAGGGGACATCATCTTTGCTACAATTGCCATTTCAGAAAAACAAAATTCAAACCTCATAAAAACAAACAACTAACCCTAACTTAAACTACCACCATAAACATCGGTCACCACATAACTAGTTCTCCAAGGAAACTAACCATCAAGCTGCTACCAAAAACTGCTAACGCACCTGGTCTTTAATAAGTAAACTTACAAGGGGACGCGTGTAGGCCGATGAACCTTTTGGATCACATGGAGTATTCTAGTCATGCAGTGATTAGTGACATCAGTAATCAATGTAATAAATCAATAACCACTAAGAAAATCATTAGTCAATAGACAATTATAAGCAACAATTTATGAATAACCACAAGTCAATAAAGCACTGAGCAATTTTATTTCCCTATTAGTTACAATTCTAATGCATTTGGGTAACTCAAACTTTATTTAATCAGCTCAGAATTAGTTTATTGGCGACCACCAATAACACAATCTAATTAAAACTTGTGAAAACATATGCTCGAATGCTTCAGCATAAGCCAATAAAGATGAATATAGCAGCATTAACAGCAGTGTTCAGCAAATCATTCGGTCAATTGCTTGCCACTGTCAAGTCACCCAAAAGACCTTTAACTAACCTAAATTGGCATTAGCATGTGGGCTTCATGCAAAACAATTTAGAACATGAATTTAGAAAAACATCTAGCTAAGAGAAAAACTATAAAACAGTGCAGTTGGTAACTAGAAGAAAAGGCACAAAGTTAGTCAGTCACATTTTCATAGATACCTATCCACAGAACGGATCAGCAACAAAGTCAGTCTTCATCTTCAGGTCATCAATAGATCAGCAACGCATCAAGCTCTCAAGAGTATGAGCCCAATGAGAAATCTCGAACTGTGTCTCCCGATGTCATCAATTCTCCCCTCGCATCTGAAGTTTTAGCCCATTGTCATGACTTTTTATTGAAGTTTTTCCGTCCTCCTTGATTCCTAATTGGTCAGTCAATCAGAAGATATGACTCTAACCTATAATATTAATTTTACAAATCTATGAGTTCTAATATTTTTCCTTTCTCAGTTCCACGGATTGGTTCACTGTACGATGTCTTCATCATCCAGCTCTTCGGGTGTCGAAAATGTTACATTTTCCTCTTCAGTCAGTGCTCCTATTGTTCAAGTCGTGGAAAAGTACATTTGGCCTACTCTACACATAATTGTATCAACTTGACTTCATCATCTCCTGCCCGTCGGTACATTGCAGAAAATTCTAGCTAAGCAACTTTAACATGTGGTGATTCAGGGTTAGGTTAAGCCATGAGCTTCTCTGCAGTGCGCTAGAAATTCAGGTTCTTGTGTGAAGCCTGGAAAAGACTAGGCCATAACTTCAGCTAAGTTAATTCTACAAATTAATGCAAAACATAGGTTATACATCTCAATATGCCATATTACTACATTTTTCTTACACATTTTCATTATTTCACACATTTTTAATTATTTTAGTACAGCTTTCGTATAAGTGGCTGCCATACCCCGTGGGCACTTTTTCAAACGTGCACATTATTTTCTCTACAATTAATTTCTCTACAAGCTTTTCGTTCATCAAAACATATAAACATTCATTAATAATTTCTAATTATCATATTTGCGACAACAAGCCCATTTTGGAAGATTAAGCACTATACGAGCAGCCGCATTCTGAACTATTTGCAATTTCCTCAGCAAGTACTGTGTGAGAACTGCATACAAATCATTGTCAAAATCCATCCTGGACATGACTAAGGCCAGGACTGCCATTTTCCTTCCAGGGACAGATAGGAAAAGCAGACTTTTTTTGCAGCGTGCAAAAGTCCTGAATGCGTTTCGACTACTGTGTTTATTTTATCATGAAAGGGCAGATGATTGTCAACCTTGACTCCCAAGTTTTTCACAGCTTCGATTTGCAGGTTAGGGTGAGAAACTGCTATTGGTCAGTGAATTTGCAAGTTTAGTTGAAGTTTTGTCCAAAGGTAAGAATCTCTGTCTTTTCTGCATTTCACTTTTGGTTGCTGAGCACATATTGAAATACTGCAGAAAGACAGTGTTTAGTGGCATCAGGAGCTATTACTTTGCCATTCTTAAAATAAATGAAAAGTGGCTTGTCGTCATGTAGGAGATTATCTTGGCCCCGAGAGACTCAACCAATTCTGCTATTGGGGTCATATAGATGTTGAACATCGTTGGGCAAAGGAAAGAGCCATGGGGCACTCTTCTGGAGACTTCCCTAATACCTGAGAAATAGGGGGGCAACCAGACTCCCTGTCCTCGATCTTCCAGAAATGATATCATACACTTTCATGCAGTACCTCTAATGCCTGTATCATTTAAGCGAGCGAGCAGGCTGGAATGGAGGACCCTGCCAAAAGCTGCTGAGATGTATAATAATATCAAGACAGTCTTTTCTCCTGCATCCATGTTGTTTCTAATTAGTTCTGAGAATTCCAGGAAAGAGGTCTCTGTGCTGAATTTAGGCCTGAAACCAGACTGGCTGGGGTGTAAAAACTCCTTCAATTCAGAGTAATCGGACAGCTGCCGATTGACAAACTTTTCTAATAGTTTTGATGTCGCTGGCAGCAGGAAAATAGGCCTATAGTTGCTTAGGACATTACGATCCCTGTTAAGATTTTAAGGAGGGGTAAGATTTGTGCCTGTTTCCAACCAGAAGGAACAATAGCACTTGCCAAGGACTCGTTAAGCAGTGAATTCATCACTGAATTAATGATGTCCATGCCCAGAGCTAAAGGAAAGGGGAGGCAGGTGTCGGAGGGGGAGCCTGGTTTTAGACTTAAAATGTTCGCCCTAGTGTCTTCCAAAAATATCACATTGATGAAGATAGAGAGCAAGACACAGTATTTGGGCTTGTGACTGAAATATAATATCCTACTCTTGAAATACCAGTCATGATTAAGCTAGTTTGGAAATCCTACCAATGTAGAATTCCGTTTTACTGGAGTTAATTAGGGCCTGATATTTCTTAAGTGCCTCACTTTGCTCCGATGTCAAAACAAATTTGCATTGCTAATGTTTAGTAAAAGATACATGACTTTGAAAATACATGCAACTGAGAAAAATGCACTTCTCTGTTATACTTGATGTTGTGCATTAACAAAGTTTTACAATTTATAATGAAATATTTTACTTATTCTGATGGTATATTATTAAAGAATAATTATAAGTTTGCATATTATGTGAGTTTTATTAACAAGTAGTTTTCTAACTGAATTTTATATTTTCTTGCGTTAGCATAACTTAGGCCTACAGAGCTTGTGTTTGCATTCATGTAGACATGCTGAATTATTTTCCTAACGTCAACCTTTCTTTCAGATTCTTTCTCATGAGAAGCAAAGTCCCATTTGTAAAAGATTATTGTTTAACTGTAGAAGAATTGTGTACAGTTGTCCTTTAGATATGTTTGTTTCAAACTGTTTAGCCTCACATGGAACTGAAATGGTCCCATGGTAAAAACCTGGGAACCAAGTGAACTGTTGAAAAGGCATACTTTTGTTTAAAATCATTTAGTTTTACACAGAAAGAGGAGATGTTCTTATGACAGACCTGGGAAATTGGTGGACTGTTGCAAAGTGAAGTTTTCCTGATGACACTTCTGACTGAATTTTGCTGCTGGTCTGTACTTTGCTGATGATAGATTCCTGAATGCTGTATGCTTAAAGAGGTATCTTCCTCTCTGCCATTTGCCCCTACCCCTTGAAATGCCCTATTTTTATTAGATGCTCCATTATGCTGATGACTATTTTTCATGTTTCTTTAGTTGGTGTCCTGTAACCCGAGTTATACCTTTTTCTGAATTAATTTTGTCCCTTTTTTGCATTTTTTTTTTTTTTTACCTTATGTGTTACTCACCACACATGTATGTCCTTAATCTGGCCAGCCATAAGCTTGATATGTGCCCAGAAAGTGATTATCAACTTGACTGAATTTAATTGACTATGTGATTGTGCAATCTGATCACCACATTATTTCTGTGTCTCACACATTTTGTTAACTTTCTTTGTTATTCTTCTTGAATGTTTACTTCTGTTAATATTAGTTTGCTTCAACTCCTTTCATCACCTTGGGCAACCCTTGGTAATTGTGTATCTTTATAACTTGGTTTTACGCATAGTCTACATGACTTTGAGCTTGTGTTTGTAATAAAGCTTTGATCTATATTCCTGAACAATATTCCTGATTGGAGTTTTCCTTCTGTGACCATTGGTCATAGTGTCTAAGTTATTAGGATGGTGTTAAAGTAATTGTCTATGGTTCACAACCCATCTTACTAGGTCAAAAGATTCATTGATCTTGCTATACATTTGAATCCTGGAAGGAACGAAAAATGTATTCACATTATCATTGAACCAAGGACCTAAAATCTTATTTATCCCTGGCATGCATCCTGAAAGGGGAGCCAGCCTTTCTACAAAGGTGCAAATCCAATTATCAACCTCTTGGGAGACAGACTCAATTGACCCCAGAAGACTTGGCACAGTCTTCTTCAAAGTGCTCAACAAGCTGTTCTGAGTTTTCCTGGAATAGGGTCTGTTAGAAATGGGGTCTCTGGTTGCACTGTGTCCAAGCAGGGACCATCACTCTAGTCAGGGTAAGGGAGATACACAGCTTAGAGAACCCCTGCTCAGCCCCTTGGTAGCTTGGCACAAGTAGTCAGGCTTATCTCAGAGGCAATGTGTAAAGTATTTGCACAAAACACAGAAGGTAACCCAGTGAAAACACTACAAAGGCCTCCACACCAGTTTAGGGAAATAGCCAATATCTATCTAAATTAAACAAGACCAAAACAACAAAAATCCAACATACACAAGCAAAGATATGAATTTCTGAAATAAAAAGTCTTAATCCATAGTAATCAGTGGATGCGCCATACTAGCACAAAGTACCTGGTATGTATCTAAAATAAATACGCAAGGGCGATGGTGCATCACAAAAGCAAGCAATACGTAAATTCCTTACTCACAAGTGAAGCTGTGCGTCGATTCTTTACTCACACGAGAGGCCGTGGATTGTTTCTTTTTTCGCAAGGAAGGCCAGGCGTCAATTTCAGGTGCACAGCCTTGGGTCCGTGCGGGGATGTTAAAGACTTTGACGCCCAGGATCCATGTGTGGAAATTTCCAACGCACTGTGCGAAGAGTCTGTGGTGAGAACAGGTGCTGCATTCTTTCTCTAGCCGCGAGGCAGGTGCTGTGTCAGACTTTCAACCGCGGGGCAGTGTGTTGATTTTTCTGACACACACACAGATTTGCGTTGATTTTCCCCCGTAGGTTACCAGCTTTCACTTCTAAGGGCCCAGGGAATGGATTTGACACCACTTAGAAAGTCAGGACTCCCAGCAGAAATGTCCAGGCACACACAGATGAAGTATTTGATGTCCCTGAGACTTCAGAACAGGGGGCAAGCTCAGTCCAAGCCCTTGGAGAAACTTCACAAGCAGGATTTCAGAAATCAAAGTTCAGTCCTTTCTCTCTTAAGGCAGGAGCAGCAGCAGCAGACCTCTACAGCAAAGCAACAGGCAGGGTGGCAGGTTCTCCTCAAACATCAAGCTCTTCCCCATGGGAGAGTTTCCTCTTGATCCAGACGTAATCTGAAAATCTGGGGGTTTGGGTCCATTACTTATACCCAGTTCTGCCTTTGAAGTAGGCAAACTTCAAAGAAAGTCTCTGTTGTTCACAAGATCTTGCCTTGCCCAAGCCTGGTCACAGGCACACACCAGGGGGTTGGATACTGCAATGTGTGAGGTCAGGCACAGCTCTTTCAGGTGTAAGTGTCAGCTCCACCCTCCCCACTCTAGCCCAGGACACTCATCATGATGTGCAGGCTACACCCCAGCTTCCTTTGTGTCACTTTCTAGAGGGAATTTACAACAGCCCAACTGTTAGTCTGACCCAGACGTGGAATACACAACAAGGCAGAGGCACAGAATGGTTAAGCAAGAAAATGCCCACTTTTTAAAAGACAATCTAAAAAACAACTCTACCAAAAGATGTATTTTTACATTGTGAGGTCAGAGACCTCAAACACCACATCTCTATCTGTTCCCAATGGGAAACTGCACGTAAAAGATATTTAAAGGCAGACTTAATGTATGAGAGAGCTAGACCTTGCAATAGTGAAAAATTAATCTGGCGGTATTTCACTATCAAGAAATGTAAAACACATTAGTACATGCCCAACCTTTTACATAGACTTACGCTGCCCATGGGGCTACCCAGGGCCTACCTTAGGGGTAACTTACATGTAGTAAAAGGGAAGTTTTAGGCGTGGCAAGTGGGTACACTCATCAGGTCAAATTTGCAGTGCAAGACTGTACACACAGACACTGCAGGGGCAGGTCCAAGACATGTTTAGAGGGCTACTCATGTGGGTGGCACAATCAGAGAAGCAGGACCCCTAGTTGCATTTGATTTACTGGCCTTGGGCACCTTTAATGCACTTTACTAGGTACTTACTAGTAAATCAAATATGCCAATCATTGATATCGCATCAACAATACAATTTAGACACAGAGCACTTGCAATTTAGCACTGGTTAGCAGTGGTAAAGTGCCCAGAGTATCAAAACCAGCTAAAACAAATTACAGCACAGGGTCCAAAAACAGAAGGTCAGAAGCGAAAGGTACAGGGAAACCATGCCAAGAGCCACCAGGTCTAACACGGTATATATTGGCCAGCATTTGGGCAAGCATTAATGCTTTTAAGTACAGAAATGGGCCAACTAAAATCAAACATGTGGTGATCTGTCCATGGTAGTGGAAGAGGGCATAGCAAGCACAGTCTCTTTTTGGAGATTATTAGATCTAATATATGTCCTCCCTTATGAGTGGGTTTGGGGACAAATTGGAAGAGGTACAATGGAGACATAATGATGTTAAGTGCAATAATTTCTTTATCAGAAGGGCAGTCCCAATGAATATTGAAATGGCTTAGAATGATGCAATGAGAAGAACGCAATAATACATGAGAGTCAGTCTCATTGACGGAGTTGAAAAAGGGACCAGCCAGTCCCGGTGGTCTATAGATCAAAATACCACCTACAGATTTCTGAAAGTTCAAAGAGCTGTTCAAGCCAAATGCTTCAACTTCAAGTAAGTAATCTGCCAGAACAGTAAGGCTGGTTTATGCATGCTTATAAATGATCGCAATACCCCCTCCTCTCCAGTTAATGTGTTCAAGGTTCAGTTTCGTATACCAGAGAGAACGGCCTTTTCCATTACTGGTCTTGAGGAAGCTGATAGCCATGTTTCCATTATAAATAATAAATCTGGCTTCTCCTTGCAGAGGAGATCATGCACGAAGTCCACATATTTTTGTAAGGAGCGCACATTAATAAGGAATGCTTTTATAAATCCTTTACCTTTCATGCGAGTGGTACGAAGAGGTGCCCTCCTTGTATTAAATGTCTTCATCACAAACCTCCAAAGAGAAAATATGGCTAATTACACAGAATATGAGGGTTCATTTTAATGGAGCAGGAATTGAAAGTATAAGGGGCTAGACAATCCAAATAAGAATAAGCCATTCTTACCCTCCTATCCTTCATGCATTGGAAATAGAGGCAGGCTCAGGATGCTTCCCAATGCAGGAGAGCTTGCCTTAGGAGTACCTTTTGCACGCCAGTGGTGCATTCATGGCACACATCCATTGCACGTCTGCACCCAAATCCCCATTTTAAAGAAGCAGGCTATCTGTTTCTTACAAGAATAATGCAGACCAGAGAGTGCACTGATTCATACATTTGATATAAGCAAGTCAATTCAATGTGACACAGCCTCCATGAAGAGGGCTCAAGAGTTATTGGCTCCCTGCGTGAATGTCTAGAAAGGATCACAGCTGAGATTGCAGGCAAACTGAAACCAGAGGAAGGGCCATCATACGCTGTAACAGGAGAAAGGGTAGCGTATTGCGATGGGCAAAAAATATGTTCACTTAGTGAAATCACCTGGGAGAGAACTCAGCATGCAAAGGAAGGTCATTTCACAAAATGCACCAATAAAAATGAAGCATTTAAGACAAGCACGACAAAGAATGAATAGCTGTAGTGGGCATGGTTAAAAGCCCACAGAGAGATTACAACTGGCCAGAGGGCTTCCGCGCCCGACCCTAAATAGGAGGTACCTGAAGGAGAGACACAAAAACAGACTTTTTTTTTATGTACATGGCAGAACTGGGAGTAACAATAGAAAATATTTCTTAATGTAAAGGGCCTTCAATACATTGAACAACCACTAGCTTAAAAGCCGAGTCTCAGGCAAAACTGGGATGTCCATTGGTCAAGTGAGCCAAATTGCTGCAGATTTTCATGATAACCACTAACATTATATAGTGGTTTCCATCAAGATTAAACTAAACATAGGTACATTTAGGACAGTTACTGTAGCATGGGCTATGTACTTAGATTGGACATGCCTGCAGGAAATACATCTAAACTTTCCTGGAACAGTTGAAGTTAAATAATAAAAGTAACTGTAAAGCCATGGTAAAGTGGAGGCCTGCACTCTGAAAGTTACACTCATCAGTAATATGGACATACAGCTTGCCTTTAGGTGGATTTAACACTATTTCATTGTGGAAGAGTCCACCTGCAGAGCTTCCATCTTTATTCTGAGTAGTACTACTCATTGGTATGACTAGCATCAATCTTAGGTAGACGTGAAACAAGTAAACACTGTATACCGACATACAAACAAAAAGGAAACAAAAGGTGGCAGTCTGTCTAACTCCAAGAAAGAGAATGGAAATCATCTTTAATATCCAATCTCTTTGTGCATCCAGAATCCTTGCAAACCACTGCTCAACGCAAAATGACGTGCCACTCCTGCAGAATGTGATCAGGAGCATCCCCTGAACCTCTCACACTCATTCATTTGCCTTGGGCTGAGTGGGGCTCCTCATAAATGGTTGTGGCCCTGCTTGTACCGCAAGGGCTGCATGTGTCTATTTAGTAGTTTTCTGTTTAATGTTCCTAAATGATTCAGCAGTTGTCTGTTAGGCCATACGCAGGCCAAAACACCAAAAACAAAATGTACAGCTGCCTCATAAAAAGGTTGCAACTCAAATGTATTCTTAGCAGTGTGAATGGTACAAACAGCTTAAATATCTATGGTAAGAAAAAAAATAGGCATGTTTGCTTCTCCTTTCAACAAAGCTCTAATAAAGTTAGCAGAGCAGCCTGAGAAGATTTATGGCCCCAAAAAAAGAGGTAAGCAATGCCCTGTGTGCGATGTCATGAGTGCTGGCAGGGAGGGGCTTTGGAGAGAGAGACTCTGCAATGCGATGCGAGGGCATATAGGCCCTCATTACAACCATGGCGGTCGGTGATAAGGTGATAATACCGCCAACAGGCCGGCGGGAACCAAAACGGAATTATGATCATGGCGTAAACCGCTGAGACAGACAGCCACTTAAACACACAGACCGTCATGGCGGTATCAACAAGCACCACGGCGGTAACCGCCAACAGCCAGGCGGAAGACAATGTACCGCCCACACTATTGCAACTGGCCTATCCGCCACCTTTTCCGGGGCGGTACCAACGACATCAAAAGCATGGCGGAAACACTACACAGAAGTCAAAGGACTCACCTGTGGAGACTCAGGGAACAACCACAACGCCATGGAGCCCGAGCTGCACATATTCCCGATGCTCATCTACCTTTTGCTGCATTATGAACATCACTGCCGTGAAGATGACCACAATGAGTACTGCCGCCTAGCACACAAGGGAGGGGGGAGGAAAAAGAGAGTGACACACACGTAACACGCAACACCCCACACACAACCAGTTGCATAAACATTACATATTCACCACGTACCCCTTGGGAATAAAGCAAGGACAATATAATTTGAAGAAAGTGAGTGTAATACGTTAAAATAACATGAATAAGTGCATCAAAATAGAAACGAAGATACATATTTACAAGTGTAGGGACACTGCCCAGTCCTCAATGTCCGTGGGCCACAGGGCCACAAAACATAGGCCAAGGCCCCACCTCACTCCTGCAACAACACGGAGAGAACACTGCAGAGGCATCAGGTCAAAAATACACAGGCACCTCAGTGGGACGGGGAATGGGGGGGGGCACCTCAGCCGGAAGATGGTACACCACAACTGGTCCTGGAGGGGGCTACATGCCCTGTGCGATGTCCTGTGGAGCGCAAGGCCACAGTCTCTCAAGTGGGTGGTTTGCCAACTGTTTGGTCCTGGGAAGTGCAAGGCCACAGTCTCTCTAGTGGATGGCTTCTCCACTGGTTCTGGAGGGGGCCTTGTGCCTAGTGTGCTTCATCTTGGGAAGGATGAGGTGAGTGGAGGGCTTCTTCCACTGGTTCTGGAGGGGGCATTGTGCCCAGTGTGCTTCATCCTGGGAAGGATGGAGTGAGAAGATGGCTTCTTCCACTGGTTCTGGAGGGGGCACTGTGCCCTGTGATGCAGATCCTGGGGAGTGCAAAGTCACAGTCTCTCACCTGGGTGTCAAACCCACAGGATTTGCAGGGGCCAGGGTGCACAACAGCCCATGGAGGCAGGACTACACACTGTCTGCCGGCAGTGTTGGCTGCTCAGTGGTGGCAGTGGCGGTGCTGGTGTCGGTGCTGGCAGTGGTGGGGGAGGCTCCAGCCCATCCCCTGCAACCGCGGACGGCTGCCCACTGGGGCTGGTGCTGCTGGCAGTGGTGCTGGTGTCGGTGCTTGGGTCAGTGCTGGTGGCGGTGCCGGTGGTGGTGCTGGCAGTGGTGGGGGGAGGCTCTAGCCAATCCCCTGCTGACTAGGACGGCTGCCCAGTGGGGCTGCTACTGCTGGCAGTGTTGCTGGTGTCGGTGCTGGCACTGTGGGGGGAGGCTCCAGCCCATCCCCTGCAGCCTCAGATGGCTGCCCACTGGGGATGCTGCTGGCAGTGGTGCTGGTGACAGTGCTGGCGGCGATGCCGGTAGTAGTGCTGGCAGTGGCTCCAGCCCATCCCCTGCAGCTTCAGACAGCTGCCCACTGGGGCTGCTGCTGCTGGCAGTGGTGCTGTTGGCGGTGCTGGTGGCGGTGCTGGCATTGATGGGGGGAGGCTCCGGCCCCTCGCTTGGAGCCTCGGATGGCTGAACTACTATGGTTGGTGGTGGGGACTCCGAATGAGTCCCAGCACCAGGCCTCCTGTCCTTTCTGCCTGCTGGTGCAGGCCCCTTTCCCTTCCTGTCAGCAGCTGGGAATTGGCCCTTGCCCTTCCCTCCTGCAGCTGGTGGTGCCTCCTTGCCCTTCTTAGACTCTGTTGGTGGTGCCTCCTTGCCCTTCTCTGTTGCAGCTGGTGGTGCCTCCTTGCCCTTCCTAGATGCACCTGGTGCAGGCTCACTTTCAGTGTTGCTGCCTGGTGCCCAGGATCCTCTCCCACCTGCAGTAGCTGTCGACATTACTGTGACCGTGGACTGGGTGGCTGAGGTGCTCGCCAAGGTTCTGACCACCCTGGCCTGACATGAAGGATGGGGGGAGTGGTAGGAAAGAGGTCAATGGTGGAGAGGAAAAGCTTCTTAGGGACATTGGGACGGTGAAGGTTTGGGAGTGGAGGAAGAGGAAGTGGTTGTAGGAGGTGTCCGTCTGCTGTGTTTGGGTGCAGGTGCATGGGCTGGATGCTGTTGTGAGGTGGATAGCTGTTGGGTGTCTGAGTGCACGCGTTTGTGTACTTTGGGAGGAGGGGGCACAGATACAGTGGGAGAGGACACATGGGACGTGTGCATGGATGTGGGGTGTGACTGCCAGCAATGGGCGTGTAGTCATAGGAGTGATGATGGTAGTTGATGAGGATGTAGTGCTTGCAGGCGTGAGTGTAAACACTGCTGGGAGGGAGGTGGACGAGGAGGAGGAGGGAGACACGGTGGAGGCAGTGGATGTTGGTAAGTCTGCATCTGGATGGTGTTTGTGTGAGTGCCTGTGGGATGATGTGTGGTGCTTGTGTTTGCCTGAACCACTCCTGTGTGTTGTCTTGTGTGCATGCTAGTCTGCCCGTGTGCTTGGGATAGGTTGGGGTTGAGGGGAATGGGATTGGGTAGAGGAAGTTGGAGGGGGAGGTTAGAAACAGGGACAATGGCTGCCAGCAGGGAGGAGGTCGGAGCCTGGATTGATCTCTGTTGGGACGCCATGCCAGAGTGAATGCCCTCCAGGAATGCATTTATTTGTTGAAAATGGGCTGCCAGCCCCTGGATGGCATTCACAATGGTTGACTGCTCAACAGAGATGGATCGCAGGAGGTCAATAGCCTCCTCACTCAGGGCAGCAGGGCTAACTGGGCCAGGGCCTGAGGTGTCTGGGGCGAAGGAGATGTCCATCCTCCTGGGTGAGCGGGCACAGGAAACATGCTGAGGGGCTGCTGGGAGGGCGGTGCTGGTATGGGGGTGGCAGCTGTACCTTTGTTGGGTGGGCACAGAGGTGTCTGCCACCACCAGGGAGCTTTCATCAGAGGAGGTATCACTGTCAGAACTGTCCCCCCCAGTCTTCACCGTGGTGCTCCCCTCGCCCTCTGTCCCACTGGTGCCTTTACCCTCGGTGGATTCGGCCTCCTGGGCCCTGTGGGATGTAGCTCTCCCCGTCGCCGGTGCCTCTGCTCCTCCGCCAGATGATGCTAATGCACATAAGGACAGGGTGACAAAACAAAAAGGGGGGAGGGACAAAGGATACCCTTGGTCAATGGTGGCAACAACACCGCTGTTGGCGTATACGACACACACACACAGGGAACAGCCCTACACACTAGGCAATGCACTAACAGTCTCAATGCTATTCACCAGCCCATGGACAGGGATACCTAATGCCAATTTCAGCTTACCTGAGACTCACAGCCCCCTGCCCAGTAGTGAATGCCTACTAGCTTGGTTGGAGGAGGTTAACATCAGGCCCTGCCCAACATGGGCCCTACCCTGCAATGTCCGGCCTGGCCTAGGGGCTCCCACAGGCCCACATACCCTACCCAGATGCCACCCCACCAGCCGCAAGTAGTATATTGGGGCACTGTACTCACCCCCTTGTGGCTGCTGTGATGCCCCCAAGCGCCCATCCAGCTCCGGATAGGCCACTGCCACTATGCGGGCCATCAGGGGGGTCAGGGTTCAACGGGCACCCCTTCCTCGTTGGGAGACCTTCCCCAGCTGGGCCTCCACTGTCTTCCATGCCCAGCGTCTCAGGTCTTCCCACCGATTGCGACAGTGGATGCTCCGCCTGCCGTAGACCCCCAGGGTCCCCACATCCTTGGCGATGGCACGTCACATACCCTTTTTTTGATGGGCGCTGACCTGCAGAGAAATACACATAGAAAAAGGTATCAGTCAGACTGTCCTGCCTGTAACACTCATGGTCCGCCATAGCCCTCACATCCCCTTATGCACAGACATTGCCCACCATACATGCAGCACGCTGCCCAGGGCCCTTTCCACCAAACCCTCCCCACAGGAGGCCCTCACACACAGCACTTCATGCATTTATGCCTCTTCCATCGTGCTCACAGTGTACTCACCTGTTGGTCTGGAGGCCCATACAGCATTCGGTAGGACCTCATCTACCAGTTTCTTCAAATCTGGAGCGGTGAAGGCAGGGGCCCTTTCCCCAGTGACACGAGCCATGGGTGGTTCCAGACACAGGTCACAGCAGCACTTGCAGTGTAGGTTCTCTCCTGTTGACGGTCAGGTAGCATGTGAGTGAACAGATAGAAAATGGCAGTAACATCCGCGGCGGTGCGTACCGTCACCGCCGGCGTACATCACCATTGGCCACTGTAACCCATAAGGCCCAATGGTATCCAATGAGGAGTTACAGTGCAGTTCTCGACCACCTCCCGCAACGGCACACGTCAGCAGAATTACCTCATTTCCACATGTTACTACATACAGGACAGGCAGACGCCATTTCAGGGGGAGGCAGGCCATGGCACCTAATTGCATCACAGTACAAATAGGCACCATTTGGGCCTATCCAACAATATACTGTTACAGTCACAACATGCAATGCAGGGTAGTGTTTGGAAATAAGGAATACTGACCAGCTGCTCACTGTTTGCCCCCTAGATTGCAACCACTGCGGATGAATAGGAGATGGAGACATCCCCCCATGTACAGAACCCTGGTGGACTTGGCAACAATGGAGGACAGGCACATTATCCTCACCTATAGACTGGACAGGGCCACAATCACAGAGCTGTGTGCCCATTTGGAATCTGACGTGATATCTGCTATCCGTCTGCCCACCAGGATCCCCCCTCTTGTGCAAGTCCTATCTGTGATCCATTTCCTGCCAACTGGCTTCTTCCAAGTGAGAGGGGGCTTGGCAGCAGGAATGTCTCAGCCAATGTTCTCAATAGTGCTGACCAGAGTGTTGTCTGCCTGATTAAACACATGCACAGCTACATCGTTTTCCCCCAGGTGGAGGATTTGGCCACAGTGAAAGCTGATTTATATGCAATGGGACATATTCCCAACATTATTGGGGCTATTGATGGTACACATATTGCATTTGTCCCCCCTGGAGAAATGAACAGGTGTTCAGAAATCAAAAGAGCTTTCTCTCCATGAATGTGCAGATAGTGTGCCTGGCGGACCAGTACATCTCCCATGTCAATGCAAAGTATAATGGGTCTGTGCATGATGCCTTTATCCTGAGGAATAACAGCATCCCATATGTGATGGCTCAACTCCAGAGGCACTGGGTGTGGCTCATAGGTGAGCCCTGGTTCCAACCCAGTAGGTGTTGGTGTATAGGCATGGTGTGGGCCCTAAGGGTTAGTGTGTGGATAACAGTTGTCCCTCGATATTTGCAGGTGACTCTGGTTACCCCAACCTCTCATGGCTACTGACCCCTGTGAGGAATCCCAGGACAAGGGCAGCGGAATGTTACAATGAGGCGCATGGGCAAACAAGAAGAGTCATAGAGAGGACATTCGGCCTCCTGAAGGCCAGGTTTCGTTGCCTCAATCTAAAGGGTGGATCCCTGTACTACTCACCCAAGAAGGTGTGCCAGATCATCGAGGCATGCTGTATGTAGCACAACCTTGCCTTACATCGCCAGGTACCTTTTCTGCAAGAGGATGAGGCTGGAGATGGGTGTGTGGCAGCAGTAGACCCTGTGGACAGGGAAGCTGAGGACAACAGAAGTGCAATAATACGACAATACTACCAATGACACACAGGTAAGACACAGTAACTTCACATTTCATTGACAGTTTTGTGTTTGACTTTGTCACTGGCAGGCTGATTTTCCCACTTCTATGGCCACTTACTGTATCCTTTGGCATCTCTATTTGCAGATATTTGTGCCCCACTATCGCTCCTGGTGTGTTGATTGCAGCCAACTACAGGTAATTCCTATGTATACATTACTGTACAGTTGTATTGCAGTGTTTAAAGCTTGTTAAACGAATACATAGTTCAATCATTTGACAGACTCCATATTTGTATTTATTCAAATGGTGTTTATTTAATAGCTAATAAGTAGAGAAGGATGTGCAATGGGCTGGGGTGATGGTGGAGGAATGTCCAGGATAGAGTTCAGTCTACGTGGATCACAGGTGCATTGGCAAAGGGGCAATTGAAGTGGAGCATTGGGAGTTCAAGGTGGACAGGGTGACAGATTGGGACACAAGGGTGACAATCAGGAGAGTCTTATTTCCTGGCGGGGTCTTCGCAATGGTCTCTGGCTTCTGCCTGGATCACAGGGAACGTGGGGTGGGTCCCCTTCTGCAGGGGGTGGGGTGCTGGTGGCCTGTTGGTCCTGTGGTGAGGCCTCCTGTCCACTAGCGGCAGCGGAGGTGGAAGGCTGTTCACTGGTTTTCCTAGTGTCAGGGGCCCGCTGGTATGCCACTGCCTCCCTCATGGTGTTGGCCATGTCTGCCAGCACCCCTGCAATGGTGACCAGGGTGGTGTTGATGTCCTTCAAGTCCTCCCTGGTCCCCAGGTACTGTCCCTCCTGCAGCCGCTGGGTCTCCTGCAACTTGTCCATTATCTGGCCCATTGTCTCCTGGGAATGGTGGTATGCTCCCAGAATCTCGGTGAGTGCCTCCTGGAGAGTCGGTTCCCTGGGCCTGACCTCCCCCTGTCGCACAGCAGTCCTCCCAGCTTCCCTGTTGTGCTGTGCCTCTGTCCCCTGAACCGTGTGTCCACTACAACTGACCCCAAGTCACTGATCGTCCTGTGTTTGTGGTGTGCCCTGGAGTCCCTGTAGTTGTGGACACACTGCTGATTGGCGTGTCCTGGGACAGAGGTATGGGCCCTCTGGGTGGGTACACTGCTGGTGTTTCCTAAGGCGGGAGGCTCTGTGATGGTATGGGACTGTGCCTGGGTAACCAATTGTCCCGAGGTCCCTGATGGGCCAGGTTGGTCATCCAGATCCAGGCATCCAGAGCTGCTGTCATCACTGTGGGCCTCTTCTGGGGGGGGGGGGGACTGGATGTTGCTGGCACCTCCTCTCCGGTGACATTGGGTGGGGAACCTGTGGGAATGTAAATGCAGTGTTATTGTTTCTGCGTCTGACATCTTGTGCATGGGTGTGTTGCCCTCTATGGTTGTTATTGCCCTGCCAGCTTTGCCTTGTGTGAGTAGTTATTTGGTACGCTAGGTGATTCTCTCTAGTGTGCATGCTTTACCCTATTAGTGCCCATTGAAAATCCTTCAGTGCCAAGCAATTTAATGGCTTTTCAAGTGCTTTGCTTTAACATGCTGTAGTTTGTAAAATTATGATTATAATGTTGGGAAACTATATATTTTCGGTTTCAGTTCTTCTTGTACTATCAATTTATATATAATACATACATTTATAAAACACCCTGAAGTCACATGACACAATTCAAGATGGCCGACAGATAACTGTGGAAATGATAAGAGTAAATGACCGCGCTGGTAGGGTAATAAAAAAATAGTATTTTCCAAAAGCAGGGGCACAGAAATATTTATTATTCTGTTTGCTCGCTGGGTGAATAGGCAGATGTTTATTTTATTTTTATTTTTTTGTTGCTAATTGTCATACTATGACATAGATGTAAGGCACACACATTTTTCATGTCTTTCTATTGCTGTACAAAATCTAAAGTTATAAGCCTTGCAGAATTGGTTCACAGTTCTAAAATGGATGTTTCAGAGAGTTCTGTTAGCTAAGATATGAAAATACATATTTTTGCTGCTTTTGACAGCACTTTACGTGCTACAAATGGCCGACATGCTATTTTGTCCATTGATGTTTTTCATATAATGATCTCAGTCTTGTTACTGGAGATATGTTCAACATCTCAAAATGTATTTTCTGACTTTTATGTACAGTAGTAATGCATATTTTGTGAAAAGGTGACATGATTTCATGCATAGTCTTGAAGGTCACAGTTCTTGACCTTTACCCTAAATTGTAGCTCTTGGAAATGTGCAAAGGATGTATCTTTGTAACAGTGAACTTTTTTTGACAAAATGAGGTATCATTGGAAAGGTCATTGTCTGAACTCACAAGTCAACTAGTCAAATTGTGTGAGAGGTCAAAAAACTTGATCTTTGACCCCCAAATACACATTTTAAAAACTTTCTTAGCTTGCATTCTGCTACCCATAGATCAATTTCTCCAAGTGTGGTATTCTTGGACTTGGACACAAAAAGCCCTTTCTTTTTCCTTGTTCAAATTGTTGGAAAGGTCATAACATTTGACCTTTGACCTCAATTTTCACGTATTGTAAGTGTTTCAAGCTGATAATTCCTTTATGGTTAGATCAATTTTTACAAGTGGTGCATCGTTTGAATAGTCATGATAAGTACTTACATTTTTCTTAGTTAAATTGGTGGGGGGCCGTGAGGTTTGACCCTTGACCTCTATTTTCACTGTTCTAAGTTTTTCATGGTCATTAATCCATTACTGTTAGATTATTTGTTACAGGTGAGGCATTATTGGAATCGACATGATGAGTACTTACATTCTACTTGGTTTCTGTGCTGGAAGGGGTTATGTTTTTTTAAACTCTAATTAAACTTGTTTAAGTGTTTCAAGGTCATTATTGCATTACCCTTAGATCATTTGTTACTAGTGTCACATTATTGTAATTGTCTTGATAAATACTTGCATTTTACTTGGTTTCATTGGGGGAAGGCGGATCATACCTGTTGACCTTTGACCTCTAATCACGCTTTTCTAAGTCTTTCAAGGACATTAATCCATTGCGATTAGATACTTCCTGCACAAAAGCAATCCAACCTACAACGCTGGCACCCTTGCACCATAGCGCAAGGGCACCTCTGTTGGCAGAAGGCCTGCACCCTCGGGTCCCCTTACAATACTAGTCATATGAACACAAAAGAAGATAGGACTTGATTATCAATGAGCAATGTACTTCCAGTTGAACAAAGTAAGGGACAATGATGAATCTTCTTCTTCGCAGCATGGCCAGAAAAAACAGGTTTTCACTCAGGAGAAAATGTGTACAAGGATCCTCCACTCTAAGTGCATAGGCGCACAACACTGGAGTTTCACCTTGCTCCCCTGCCAACTTACCTTTACCTAGCAAAATGGAAAAATGGGAGGCTGCGGCTCTATAGGGAGCCCGAGAAGCCCATGCTGCAGCATGTATATCCTGGAGTAAGGCCTTTGTCTCCTGGACAACAAAACAATGCTATCTGTCTTCTTCAACAGCAACAATGTTAATTTCTCAATGAATCAAGTGCTGACTGCTGCAAATAGAGTAGTATTCAGTTCAACCTACTTTTTGACAATATGGCCTCCTGAGTTTAATAAACGGAGTCCGTCTCCTCCCTCTAATGCATACTCAGTTGTATGAATGTACTAACAGACAACAAAGATGGCTCAAATTGAGGTTGTGAATGCTGGTACTAAACCGTCATCATAGCAAGATGTCAAAACCCTGCTCAAGTGTCAACTGTGCCATTGCCTAGTAAAATAGCCAAAATGTCACAAATATTGGTCAACACCGCCATGCTGCTTGATGCCAATAACTAGAGTTATCTATGCTAAGCCACCAAAGAAATTGGGACATCCTGAGAAATGGGATTTATCACAGTAGATGACTAAAAGCAGCAGGTGAGATTGTAGAACACTGTTGCTGAACCTACAGTTAATGTGTGTAGAAGATAATTTCCTTGTGACACTAGATTACTTCCTTTTTTTCAAAGACAAGCACTGGGCTGCACAGTAAATTACTGTGGCTGTTGTTTGAATGTAAGTTTTGAGTCTCTGCTCTGTAAATATATTCACTGGGATGCTTTTGACTGCTCACCCTCACTGCCTTGAGAGTCAAAGGGGGAAAGGATTTACGTGGCCCATTTCCTGAGCCATAGCAGGACAGATCATGTTAAATTCATGTGGGTCCATACATAACCCCATTGTGCATGGGACCTGTTAGCATAAATTCTTCACTTTTGTGGAGGCAACCAGTGGAGATTAAATCAAGATAGATGAACACAACATAGTAGCCCTCAGATTACAACAGAATAACAAAGATAATTGCCTCAGGCTGTGTTCCTCACTTTGAGTGCCAACTACTAAAGGACCAAAATGACCACTGAAAGTGAGGATTTGAGTGTTGTTACTGAACAAAGCAAGATGTGAAAATAGCCAGACAAATCCTCTTCAAAGAAGAGATCTCTGGTAAAACTTCTAAAGCAATGGCTGATGGTAGGGCCCCACTAAAGGACACATCCCTGGAAACCACATTAAGGAAAATAATAGCACTTTGAACAACAATGACTATAACAAAGTCCTCAACAGCTATCCTCTCTTTTAGAACAGACATTGCTTTCTCCAATGCACCCTTTCAGGACACCTAAGACAGAGTGGATCGGGTTGCAAAACAGATACTTTTCTCAATCAACTGGGAGCAGGACCACTACTGGTACATGCTAAAAAAGATTTTTGCGGTTGAAGACAGATATCGCAAAGACAATCTATGATTTCCTGAAGTGCCCTTGAACCAGGAAGGTAATAACATGTTAGCCTTCCTTACCTGTTTTTTACAAAGTGTCACAAACTTTATGAGTTCCAACAGGCTCACAGGATCTGATGTAGACATATGACATGTATAGTAGGACCAAGTTAAGATAGTATCTTGTTTTCCCTGACACCAACATGTGAAAATGCTTATCACAGAAGTAAAGAAAAAGGGGCCCTACGAAGAATACTTAATAGTCATCTTCAAAAATTTCTCACAGGAAACATTGCATAGACACAAATGATGCTTGAAGCTATGGCCCTGTCTCTAGAAGATGGACATCCAATATGGCATGTAAGACCCTAAATCAATGTTAATCAGTCATGTGAACAAGACAATAAAATATGACGACCTGGGCCAGCTGGAAAGTTTCTTGCCCCCACAGTTTGACTCAGACATGGACACTTCCAATGGACAAGAAAACCTTGACCAGCCCGCAGACCAACATGACAGATCATTCCCTGATCAGTCAGTAGATGAACTGAACTAGCTAGAAGAAGTAACAAGGCAATGGTCCATTGGGAACTAATCAAAGCACCAGCAAACCCTATTCCATGTGGATACAAGTCATGATCGCAGTTGATATCAGTCATGAGACGAGCCACAGCAGTACCATTAGGGGATCACCCCTTATGATGGTCCATATACAATTTACGTAAAATGAGGATTGAAGTGACGCCAGGACTAGAAGACATTTTGGAACGCAATATAAGTCTGTTATTTACTGAAATAGCACGATGGTCCCAATTCAGTTTTTCGATGATGGGTAAGACAAAGCTAGTTGGATGAACTTGATGCCTCATTTTAGTTACTGAGATTATCTGCTGCCACTGCTTATCCCTTTATAACTAATGACACTGTATAAAATTTCTCAACACTTTCATATATGGAGGGTGCAAAACAAAATTTAAAATGTATATATTACATGAGGCAACCAAAAGCATTGGCCTCCAGCTGCCTCATACTAATTTACTGGCTGGTGTTCCAATATGCATTTGTAGTATACATACTCCATCAGTGCTCTGGGAATGTACCATGTTGAATAACCTTTGGACAGAGATGTGGTGATGAGGGATGCACTGGACATAGGGGCCATCTGACAGCACAGACAGTTCTTGTATGTCACTTTTACCTGTACCACAAGATTACGTATTAATGGAAATGACAGACTGCAACAGCATTAGCCACTGCAGTGGTCTGCATCCTTAGATTTTGGGAAACAAAACTTAGCCCTACCCCTCGAATCTTGGTTGCATACAATGTAAAATGTTGTCTCTTATGAACATATGATTTATAGCCTGGATGACCAGTTAGATAAAATCCAGCTTACAGAGGTTACATTTTTGGGGGATCTCTGAGGCCTTGCTTTTTCTAGTTGTACTGTGAATATGGTGTAATTTACCCTCAATTGGACTTTAAGTGCCACCTGCATACTTAGTGGGTAGATGCCACTCAAAGGCTGGTAAATCAGCTTAATATGAAATTTGGGCATCCTCACTTAGACCTGGTTAAATGGAAAACACAAACCTACAAACTGTCCCTAGGCTAAACATGTGTATTTAATTGTTGTCGAAGATCGTGGTCCACCTATAAGGGGGAAAAAGAGAGAGTGTGTGCCTACAACCTCTCCCTGAACTAAACATTCTTTTACAGACAGGAGAAATAAAGTTAGAGCGAGGCTGCCTCGAACCAACCGCACAAAGTGGTGCTGTAGGTCTCCTGCCAGCAAAAGCACCTCAGTGAGGGCATTGGAGAAATGCAAGCTGCAAACCATGAACCTTCAAACTGTCCCTAGGCTAACCATGTGTAGTTGATTGTTGTTGACGTTCCTGGTCCACCTAGAAAGGAAAAAAAGAGAGAGTGTGCCTACAACCTGTTCCTGAACTAAACATTCTGGGTATAGACAGCAGAAACAAAATGAGAGCAAGGTTGCTTTGAATCAACTGTACAAAGTGATGTCGGTGGTCTCATGCCAGCAAAAACACCTCATTGAGGGCATTGGAGGAAGGCAAGCTGCAAATCATGACCCTATAAACTGTCTCTAGGCTAAACATGTGTAGGTGATGGTTGTCAAAGTTCCTAGTCGACCTAGAAGGGGAAAAATGGAAAGATTGTGCCTACAACCTGTCCCTGTACTAAACATTCTTGGTACAGCCAGAAGAAACGAAAGGTGAATGAGATTGCCTTGAATCAACTAAACAAAGTGGTGCTGTGGATCTCTTGTCAGCGAAAGCTCAAGGCATGCTACAAACCATGAACCTACAAACTGTGCCTAGGATACACATGTGTAGTTGACGGTTGTTGAAGTTCCTCGTCCACCTAGAAAGGAAAAGAGAGAGAGAGCATGCCTTCAAGCCGTCCCTGTACTAAATATTCGTGGTACAGCCTGGAGAAACAAAAGGAGAGAGGGGTTGCCTTGAACCAACTGTACAAAGTGGTGCTGTGGGTTTCTTGGCAGCAAAAGCACCTCAGTGAGGGCATTAGCTCAAGGCAAGCTGTAAACGATGAACCTAAAAACTGGTCGTATGCTACATACGTGTAGTTGATGGTTGTTGAAGTTCCTGCTTCACCTATAACCTGACCCTATGCTTCTCATGTTGAAAGAGTAAGAACTAGATCGGATTCCTAGAGCGTATATCAAGATGCTTCCCATGAGGCTTACAGATTTGGTATACCCTCTAGTCACCGACTTACTTGAGTGATGCGTCTTTGGCAACGTCAAACTGTCTTGCCAGCGGAGCAACGTGATTGTTCATATTCTTCTTCTTCTGCATCACAATCATCATCAAAGTGTTCTCACATGTACGGTTTCCACCATGTGAAGAAATAATATAATTTAAATACTAATAGTCACACATTCCCAAATCAGACCCATCAATTTCTTTCACACTCACCCTCTTGCCACGCAGAATTGGATATTAAGGAGCACTTTCAGAAGCAAAGCATCCCATCAGAAACTCTCATGCAGGACACGCTTGGTGTAGCTTCCTCAGCAGCCTGGCCCACGGAAATGACTACGCCACATATTGAGCTTAGTATTACACATCTTTATTCATCAGCGTGTAACTGCAAATTCAACATTCTAAACCTGCTTTCAATTCACTGCACTATAATACCTACATCACCAGTCAACAGACTCCATCAGGATCCAAAAAGGGTCCCGTCATTACTAACTCACACAACAAACACTACAATTGGTATTAGTGAAACCATATAGTGCTAAACCAAGGGCAAACAAATCACTGACAAAAAGAGATAGATCGACCTGGTTCTCTCTCACTTCCACATTAACTGAATTACCACTGCTTTCTATCCACCCACTTGTCAGTCAACACAGTATGCTTCTCTGGATCATTTTCTATTAAGTTAGACTGCTATTACTTATGCTAGGTAGAGCAGTGCTATTGAATCTGCACTGTCCACTAGGTCATGCAAGGCAAAGTCCATGGTTTATACAAGCTAAGTGCCAAAGATATTCTCAGAACACGACCCTGCCATCCAAACTAACAACCCATCTTACAGCAAGATACAAATGTGTGGAACCTCAGCCTCCCCACAAGCTGCACAACTATGGAACTCCCTCCCAGCAAAGAAAAGAGATACAAAAGATCACACAAAATTAATGGAGGAAGTGCAGACCTTGTTTGTCCTAAGCGATTGATATTGAAAACTTCACCCAATGGAAATATTCTATCAACCACAAGGATCCTGCAACCCTAATGCAGACACACACCATCAGAACTTATCTTCACATTCACATACAACCCAAAAAACTATACACATCAGGAACTTAACAAATGTGAGCACACCAACAGTGTTCACAAAACAGATGCACTGCACTCACACAGAACCGCCAGTGACAGAGACACAGCATAGTACTGATAATGGCTAGCTTGGTAAGAGGTATCACAAAAGCTGGCAGTCAGGAACTTTGATTGGTTGGTCCTGTGTATGGGTCTCACAAAAACAATAAGTGTTGGCTCTGGCCATTCTAAAAATGTGGAATGCATAGTGGAGGTGAGCTTTGTAGAAGGTAAAAACACTGGCTGATAAATGCATGCATACTGACACACATTTGAATACATGCACTAACAAAAATGTAGCCAAATCATCAGCCCGAGGCACAGACACAGGGACACATCCTCCCATTCATGTAATTACCATCATCATGTATAAGATATACAAGCATGTTGCTAGACAGCTACACACAGCCTAAAACACTTATAGAGACCTCACACACAATCAGGCAACCCTACATCATGCATACCTCAAAAACTCTGTATCTCTTCAACAGATTTTCACCTCATCAATCCACCACATCCTTCATAGACTATATACACAATCAATCAATCAATCAACATTTATAGAGCCACCAACTTAGCCGTGAGGGTCTCAAGGCACTTGTAGCATTTGTAGCTGCTGTATGGTGGGAACTCATTCAAACATCCAGGCCTTCAGATCTTTCCTGATTTGTTCGAGTTATGGGGCAGTTCTTAGTTGTAGGGGAAGGGAGTCCCATGCCTTGGCTGCCAGGTGTGAGAAGAAGAATCCTCTGCTGTTGTTTTGGCAGTTCCAGGGGGTGTCTGCGAGGAAGTGGGAGCCAGATCGGAGGTGTATGGTTGGTTGGTGGAAGTTCAGTCATTTGTTGAGGTACGCTGGCCCTTTGTTGCATAGGGATTTGTAGGTGTGGGTCAGCATCTTGAATTGGCATCTCTTCTTTATCAGGAGCCAGTGTTGTTTCTTGAGGTGGGGGTGTGATGTGTGTCCTTCTAGGCAAGTTGAGGATGAGTCTTGCCGCAGCGTTCTGTATTGTCTGAAGTCTCTTCAGGAGACGTGATACGATTCCTACATAAAGTGTACTCCTGTAGTCCAGCCTGCTGGTGATGAGGTCCTGAGTGATGGTCCTTCTGTTGCTGACTGGGAGCCCTCTGAAGATCTTGTGGAGCATGTGGGGGAGGGGGGTGAAAACAAGATGATAAGACTGCATTGACCTGTTTTTCCATCGAGAGCTTGCTGTCCAGGATGATGCTGAGGTTGCGGGTGTGGTCTGCTGGGGCAAGTGGTGGGCCGTGGCTTGCAGGCCACCATTCGTCATTCCAGAGTGAGGTGTTGTTCCCAAAGATGAGGACTTCTGTTTTGTCTGTGTTGAGTTTCAAATAGTTGTCTCTCATTCATTTGAGGACGTCCAGCATGCAGGTATAGAAGTTGGCTCTAACTGTAGAAGTGCCGTCAGTCAGTGAGATGAAGAGCTCTGTGTCGTTAACATATGAGATGATGTTGAGGTCGTGTGATCTGACGGTGTGTGCCAGAGGAGTCATGTAGGTGTTGAAGAGGGTGGGGCTGAGTGACAAATCTTAGGGCACGTCACAGATTATCTTCTTGGTCTCTACTCTGAACGGTGGGAGGCGGATCCTCTGGGTTATTCCGGAAAGGAATTAAGCAATCCATTTGAGGGCGTTTCCCTGGATATCGACGTGGTGGAGTCTGTTGATCAGTGTGTGATGCGAGACGGTGTCAAAAGCGGCTGATAGGTCCAGGAGGATGAGGGCCGCCATTTCACTGCAGTCCCGGAGAGCCCTGATGTCATCGGTGGCTGCTATTAGGGCCGTCATTCTCTATAAATAATTACGACTCAGTTTTCTGAGACAGAAGGCCGTCATATATACATATAGATTGCAGACCTGAACATTGTTGCCACACACACACACACATCAACATCCACACCAAACATCATAAGACACACATTCACTCTCAAATAACCCACATACACTCATAGATTCTAAATGATCAGAATACACCTGAAACTGGCATACACATCCAGACACCAACACAATACACTCTCATAATTACTCCGATACCCCTCACACACCATCCCTACAAATAAACAGAGCACTAGGGTGCATGTTTGCATATTGTAATTCAGTGGAAACATGTTCTGAAGCAAATATGGCTGCTTCAGCCACTATGCGGAGGTAGGAGTTAGTGACAGGAACTAGGTAGGACTAGATGAAACTCAACACAATAGTAGTCATATGGGCTAAAGCAGGGAAAGTGTAGTGAGTTACTTACCTTGAGACTCCCAAGATGACAGTTCATCACAAAACTCTTACTGTTTGGAAAATCTCTCAATTTTCAAAATATCTCTAGACACACTCTAAATTTTCCCCAGATGCCTAACCATCTCCCCCAGATGGTTCCTAAATGCATCATTAGCACTGTCACAATGCAACCAAATGTTCTCACAATGCTCCTATACACTTTAAAATGCCCCAGACTTCCTTCTCACACTCCAAATAGATATTCTTACCTCATGGCAACACTAACTAATTACCATAGACACCTTGCACAGCAACATAATGCTCCCAAAAACCGTAAATCTCCAATCCACACGCCCACAACACCCTCTATTACAAGATTAAAAAACCTCTTGGGGACCCTTTATATACTCAGAGATGATATTACCAGCCCCCAGACATGTATGCAATACACCAGATACCATCACAATGCCACCCACTCACTCTTACAACCTCAAGATGCTAGATATCATCTAGGCTCCTCGACAATACACAACAACACATTTTCACAAAGTTCTCAAAGTCCCTCACAACTCCTGCAGGGTCTCCCAAATATATTTAAACTCATTTATAAATCCCGCAGGTACCCATACAAAATCCCCAGGTACTCAGCCAAAACCTCCAGAGATGCTCAGACATTCACAGTCCAACCAACCACCCTCATAATGCTCCAGATATGCTTGTAAATCCCCTTGGAGATGCACACAACACTTTTCAGACCACAGATGCTCAATAGATAGTCACACATCACCAAAACCATCCAACATCTGAGGAAATTCGATTTTTAATACGATCGTATCGACCCGCCATTTTGTGGCCCGCCGCCATTTTATGTTGCCTTCACTCAGGCAGCACAGCGAACGAAGTCCATTCTGCCTTTTCTGCTTATTCTGCAACATGGTGTTCAAAACAGCCTTCTGCCTCTATCTTTACAAGGCTGGTATTAAGGTCTGACCGAGTACACTAATCCCTGTCTGGTTTTCTAATCCTTGTTTCAACTATCTGTAGGCTCACACTATTCTCCGCCGATCTTATCTTATCGTCTGGCCTTCGCTGTCCTTTGCTAGTATTCTCTCATTTCACAACTGTCCTCCAAACGCACACAAACTTATCACACCACATGCAACTTCGTTGTGGATCGGTTAATGAATTAGTTCAAGGGAGGGGTGACAAACACAGCTGGAGGGGAGGCAACCTTAAGTCACTTGATACTTTGTTTTCCAATTCCTTCTATTGGTGCTGTCTTGTTTTCCGACATTTCTATTGGCTCTGTTCTATCTTTACATTATTCTTACTGGCTCCTTTCTATGTGTTCTGGGAGTGTATGTAGTTAATAAATGGTTTTTATACGGTATATAAGATTGTGCGCCACAAAGTAAAGTGGCAGTCTCCTGAGAACATACCTTGTGTACTTCTTGGACAACTGTACTAGCTGCAGCTAATAAAATCCGATCTTTTACGCCTGACAGAGTGTCCCGTGTCTCTGTTAGTTGAGGCAGGTGAATCCAAGGAGATTTCAGGCGTACCCTGCGCCGCCAGGCCCATAAGGTTCTGGTTCTTCAACTGGCGCCCAACGTGGGGCGGCTTCAGCGGTACCGGTTCTGCCTGAAGGTCGTGAGGAACCCCGCAAGAAAATTCTGGAGGAATCGCGAGCCACGTCAAGCGACCCCTGTATGTCGAAGTGGTCCAAATGTCTTTTTCAGCGCGGTTACTCCTTCCTGACGGCTACTGACGACTGCTGCCCTGACTGCCGCCCTGCCTTGGCCCTTTCTTTGATGATGTATGGTAAAGCGAGACGATAGACGGGCCTCTGTTGGTGTAAGAAGACATCCTTAGTTAAGTATTTGGTGGGTCGCGCCCACAAATTTTGGTCTTTGTTTTGTCCTTAGGTCTTTAGATTTGGCCATTGCAGTGGCCAAAGCCGAGGGGTAAGTGCATTTGTGCTGTGTAAACTGAAAGTTTTACCCCCTTGATGTTTGTGAACAGCCAGTAAAAATCGTGAGATGTCTGGTCTGACTAAGTTTGGAAAACTTTGTTGCTTTGGTTGTAATAGGGACTCCCAGCTTGAGGACTCCTGTCCGATTCCTTCGGTTGGAACTCCCACATATGAGCTCTATTCTAAACATGGTGTTGGTCCTATTGCCTTTAATAAGACATGGACCCGATATACAAAGAAAGATGGTGTTTTAAAATGGCCAGAAAATGGTAGTTTCGAAACTGATGTGCTAGATAATTTAGAAGCAACGTTATTTAAAAGAAAAGCCCGGCCGGCAATGTTTGACTCTTTTCGCCTTTGGCGTAAGGAAGCCAAACAGAGAGAAATTAAACAAGCGAAACGAGATAGGAAAACACATGGAATGACGATTATACAGGCTGCTCAGCAATTCAAAGATGATGAAATAGATAATGCAATGGAAATTTCAGACAGACAGCATCGAATGGCAATAGATAAATGCTATCCGACGTTGCCTATCTCTTCCCTTGATAAGAGAAAAGATTTTGAGGAAGATTCCTTAATGTCCCACTTATTGAAATTGCCTCCGCCCTATGTACAAGGTGCTAATGCACCCCCGATGTTACAGCCTGTTCAGCCGCCAGTTGTGCTTCCGCCTGCTCCAGCTTTTCCACATTTGCCTCCTCAAGTATTGCCTATGCCAGCTTTGCCTTTAACTCCTTTGCCTTCTGCTCCTTTGGCAATTCCTAATGCTCCTTTAGTTAATTCACCTAATACCTTGTCCCCTATCCTTATGTCAAATTCTCCATCTATGCGTAAGCGATTTGCAGATACTGTCTCTGGTCTCTTATCACCTTTCTTTGAAGCTTTAAACGTGTCTCCAGCTTTTTCTCGAAGACAGTCTCGTAGTCAATTCCCAGACTCCGAAGAGCGAGAAAAATTGGACTCACTTGCTTGTAGATGGATCAAGAAGGGTCCCCAATATAGTACGTCTGATATTATGTCCACCTTTCTGCAATGGAATGCACCTACGCAGAGATATGTTTTTAAAGTTATGTGCGATACTCTCGCTAAAGAATGGGAGGATATGAATTTGGGTTCGGTCCCACAGGATCTGTTAGATGTTCAGGCTGACTTTGACAAAGGACTTATTGTGGGTCCTAAGGTTGAAAACGCTGTCAGAACACTTATTTCTTTCAGATCCCTATTGTTCTCACAGACTTTTCCTGATTCTGATCCTTCAGTTAGGACAGCACTGAAAAACTATCCCATGAGAGAGGTTTCTCCAATATGGAAGGAAGAAGTTGCAGCAGCAGGTGCTAATCCAGCTATTCCTGCGCATTTTCAGCGCATATGGATACATGTCCCCTGGAAAAGGTCTGAAGTTTTAGCACTTAAACAGTCACTACCAGATTCACGCAAAAATCCTGCTGGTTACTATAAAGAGTTGTCGCAAACAGTTGATGCATGTACTATGAATCTAGCAGATATTGACATGTTGATGGGAAATGTAGTTCCACAGACAATATGGGCTAAAATTCGTAGAGAGGATCACGCTCAAGAATTAGGCGGCGATTGGAACGCTATTATTGCCGCAGATAGAGGTCAAGTAGGTGGTGCAAAGCCCGACGCTTTGATCTCAGAACTCCCTGGTAGGATTATTACATTAATGAAAACAATGATGCCTGCTTTGAGAGTTAATTGGGATAAGTTAGCAGCATGTAAACAAAAGAAAGATGAAAGTGTTTCCGATTTCTTTACCCGATTCGAGGAGACATTCATTGATCACAGTGGTCAAGATATGGCTACAGAAGGGGGACAGCGATTATTTGTGGATAAGTTCGTATATAACTTGCTTCCTGAACTATCACACAAGCTAAAAGACTCCGAGAGTTCATGGGCAGTTTCTTCTTCCGCCCAGATATTGGCTACTGCACAATATTATGAAAATAGAGACAAAGAAGAAAGGGAAAAACAAGAGAAAAAGACGAAAGAATTAAAAACTAAAGTTCTCTTGCAACAGGCTTATCCTCCTCGTTATGTTCAGCCTCAGTTTCAACAGCCTCCGCAGTTTCAGAGGTTGTATCAAAAGCCTGAACCATTCATTCCAAGACCTTTGCTAGGTCCCAATCAATGTGCTTATTGTAGGGAGGAAGGTCATTTTAAGAACAATTGTCCGGCATTGTTGCAGCGTAATGGAGCAACATCTGCTTCACGAGGTCGTGGTGGTCTTCAGTCAGCAAATAGAGGTAGAGGTCGAGGTGTGTTAACCCAAGAGGAGCAGCGTTCTTTTGTTCCTCCAAATTCCGGAAATTACTTTGACCAGCAAAATGTTAGGTCTACACAGTATTACAGTGAGGATCAGTATATTGAAGGAGGGAATGAAAGTCTTCATTTTGAATAGGACAGCCATGGACAAAGTAAGGGGGTTACGTCAATTCCAGTGGATCAGAATGGACCTTATGTTAATGTCACTACAATGGGTGTTTCAGAGCCATTTCTTTTAGATACTGGTGCCATGAGAAGCTCTATCATTCATTCTAAACTCCCTGGCGCACCTTTGTCTGGCTTAACGAATGTATCTGTAGGATTTTCTGGCGCCCCTGTTCGCAATCCAGTTTCTTGCCCTTTGCCTGTTTCAATAGGCCCTTATGATTTAGAAGCTCCGCTTCTTCTGACGAATGGTTGTGGTGAAAATCTGTTGGGTTTAGATCTATTAAAAAGAATGCATGCTACCATATATTGTTCACCTTCTGGTGTATACCTCACTCTAGGACAGAAAATGACTAGTCCAAAGTACTTATCAAAAGATCAATTCCCACCTGAATTGCTTTCTCTTCCCGAAACGCTTTGGGCTACGGGTCCGAATGACGTTGGTTGTCTTGAGATCCCACCTTATGTTGTTACTCTTAAGCCCAATGCTGAAATGCCACGTATTCCGCAATACAGAATCTCTACTGAAGGTGAGAAAGCACTTCTGGAAATTGTCCATGATTTGATTCAGAAGGGTGTGGTTGAGGAAACGAGAGGAAATACATGTAACAGTCCTGTTCTTCCGGTTCTTAAACGCACTGATCCTTCTCAGCCTCCTGTTTATCGTTTTGTAATTGATCTTCGGGAGGTAAACAAGATTGTCGTACCGCAGTTTCCTGTAGTCCCAGATATCACTGCTCTGTTGACGATGATACCTTCTACAGCGACTTGGTTTTCAGTTATTGATCTAAAGAATGCTTTCTTTAGTATTCCCATCGCCGAAGAGAGTAGAGATATTTTTGGTTTTTCCCTCGGAGGCCGAAGCTTCCGGTTTAAACGCGCACCTCAAGGTTATTGTGAAAGTCCCTCTGTTTACAGTCAAGCTCTAAAATGTCATCTTGATGCCTTTTCCTTACCGTCCGGTGCCGCTCTCATTCAGTACATGGATGACTTATTAGTTGCAGCTGATTCAGAGGAGATTTGCAAAAACGTGACGTTGCACTGTTGCGTCATTTGTTTGATCTGAATCACAAGGTTTCTCCTTCTAAATTACAATATGTCTGTCGCGAGGTGACTTATTTGGGTCATCTCTTGTCAAAGGAGGGACGACGATTGACCCCCGAACGAATTCAGGCAATTGCACAAATGTCAGTGCCATCCACACAAAGAGAGGTACGTGCTTTTTTGGGCATTACTTCTTATTGTAGACAGTGGATTCCGAGTTTCTCTTTATTGGCTAAACCGCTGTTGGCGCTAACTTTAAAAGATACGCCTCAGCCTCTTCCGTGGACTGACGAATGTCAGAAGAGTTTTACTGATTTGCGTATTGCTTTGTGTTCTGCTCCTGTATTGGGTACTCCTGATTACAGTAAGCCGTTTACGCTCTATGTCCACGAAAGAGAGGGTTGTGCATTGTCAGTCTTAACGCAGCGTTTTGGAGATCAACAGCGACCATGCGCATATTTCTCAGCTGCGTTAGATCCAGTAGCTAAAGCATTGCCTAGTTGTCTTAAGGCGACAGCGGCAGCAGCAATTTCTATTCGACAGTCTGCTGGAGTAGTGCTAGATAATACTCTCATTGTTATGGTGCCACATGCAGTGGATACTTTACTAAATAGGACAAAAACGCAGCATCTTACGAGTGCTCGGTTGTCCGGATATGAGCTGACGCTTTTGGCTAGTCACATACACATCAAACGATGTAATACCCTGAATCCAGCTACTTTGTTGCCTCTTCCCGAAGAGAGAGATGTCTCTGAACAGCATGATTGTTTTCTCCGTACTGAAGAAGAGACTAAGGGTAGAATTGACCTAAAAGACACGCCATTAGTGAATCCAGATGGAACACTATGGGTAGATGGTTCTTGTTTCAAGCTCCCGAATGGAGATACAGTTTCAGCCTACGCTATTACTACTTTGCATACGATTGTGGAGACAGCACGCATTAGACATAATTCAGCTCAGGCAGCTGAATTGATAGCCTTAACTAGAGCGTGTGTGTTATCCAAAGGAAAAAGAGTAAACGTGTACACTGATAGCCAATACGCTTTTGGTGTAGCGTTTAACTTTGGGCGTTTATGGAAGGAAAGAGGATTCTTTACTTCCCATGGTACTAAGATACAACATGGTCAATTAGTGACTGAACTTCTTGAGTCACTTACAATGCCTACTCAGATAGCGATCGTGAAGTGTAGTGCACACAAAAAGATTGTGGACGATGTTGGTCGAGGAAATGCATTTGCAGATGAGGTAGCGAAAAAGACAGCCAGAGACAACACAAGTCGAATGTATGTTGCAGGTCCCGCAAACTGCGTAAGAGAAAAGGGAATGTGTGAAGATACAGTAGAGAGTGTGAAATCAATTCAAGGAGAGGCTATGGAGAATGAGTTGAGAAAGTGGAAGGAAAGTACAGGAATGTTAGATGAGATGGGATGTTGGGTTGAATTATCAGAACATCAACGTTGGCTGTTACCAGATGCTTATGTACTACCTGTAGTTACTATGGCACATGGTCCAGCTCACCTAAGTGCAAAAGGAATATGTAAACTTCTGGCTCCAGTGTGGCAAAATGAGGGGATCCCAAAGTGTGCAAATAATGTAGTAAAACATTGTATTGTTTGCTTGATGTACAATCCGGGAAAGGGAACCCCAACTCCAGCAGGTCATTTTGCTCCTCCAACATATCCATTTGAGGTGTTGCAGATCGATTATATTCACATGGAACGATGCAACAACCTCAAAAATGTTCTGGTGGTAGTATGTGCTTTTTCTAGATGGGTAGAAGCCTACCCTCTGAAGGACAATACTGCTTTATCAACTGCCAAAATACTTTTGAAAGAATTCTTCCCTAGGTTTGGTTTGCCGCGCATTGTCTGGAGTGACAATGGGAGCGAATTTGTGGGTCAAGTCATGCAAAAAGTTTGTGCAGGTCTTGGCATAAAACAGAAGTTCCACGCGGCGAATCACCCACAGTCGGCTGGTTTAGTAGAATGCTACAATGGAACCTTGAAGCTTAAAATTGCTAAGGTGCAAGCTAGCACAGGACTTAATTGGCCTGATGCTTTACCATTGGCTCTTCTGTCCACCAGAACAGCAGTACACTCTCGTTTGGGGCTTAGCCCTTACGAAGTGATATTTGGTCGCCCAGCTAATGTATGGGGAGTTCTTCGCCCTAAGAAATACTCAGACTTGCCATACCCGATGTTGATTGACTACTTGCATGACCTTACAACTAAATTGCGTGTTCTTCATCAACAGGTTCAGAGTGCTCTACCAGAGGCTTCCACAGACCCAGGTCATTCCATCCGACCAGGTGACTGGGTCTGCACGAAAAATTTCCAACGACAGAGAAATTTGGAGCCCAGATGGAGAGAGCCACGCCTGGTTCTTTTGACCACAAGAACAGCAGTTAAAGTCGAAGGAAAGAAAAACTGGGTGCATGCCGTGCACTGCAAGAAAGTGCCTTTGCCCTTGCCTTTCGATCAGTGGGTCCGTAGAGGCATCAGTGACTCTGAAAGTGAGAAAGTTCCGCAATTTGTACCATTCAGTGATGCGCGTCTAATTGGAACACTTTCTGAGAAAGAGGACGACGACATCCTTCAAGAAGCAATACCATTGCATCGTCGCTTGAACACGACAAATCCAGGAACATTGTTTCAAAACCAGACTGCCTCTGGACAGGAACGCTATAATTTGAGACCAAGACCAAAGAACTTGTAAATTTCTCTCCTATGTAGTACTCTATCCCGGTTGCAGGGTCACGGTAGGAGTCTTAGTTACGACCTGAGTAAGTGGCAATAGGCCTGCAGGACCTCACAGTGTCATAGGACGGTAGATAATCGTGACTACAGTGATTGAGGAAGATTGCCGTGAGCATCCACTTAGAAAGATGGAGGCTACATTAGATAAAAGAGAAAGTAAAAATGTAAAGAATAATTGTAAAGAAATATATAGTCGTTGTAGTATTGCTCTATGCGTCATTATATTGTCGTGTATTCTTTTGGCATCTGTAAACTGGATCATTATTACTCTGCAGCAAAAAGTTGTCTCTTCTCCTACCTCTACATCTTCTTCTACTATCTCTCCGCACCTATTTCACACTCTTCCCCAGCATGAACTCATCAGAAGAACTGAATACTTTAACAATTCCTTCGTCCAGTTGTTACATCAACATCAGTTAGTGATCAATACAACTGACTGTTGGGTGTGTGGACTCATACCACATACGGTAGAAAAAGGAATGCCATATTTAGTTCTTCCATTCTCCTATGAAGGTTCCGCTTGGGCTTATTTTGTCATTTTCAATAATGCATATCAAAGTAAAATTAAACAACCTGTCAGTTCACATAGTGTTGGTTCAGATTTCAGTCATAGTTTATTGATAAAGGGAATGGTAGCTATGGCTAAAATCATGGAAAAAAGTGAAGCTTCCATAGATGAAAGAAAAGCATATACCAATTGGAACATAACTAATTACATTTCCAGCCTCAATGATAAGGTTGAGCAAGGAAAATCTCCTCCGATACGGGTCATACCCCAACAAGGAAATTTCTGTCTGCAAATAAATGGTAGAACTCCAAACACCGGACAAAGAGAAAGTTTATGTTCCCATACATATGTTTATTCAGCCCTGAATTCACTGCCGTTAGTACCATCTCAAGGTACATACTTCGTTTGCCACGATAGGGCTTATACATGGTTGCCAGCTGATTTCTCTGGTACTTGTTATATAGCCTTTCTTCTTCCCCCTACATACACCGCTCCTGCGAACCATCATAAAAATAGATATGGCAGAGGGATTGTGGATTCGAAAGACACAGCAGGACAAGAGGGAGGAGATTTCCTCAAAGGATTTCTTCCCTTCTGGGGTCCAATGGCCAACAGCAGAAATATAAGGCAATTGGTTCGTGTCGTAGAAACCACCATAGACATCACTGTAGGAGCTTTAAGTAACATTACAGCTGAACTACAGGCTGATCGTCTTATGACCTTGCAGAACCGTGTTGCCTTAGACTTTGTTCTTGCGGACCGTGGTGGAGTATGCAAATTGATCGGATCAAGTTGCTGTATTTTCATACCTAATGACGCTCCGACAGTATACCAAGCTATCTCTAAGTTACACATAATCTCCGAGTCGATTCATCAGGACGAAGGAGATTGGTCCTTTTCAGAGTGGTTTTGGGGATTACTGTCCAAATGGGGTTGGAAGGTATTGACATTCTTTGGAGTAATTTTAGCTTTTATATTCTCTTGTTGTCTTTGTATGCACTGCGGTCCTGCCATCTGCAACCTATGTGCTACTGCATGTATTCCCAAACCCAAGTCACAAAGAGCAGAGAATATCAAAATGATGGTACAGCAACAGCTTGATGACCTCATGGCCATAGACATCGACTCAGATTAACATGAGTTTGTGTATCTTGCCTGAGTTCTGGCAAAAGGAGGGTCTGAGGAAATTCGATTTTTAATACGATCGTATCGACCCGCCATTTTGTGGCCCGCCGCCATTTTATGTTGCCTTCACTCAGGCAGCACAGCGAACGAAGTCCATTCTGCCTTTTCTGCTTATTCTGCAACATGGTGTTCAAAACAGCCTTCTGCCTCTATCTTTACAAGGCTGGTATTAAGGTCTGACCGAGTACACTAATCCCTGTCTGGTTTTCTAATCCTTGTTTCAACTATCTGTAGGCTCACACTATTCTCCGCCGATCTTATCTTATCGTCTGGCCTTCGCTGTCCTTTGCTAGTATTCTCTCATTTCACAACTGTCCTCCAAACGCACACAAACTTATCACACCACATGCAACTTCGTTGTGGATCGGTTAATGAATTAGTTCAAGGGAGGGGTGACAAACACAGCTGGAGGGGAGGCAACCTTAAGTCACTTGATACTTTGTTTTCCAATTCCTTCTATTGGTGCTGTCTTGTTTTCCGACATTTCTATTGGCTCTGTTCTATCTTTACATTATTCTTACTGGCTCCTTTCTATGTGTTCTGGGAGTGTATGTAGTTAATAAATGGTTTTTATACGGTATATAAGATTGTGCGCCACAAAGTAAAGTGGCAGTCTCCTGAGAACATACCTTGTGTACTTCTTGGACAACTGTACTAGCTGCAGCTAATAAAATCCGATCTTTTACGCCTGACAGAGTGTCCCGTGTCTCTGTTAGTTGAGGCAGGTGAATCCAAGGAGATTTCAGGCGTACCCTGCGCCGCCAGGCCCATAAGGTTCTGGTTCTTCACATCCTTCAAAACTCCTACCACAGACCAGACACTCCTTAACTCTGACAATGCACCCATACAGATTTGCAACATTCCTCAGGCACAGTCTTCACTTGACGAGATACCATCATCACTCTCAGACCTCCTCACAACGCCAAACACTTCCAAAGTATGCCAACAAATTCTCAGGACACCCAAACACACCCTCCCAGCAATCCAAGAACAACAATGTGAACTCATACACCATTGAAATAGTCAGACACTCTCCATAAACCTACAAGGCATCTCTCCCATCACTAAACAATCCAAAATGGAACACCTTAAAAAGACCCACTACATACCCTAGAGAGCTGCATAAAGCTTCCCCATGACCGCAATAACACTCTAAACAACCTTAACCTTCACAATCTACCATACACTTTTAAAATGTCAGTGTACCCTGAATCCTCCACAAGACACCATCACCACCACGCCTCAGACATGATCATAATACTCTCAGGCAGCTGCACAATGTTATCCATGGAATCTCACTATGTACCTTTCGACACTCAAGACCCAAGGAATCCCAAACCTCCACACTAAGACTATCACAACACATCCAGACACCCTCATAAGCATCCCAGTGGCTGTCACAGATCCTATAGGAACACTCACAACCTACTCACACATTCAAAACACCCTCTGACTCCCTCTATCCCCCAAAGACTCTCCGAAAGCCCTTCAAAAGGACACAGTCTTTGGCGCACATCCTAATACTCTGCACAGGCATATGTTCATTCCACCCCTTGAACTGCATCCACCTCCATTCAGGCACTATATATAAATTCAACAGGCATAAAACACCCTTGAAAGTTACATAACACATACCAGGCAGCCCCATAATGCCCCAGAAGCTCAACCCTCAAAATGCATCAAAGGCACTATAATCACTTCCCTGAGCACACCCAGAGCTCCCTACACACCCTCATAACGTACCCAGACAGCCTCCAAACACCAATCAGAAACTCAAAATGTGCCTACACAGCTTGAAAGCACCCCAGAGACCATCAACATGCACCCAATCACTCTCAAAATATCCACAGGCACTCTACCAACACAAACAAAAAGCCTCAAAACTCCACCAAACATTCAATCTGCTCCAGCTCACAACATTCCAGAGACTCTTATAATTCCCTCCAAATACCAACAATCACACACACTAGCCAGGTAAAAACATTCACATCACACACCCTAAACAGCGAAATAGCGCCCCAATCGCCATGAAAACACTAACGGCCTGATTTAGATATTGGTGGACAATTTACTCTGTCACAACGGTGACGATAACCTGTCCGTGGAAATCTAAATCCCAGCGCACATAATGGGATTTAAATTTTGGCAGTTGGGATATCCGTCACCGTTGTGACGAAGTACCCTGTCTACCAATATCTAAATAAGGCCCTAAGATCTCAGGCCTCTCCTAATCCTCGATACAGTGTGCTACTTCCTCTTCAGAATCATATCTGACACACAGCAACAGTTACCTATCCATACACCCAGCAACTCTCTCATACATCCAAAAGCACAAAGACCAAGAGCTCAGACATAACCAACATCACAGACACCTGATATCCATATACATAGCCACACAGAGCAACACACAATCTAACATATTACAAGCCAGTACATACAAAGCAACTGTTATGTATACTCAAATACTCTCACAATGTATATACCATGGTGTTTGTAATGGGAATACCCATTCTCTGCTTGTGTCAGCATAAGGCGGAGGAAGAGGTTGATGGTGTTAGGCACTAGATCACAAAAACTCAACAGAGTGATAAAACCAGCTGCCTTTTCACCAGACTCTCCTCGCACAGCATGGCCTTATGATTACACAGCTCCCTCCAACAAAGAGGCCTGCAAATTTTAGTCCATGAGGTGGTAGCTTCGGATGTTTCATTTTTGTAAAATGCTCGCCTCCTACAATCATACATTTCCGGAGCCTGGGGAAAGGGAAGGTCCAGTCTGATGCTTTAGTTTTAAGTAAAAACCTAATACTGCAAAGAGTACCTTGAAAATATGCTGCAGGAGATTTGGGCTGTCCTTTTGCGTTCTGCTAATTTTAAAAAGGTATTAATGCATTAAAAATGTGCATGTATCTATTTTTGCAAATGGGTAGAAAATTAAGGTTCTCCAGAGTAAACAGAGGCCGATTGCTTTCGTGGTCTTCAGTTGGGCCTCAGTTTGTAAATACTAGTGTGACTATTTGCATGCTTCAGATGTCCAGTCAGCAAAAAAATGAAACTTGAGTGATTGGGAAATCAAAAAATAACATCTAACAGAAAAAACAAAAAATATTCACATAAACCTACCTATGGAGTCATTCTGAAGTCATCTGATGACTCCAGCTGGGCTATTCCTGTAATGATCTGGTGAAGTCATCCCAAACCATCCTGAAGTATGTGTATAGGCCGAAATATTTAAATGAGATGACTCTAGAGTCATCACAAAAACTACTCTGGGATGGTGCCCTGATTACTTCAATTGAATATGCGCATCATCTTTTACTATTCAAGGAACCCCAACTGACAACTACAGGATGATTGTTGATTACTACAGGATGATTCTATGACAACTTCACAATGACCGTGGATTACTCTAGGATGTTTCCAGAACAACATTTGTAAGACTGTGAATTACTCCAGGATGACCCTGTGACAACTTTGGAGTGGGTGTGGATTACTCCAAGATGATTTAATGAAAGCTTTAGAATGAGCGTGGCATACTATAGGATGACTTCATGACAACTGCAGGGTGAGTGTGAATTACTCCTAGATGATTCTAATAAACATTTTGATGGTTGTTGGTAACCAATGAATGATTTAATATTGAATGACAGTTGAAATACTCATTGCAGATTTTATGACAAGAGAACATTCTATGGTCACATCTTCTCAAATTCAGTGCCCATCAAGTACTTTAGATCAACTAATCTGTTGCTAAATAAGTACTTTGGGGTGAATAACGAATGTACCATCCTGTGCAATAGGGAATTGTGTTTGAATGCAATAAATGTACCCTGTGTATACAGTCCAATGAATTCTAAGTATCTAACAAGCAGCTAAAATTAAACCACGTCTTTTGCATGATACTTTATTGCTCTGCTCAATAGAAAGGTGCTGGTGGGCTTTGGAGGGGTATAAAAAAAACCTGAAGTAGGAATTAGCAAGATTACAACACACTTACATGACATTTTTCTAATGTTGTGATATGTGGGAAAAGACTAAACAAAACACAGGTTGAAATAAAATGGGACCACAATTCATTCTAAATTCAATTTTATTCAACTGAAGCACATACCTGGTCCTAAAAGGGCTCACGTTAACATAAAATAGAATAGTACAAGTAGACAAGAAATGGTCGGATGTACTTTGTTGTTTGCTTCTAGAGTTGCTGGTTTCTTAAGTACTCATCTGGTAAGGCAGAACTGTATGACAAGTTTTCACTGCATTATCTTGATGTTCATGGTTGGTCAGCTTTTGGCCTTCTACACAGATTTCATAATTATGAAAGAATATCAAAACCCTAGATTAAAAAAAAAAATTCAAAGAGGGTGCTGCCTTCAAAATGCAACAAAATCATAGGCTTCAAACAGTCAGTACAGTTTGTTTATGGTAAGCAGTCACAGGAGCACAGGGGATACTAGAGAACTAGTCATGTTTGGGGTGGAGAAAGAAGTATATTCAGAACATCAATCCCATAGTTAAGAGGGTGTAGCCAGAGATGGTCAATCTGCAAAGCATACAGTTTCACTTTTTGATTTCCTGCTCAACAGAAGAGGAAAGAGCAGCTTCCTAGCTGTGCCCTACATGGACCAAGTTGTTAGACAGGATAGATTCTCCAGAGACTGTGTTCAATTAGTTAAGAGATTGCTCTGGCAACAAGTATCTGGTGCATAAAAGGATCCTACACCCAAGTTGAAAAACGGCTGCTGATCTACAGAGTGCAAGTGAGAGGTAATGCTTGAAGCAGTGTGTGACATCAGTGCTGCTTGCTGTCACCACATTTCATATGAGAGCTCTTTTCCTGGGACTAGAGTAGACCTCATTTGGAGACAGTTAAGAATGGAAAGGCAATGTAAAACATCAACAATAGAATCCTTATGTGCCCATCGGATATGCTATGGCACCACGTGCCAAAATGTTTTAGGGTAATTAAGCCATTTGAACTAGCTTATTAAACATCAACCTTTTCTTCATCAAGGGTAGCAGTTCCATTATGACCATTGGTAACACATCTGCCACTTTTGTTTGGGGAAAACGCATCTCACTCAAACCAGTGAGGAGAAAACTAGCACTGTCCCAAGCATACTTGCCTTTTCCAACAGCTTGTGCAGTCCTCTCTTTCTGATAAGATCATTTTGTATCAGGGAGAATCAGCGGAATCTTTCATCATCTCCTGCACATCAGCCTGTAGATAGCCACAAAGTATTAACACACATACCATCATACTATTTTAAACATAATTTAAAATTATAAAGTGATAGTCTGTGAATAGTAACCCGACATCTAGGCATAGTTCACCTAACAGTGACAAAAATGATGTTTTTTACTCCATAAAAATAAAGTAAATGTGTCTGAAATATATCCACAGTAATACTTTTAAATTGTAACAAAGACATAATATACCAAAGAATAAAAAAAATAAAGCATGTCAACCTTTGTATTGCAAATGATCCACTGGATATTTTCGATGATGTTGAAGATTTATTGTAGGATGTTTGACCTTGTCAATGGAGACAGCTGCCCACAAACGATTTATAGTTATCTCCTTTCAGCATGTGCCATATAACTAAAATATTTTGGAAACAAATAATTTCAAGTGAGCAGATTTGGGAAACACACACATGTTTTTGGTCTGTACAGGTGGATGGTGGAAAAAGGTGTTACGGATGCGGGTGCACTGAGATCTACATCTCTGAAAATCAGTTGCCATCTATGTGGTCAAAAAAGAATATATTTTACTCACCTTTTATGCAGTCAATCTCAGATTGCACACTTCTCGTTTTTGCTCATAAAACTAAACACTACTTTTCCGTACAGGTAGAAATGCAATCAGAAGAATAGATGTTCTCTCTATTAATGATTGACAAGTCATACATAATTTCATTAGGGAGCAAGTGTCTGTATCCCATTTTGAAATTATGCACATTCTTAAGCTATCAAATGATGATAATCTTCCGTGTCCTGCAAAAACAAGAGAAACCAGTGAACATAAATTCGCATCTATATAACTGTTTATAGTATATATTTTCCATTTGTCATTCAAATTTGTAAAAGTTATGTTAAAAGTGCTTTGCTGTCAAGACAATTAATGAACTACATTTATTCTGTATTAAAAGACAGGCGTAAGTCCTAAAAAAGGTTGCCTTGGTCACCATGCAAAGTAGAATAGGTATGGAGGCTTATTGTATGCAATTCCGTGTAACTGATGCACATATAAATCCCAGCTTACGCGATAGCCGCCACTCGCACTGCTTGCGAACTGGTATTGAAGGTGAATAGGATGGTGCTTATCAGTGATCACAACAGCAACATAAACTTCACTGTAGGGCAGGTCATTTGATGATGAACGTGGCCATATCTGGGTGTTGAAAAACCATGAGGCATATTCACAAAATGCATTTTGTAATATGTTTTGAAGTACTACAAAATGCTATTCACAAACCTATGCGCAGTATTTACTGGAGTTCGGTAGATTGGGGGACTGGAGTGGGTGGATTGGATGGAGTGCAGTAGACGGTGGAGTGGGGTAGATTGGACTGGATTGGGGTGGATTCGGTAGAGTGGAAGGGGATATACATGGGGTAGACTGGAGTTGGGTGGGGGAACTGGATTTGGATATACTGGAGTGGAATAGAGACTGGAGTGGGGTAGATGAGGGTGGAGTGTGGTAGACTGCAGTGGGGTGAAGTGTGGAGTAGATAGAGGTAGATTGATTGGAGTGAGGTGGGTTGGGATAGATTTGAGTGGAGTGTGGTAAAATGGAATGGAGTGGGGTAGTTTTGGCCAGAGTTGAGTACATTGAAGTGGAGTAGATTGGAGTGGGGTCAATTGAAGTGAGGTAGATTGTGGTGGAGTGGGATAGACTAGAGGGGAGTTGGATAGATTGCAGTGGAGTCTGGAGTTAATTGGAATGGAATGGGGCAAATTAGACTGGGGTAGATTGGAATACACTGGAGTGAGGTAGATTGTAGTGTAGTGGGTGACTGGGTTAGATTGAGTGAAGTAGGGTAGACTGAGTTGGGTAGATTGTAGTGGATTAGATTGGATCAGAGTAAGTGGGTTGCAGTAGACTGGAGTGGGGTAGACTGGATTAGAGTGGGGTGGATTGAAGGGGGTGGAGTGGGGTTGATTGGGTATAGTGCAGTGGGGAATGTTGTTGTGATTTGATCTCTCTTTTTGAATGTACAGCAAACATGACAAGATAAGAACAAGATTTAAATGCCTGTTCACAAAAAGCAAGTTTGTGGAAGAATACAGTAAATAAGGTTTGGGCAACAAGAGGGACAAACTCAAGCTAGACAGCCTAAAGAAAATAAAGCCAGCAAATAGCCAGAAAATGTGAGTTACAAACCACAAAGCTAATGGTAACCAAGGGGCAAATGGATTTCTAGGTCAGTTTTCTGAATCTCCCCAAGAGGTCTTTAGGAAACCAGGCAGCTGCACTGTCTGGTAGGCTTCAACCTTAAGTAGATTAAAAAAATAGAAAGGAAGAGTGTGAAACATGGTAGGAATAACAAAATTGTGATGACAAGTTGGTAAAACAACAGAAATTGAGAGAGTGTGGCAAAGTATAAGATGAAAAGAGAAAATAAAGGGTTGAGAGAGGACAAAAGGTGACAAAATGAATTTTATGCATCATCTCTTTTGTAGTTTATCCAGCCCAGGTGTTTTTATGTCTGGTAATTTCATGAAAGATTACATATTCAATATACCTAAACTGCAAGGACTTTCAGCCAGCCCTCTTCTTCCACTTGCCTGTTGTGTCATTTCTATTTTTGTCCCACCCACTGCAGCATACTGCATGAGCAGAGGGTCAGCTCACTCCCGCAAATGACTAACTTCACTGTGACATCATTTTTCCCTTTCATAAGGAACACATTCTGAGACAATGTAGTTCCTTTCAGTGTTAGCAACTGCTATAGCAAGTGTGTTATCAGAGAACAAAAAAAATCTTTGCTTTTAGCTATTTTTTTTAGCCTGACACGAAATCAGCAGCTTCCCCAACAATGAAGTTTTGCAAAAGCCATGAAAATACAAAATTGGCACTGACAGAGTCAAAAGGCTAGCGGCCAACGCCAGACCTATTCAGTGTGCCAAGTCTGGTTTTCCACTGCATTCTGTACCTGTTTTATAATCTGATAAACATGACTACAAAGCACAAAATGCAAAAAATAACTTGCCTGCGCTGCTCATACATGAATGAGAAAAACGTAGAGGTCTGCTTGGTTCAGAAACAGGCAGTGGAAAACAAGGCTACCTTAAGCCACGAGGTCATGTCAGTAGCTGACATGGTGTATTCAGTAGGCCTAGACAAAAGAAATAATGTTTCTTGTTTCTTCAGAGACTACTGCTAGCACGTACATCAATAACTACTTTGCAAGGTAGCCATAAGATGGATCCGATGTTCTATAGTTAACTTTTTCTTTGCCCTTTCTCCCAGTTGTCCTCACCTAATCACCATTCCTGAGGGGTGCTCAAAGAAAACCACATTAAAAAAATCTTGTAGTGCCTTTTTTCTGGCACTGGTCATAATGAGAGGGTTTTTCAACAGTAAAATATTCAGCATGTTAAAGTAAATTGACATTGGATAAAACATATGCAATCTGGATTGCTACTTTACGGAGGAAGGGTCGCAGAAGATTGCTTGTGGATGTACGGAATCTGTCTTTGAAGTGCAGGTGTTGTGTCTATTTGGTGCAGGCTGGAAGTGGGCGCAAGTTCTGGACTGGGTTATACGTGCATAAGTATCAGTGCGTGATTGTGTCACTCTGTGTGCTGCTTGTAGTAAAAGTAGAAATTAGCTCAGTGTCAATAGGTTATGGAAATTATCTGCTTATGCCAAACTATGCCGCTCAAAGTACATGTACCTCTGACCAAATAGCGCTAAAAAGACATTAGGACTAGAAAGCGCAAATTGTATAAAGGTGAGCAACGGCAAGTAAGATGCTTTTGAGAGTATATGGAAGAAAAATAGATCCAAAAATCATGCAGGAGGCCAAAATATTCTAACAGTGTTTTTTAACCACTTTAACATCTGCATAGTTGTTTTCACTTAACATACGTTGTCAGACACTGGCAATTGAAATACTTGATAGATTTGGGGAGATGCAACCAGCTATACAGTTAACTTTGCAAAAAAGTAGAGCAGGGGCTGCAGGAACATCTGGGACCTTATAACTGACACCACTGTGCCCCTTACTACGGGCGAGACTAAAAATCAATGTCTCCAAGGCAAAGGGCATGAGTAAGGGGCACGGTTATAGGTGCGCTGCGTGATTTAGTAAAACGTTAGTCCAATAAAACTGCCATTCATAGCTGCCCAAGAATCGAGGTACCAATGGAAGGTGGAATGAATGGAAAGACAGACACTATCCTTTCCACCACATTTGTACAACTGGTGGTTCAGTAATGTTGAAAATGCCTCTGCCCCAGCTGACAAACCCATCAGTGACCAAAGAATAGCGTTGCAAACAGCATAGCATACATGATGTAAAAATCAGGCATATACTGTAAGAAAGCCTCAAATCATAGCAGATAGACGTGCCCTGGAAAAAGCCACATGACTGACTCCATGTGCAAACTGTACAGACAGGGATTGCCAAAAATGCAGTCTCTACCTAACAAATTGGTAGCAAAGGAGAGTATGCATCATACTTGCAGGAGCTACCAAATAGTGCCTCGAAAAGAAGTGGCATTTCTAGAGAAACTATCTTTGGAACTGAGGAACTCTCACCAAATCTTGTAAGCTTCCCTTGCCTAAAAGAAAAACAAACATTATCCTTTGTAATATAATGGATGCCCTTGAAAAGTGCCCCAAACGTTTCGGATCCCTAGTTTTCAGAAAAATAAAACGTAATTGTGCTTATCTCCAAAAGCATGCATCCAGTCAGGGCACAGTTAAACCAGGAAGGACGTGCAGAATTAAGTAATATTTTAGAAGCCATGCAATGCCAAAACGAAAAAATAACCAAAACCCACTCAATTGTTGCCATATGCCCACCATTTCAGAGTACAATTCGAGCCCACGATTTCGCTGCATGATTTTACCTTAAAGTTAAAGGACTCGGACACAGGAGTTGAATGTCATCTTTCAGTTGTTAGTTGCTGAATAATGAAGTTGAAAAGGGCAAAGAAAAGCAATAATTCTCCTATTTCGTATACTTCTTCGATTTCCCGGCCGTGTCCTCGCATGTTCCCAATAATGTCGGCTCAGGCAGGTGACGTTACTTCCGGGGTGACGTTCTTCCGGCGCCACCGGATGTGTGTCCCAAAGTGCTATAGAAGCGTTGGTGAAAAGGATTCCGTTTCAGTGAAGCCACTTGTACTTGGCGGTTGGTGCAGGTGAATGTAAAAGCGTGTGGAGATTATGCGCCTACATGGAATCTAGAGTTTCAGAAAATACTTTTTTAGGAAGGTATAAGAACTCCGTCATAGTTTGTAGAATCCCGATTTTGTTTCACCAAAAACAACGTTATGTTTAATTTCCTTACACTTAAAATGCCCGTAATGGAAGTAATAATGCATTTCTATAGATGTTTTCAATCTCTACAAGAGTTTCCTTGTGTTGTCATTTATTGATTGGGATGTGCACGAACGGGGAATGTGTGCAAAACAGGAATGTACGTTTTCTTTTTGTGTTTATTTGTAATAGAGCATTTCTGTATTCTGTAAACGCTATACTTATTTTTGTTTTATTTTAAGGATATGATTATATTGAGACATGATAGTGTTGTACCTGTTTTAACCCTGGAATAAGATTATGGCTTATTTCAACCATACCTAGCATTTTTTTCAGGCTGTCCTGAAATGTTTTTTCAAAAAACAGAAACATATTTGTTGGGTTTTGAATGATTGCTGTTATGGATTGTGTAATTTTAAATTGTATTACAATGGCATGGAGGTGAAAAAAAAAATACATCTTAATTAAAAAATAACACATCTTCAGGTAGGATCTGGTTTACTCAGATAATTATTCTATATAGTTCTAAACTATTTGGAGTCTTTTTGAGGTGTTTGTTCACTGTGTTACTGTAACTTAAGTGTTGCATACATACTTTACACATCGCCTCTTAAGTTAAGCCTGACTGCTCAGTGTCAAAGCTACAGAGGGTAAGCAAAAGGTATTTTTTTAGGATGTATATCTGACTTACCCTGACTAGGACTGTGGTCACTATTTAGACAGTGTGCATACGTCTGCCAACTAGAGGCCCAATTTATAATAGTTAGTTATTTATTTTTCACAAACCTCTTTGGTGCTGTTGACAATCTGGAGCTGTCCATGGCACTGGCCATCAGATGCTGTGGAAGGCTCCAGCCATGGGGAAAACACTGGTGCTCCCCCCACATGCCTTCTCGGTGCCTGTCACCCCAATCCCACCCCTGACGAACTGATGATGTCAGAATTCACGTATGCAGATGCCATTGAAAGGGGCTGAAAACACTCTAGAAGTAATTTGCTTCCAGCGCATTGTCGGAGAAGGACTGATGGGAAGTCCTCATATGGGGTTTGAATTAGGTGAGAAGAGAGGCACTGGATGAAAGAAACGAGTTTCTCCTTGAATCTAGTGTCTCTATTGAGTGCATTCCTGCTGTGGGATTGTGATGGGACCGCAATAGCACAGCAGGAATGCATGCTTCTAGACCAGGATTTTGTTGTTGCATCATTTGGCCCTTTGGCAAGGGCCATGCCCCTTTTGGGTCTTATAATCAACTCTGTAGGCCAATCTGTATCCCGGAGAGGTGGAAACCTGCTAGACATCAGGGATTAGGATTTTTGTAGGAATTATAGTGGACTGGCCCCTTGGGCAGGGGTCCCTCTCTTTTTGGCCTATATATTTCCTGTGGTTTTTGCCTACTCAGGGACAGATCAGCAACTTTTCATGCTGATCTGCCACCAAGTAGATGGAGACCAATTTAAACACAAGGGATTTGTTTAAACGTTTGTGAGGGTTGGATCACTCCTTGGGCCCATCAACTGTTTCTGTTTTCATGCCATTTGTTCGGTGTATCTGCCTCCAAAGTGGATGTTAAGCATTTATACACCAGAAAATAAGTTTCTGTATGTGGGGAGAATCTACTCCTGGGATAAACGTGGCTCCCACTTTTTTGCCACCACTTAGAAGCATATCTGCATCTTTTGAGTCTGACCTTGTCCCGAGCAGGCATCATTGTGTTTTATAATGGAAAATGCATTATTTCTTATCATTTGTATTAGTGAATTTGTTTTTTCCTTTTTATTATAGTGCAAATCATTTGATTTCTAGGTGGTGAATCCTGCTTGCAGTTTCGGCATTGGTAGATCTAAAAAACTTGGCACTTGTATAGTACACTACTCACTCATTAGGGTCTCAAGGAACTGTACACATACCGCTGTGGAACCCCTCCTGGCATTTCCCTGTGAGGTGCCCATTCCTGGGAAACCCCGAGGGTGAAGCCAGGCATCCAAGCAGTGTCAGGGTCATTGTGGGGATTAAGCAAGCTATTGCCCAGAGTGGGACCCATCAATTAGATTAGGCACTGAGGCAAGAATTATCAGGTCCAAGGGAATTGAGCCCAAGAACAGCCAAGGCAGGAATTGAACCCTGGGCCTGGGCCAGATCTCTGCATCAGGGTCTGCTGCTCTAACCACTGTGCCACACTGCAGTTCTGTAGTTGCATGTGTTGATAAGGACGTTTTTTGCAATGTTTACCTAAAAACAGTATATTTGCCCTTATTGAATATTTTTTTATTGTTGAAATAATTCTAGCATACTAAGCTTTTATTTCATTGTCTTTGAAAATAACACTGGGAATTGTGCAAAATATATCATGTGTTCTGTTATAGGTATTTCTTTTTTCTTTTTTGTGGGGTAGCTTTGGTGCTTGCTTTTTCTGTGCAGGGTAGATGGAGTTGATTTTCATTCTAGCTGTCTGTGGCAAGTGAAATGATATCTGAGTTTGAGCAGGTATACAAGAAAGTTGAATGGGGGCAGAGCAGTGCCTTACATAGCAATGAGCTACTTGCTTTGAAATTTTCAGACACAAGAGATGTCCATGTGCTCACAACTATTCACAATGAAAGCACTTCACATGTGACTGGTTGGGGTATGGATGCAGAAGTGCACAAACCTATGCACCTTCTAGAGTACAGCACACCAATGGGAGGTGTAAGTAGAGTCAATTAAAGATTAAAGCCTTAACACTCTGCTCAAAAGTCATTCCTCTGGTATGAGAAGTTGGTTGTTCATTTGTTTTACTTGGCACCCTTTAAGACTTACATTGTTTTCAAAGATCGTTCTCCAGATTCCAAGATTTCTTTGATACAGATTCAGCAGTATGTAAAAGGAGCTTTTTTGCAGCAGAGCAAGTAAGTGTTCATAGAATCAGAGTGGTTGAAGATGTAGCTAGATGGGAAGATCACCACTTTCTTGAACACATTGCTCAAAAACCTGAAAAAATCTTTCTTTGTCAGAGATGTAAAGTCGGCATCTGAAGAGGAGTAGAAAAGGACAGATATATAAACTGCCAGAGGTGTCTTTCTAATTCTGCCCTATGTGTTCCCACATTTTTTAAACTGCACCATACACAACTCAAGTATTGGGGGCAGCCGTGAGAGTAAAAGTCAACTGACTATGGCTTGTATTTCTTAATATTTTCTTCTCAGACACCAGGTTGCCAATAGTTTGCTTTGTTCAGTTACACCTGTTGTGCATTCGTTCATAGCTGTTTTTCCATTTTCTACCAATAGGTGGGTAACATTTTATTCTATTCTAAAAGGATATCCAAGGGTGCATGGCTAACCAAAAGCCTCAAAGCACTAACCAAACCACATAACTACACCTGTGCAGACCAGGGAACCAAAGGATGAAGTGATCGTTAGTTGTGTGTGAAAAAGCCAGGTTTTTTGAGACTTCAGGAAACAGGAGGCAAGCTCTAGCCAAGCCCTTGGAGAGCACTTCTCAGCACAACCAGAGAGCAGCAAGGCAGCAGGGCAACAGCAAGGCAGCAGTCTTTTGTAGAAAAGCAGTAAGGTGAGTCCATTAGGCAGCCAGGCAGTTCTTCTTGGCAGGTTACAGGTTCTGGTGCAGAGTTTCTTTCCCAGGAAGTGTCTGTGAAGTAGAAGTGTCTACCTCAGAAGTGTCTGAGTTGGTAGGGTCAGAGACCCTGCTTAAATACCCAATGTGCCTTTGAAGTGGGGAAGACTTCAAAGAGTCGCTTAGATGTGCACAAGGTCCTCTTTCAGTTCCTTCCTGTCTGCCAGGGTCCCAGTAGGGTGTGTGGCAGTCCTTTGTGTGAGGGCAGGCTACTGTCCTTTGACGTGTAAGTGTCAGACCCTCCACCCTCCCAGCCCAGGAAGACCCATTCAGTATGCAGATGTGTGCAAGTGTGACTGAGCATCCTGTGTTTGGGGTTTGTCTGAGTGAATGCACAAAGGAGCTGTCAACTAAACCTAGCCAGACATGGATTGGAAGGCACAAAAGGATTTAAGTGTAGCGAAATGCTCACTTTCTAAACAAAGCATCTCTGAAATAGTAATATAAAATCCAACTTCACCATTAAGCAGGATTTTGTATCACCATTCTTGCCATACTAAATATGACCTGGCTACTCCTTTCCGATCATGATCTATCAGTCAAACAGTATATGAAGGTAACCCTAATGCTATTCTATGAAAGGAGCAGGCCTCACAGCAGTGTAAAACGAATTTAGGAGTTTTACACTACCAGGACATATAGAACACACAAGTTCATGTCCTGCCTTTTACCTACATAGCACCCTGCCATATGGGCTACCAAGGGCCTACCTTAGGGGTGACTTATATATAGAAAAAGGGGAGCTTAAGGCTTGGCAAGTACTTTTAAATGCTAAGTCGAAGTAGCAGTGAAACTGCACACACAGGCACTTCAGAGGCAGGCCTGAGACATGGTTTGGGGGGTACTTATGTGGGTGGCACAACCAGTGCTTCAGCCCTCTAGTAGCATTAAATTTACAGGCACTGGGCACATGTACTGCACTTGACTAGGGACTTACAAGTAAATTAAATAAGCCAATAGGGTATGAGCCAATTTCACCATGTTTTAAGGAGAGAGCATATACACTTTAGCACTGATTAGCAGTGGTAAAGTGTGTAGAGTCCTAAAGCCAGCAAAAATGAGGTCAGAAAAAGAGACGGAGGAAGGCAAAACGTTTGGGGGTGACCCTGCAGAAAGGCCATTTCCAGCATGTTTGTTCTCACTTTAACTGCTAGGGTGTACATTCTTTCTAAGGGAAACCTACCAGTCCCAGATATTTTTATAAACTAGACACTAGTGGACTCCAGGGTAGTGTGCCTTTCATGAACCACAAAAGGTTTCCTTACACAGAAGTCATTGCATACCTCAAACACTGGCTAAATACACACCTTTGTTTCACATTTCCGTGAGTGAAAGTACTGAAATCCAAGGGGTGACGCAAATTTCTTACCATCCACCACTCCCCTATGTCTCTTAATTAAAAGCGGGCCAGTGACAGGAAAGGGTCCAAAGTGCAATATGGCAAACATCAAACAAAAGGAGTAGCTGCAGTGTTTGGACACAGGCTCTGCAGCCACCCAGGGAAAACTACCAACTACAGACATTTCTGAAAACTAGACACTACGAGAAGTCCAGGGTGTTGTGTCTCACACAGATCCCACAATATTTTCTTACCAGCAATGCCCTGTAAACTTCAAACTTTATCTAGAGTATAACATTTTCCTTGCATTTCTGTGAGCCACAGATTTTTTTACCACCCATCCTTGCTCCACTTGTCCCAATCTAAACACTAGTGCACTAGTGAGACTGGGCTTACTACCCAGGGCAGGAACAGATCAAACCAGGGGCCATATTTATACTTTTTGACGCAAAACTGCGCCAACGCAGTTTTGCGCCAAAAAAATTAGCGCCGGCTAACGCCATTCTGAAGCGCCACGCGGGCGCCGTATTTATTGAATGGCGTTAGCCGGCGTTAGCCGACCGGCGCTGCCTGGTGTGCGTGAAAAAAAACCACGTACACCAGGCAGCGCCGGCGTAGGTAAAAATGGCGTTTGGGCGTCCCAAAATGGGGCAAGTCAGGCTGAGGCAAAAAATCGTCTTAACCCGATTTGCGCCATTTTTTTGGGGCGCCCAGACGCCATTAACATGACTCCTGTCTTAGCAAAGACAGGAGTCATGACCCCTTGCCCAATGGCCATGCCCAGGGGACTTATGTCCCCTGGGCATGGTCATTGGGCATAGTGGCATATAGGGGGGCACAAATCAGGCTTACCTATGCCACAAAAAAAAATTAAAAAAAATACTTACCACAACTTACCTTTTCTTCCCTGGGATGGGTCACTCCATCCTTGGGTGTCCTCCTGGGGTGAGCAAGGGTGGCAGCGGGTGTCCCTGGGGGCAGGGGATGGCACCTCTGGTCTCATTCTGAGCCCACAGGTCCCTTAACGCCTGCCCTGACCCAGGCGTTAAAAAGAGGCGCAAATGCGGGGTTTTTTGCCCCGCCCACTCCCGGGCGTCATTTTTGCCCGGGAGTATAAATACCACGCACATGCCTGGGAGTCATTTTTTAAGACGGGAACGCCTACCTTGCATCTCATTAACGCAAGGAAGGTGTTCACGCAAAAAAATGGCGCTAACTCCATGAACTTTGGCGCTAAACGCGCCTAACGCCAAAGTATAAATATGGAGTTAGTTTTGCGTCGAATTTGCGTTGAAAAAAACGACGCAAATTCGGCGCAAACGGAGTATAAATATGCCCCCAGGTTCAATGGGAGTCCTTGCCAGTGTGAAGGCTGGAATTCTTTGGAACCAATGACACTGACACAGTTAACTGATGAAACCAAATTCAGCACATGATTCTAGCTTTTTTGTTTACTCTTGCTGATTTGCTCAAGCTGTATAATATCTACTTCAATGCCTGCCCACCACAGCCAAAGTAGCACTGCACAAGTAGTGACATTGCTCAGTTTTCTACCATGGGTCAGCATGCCTTCTGGTTTACCGGTTGCTCCCCTTTTATACATTTCAGATCTAGCAAAAGTAAATCAACCCTGCCCCATCCCTTGCAAAAAAGCCATCCCAATTATCATTAAAACCTTTCTATACGCTGTCTCATGGCAACCTTTACCTGTACCAGAGAACATTTTCTTGCCTTTTACTGCAGTGTTTTCAGAGAAGCTTTGAAAGAATTTCACATTTTTTCCCGCTAGGCAGGTGCTCTAAAGGTGAACATGCGCACATAATCTGTGGAAAAACTGCAGCTTCGGTTAGTGTGTGCTCTGCATTTAACGAGGGTGTAACAGCCGAAGGTGTGTTAACTTCATTACTAAAGTGGTGTTCTGTATTGCCTTTCTAAAAATGTTTTTAATTAAATGTAAAGGGCTGTAGAACACAGTAGTTGCCATAAATAGGTGTTTTAGGCAATGTTCACAAATGGTTTGTGCATTCATATCAAACACCACGTTAATCTTTTGCTGATGCGGTCTCTTTGCAGTGGATAAAAAATATTAGGACGGAATCTAAGGAAATAAAATGTGATTTCTTTATCATAACAGCTCATTTACCTTTCTCACATTCCTTTTACCAAATAAATAAAAAATGCAATTTGCTTCCGAGGTGTAAATTATTAACTTGCCACAATATCTAATGCACACTGCAGTCCTGAATTTCAATTTCATTTTAATTTTTATTCAGTTAAAATAAACCTTAAGAGCAATAGAAGATAAATATATCAATGTTATGAACATTTTACATATCAAGTGTTTGACCTGTCATCTTTAGGGTGGTCTTCCCCTAATAGCTTTACCTGTTGCCTCACATTTTTGCTGTATCTTTTTGTTGGCCTTATTACTCTGTGCACTTTAACACTGTGGACCAGTGCTAAAGTAAATGTGCGTTTTCCTTTAACATGGTATTATTGGTGAATACACAATTGACATATTTAATTTACTTATAAGTCCCTTGTAAAGCAGTATACCACATAACCTAGGCCTGTAAATTAAATGTTATTAGTGGGCCTACAGCACTGATTGTGACACCAAATTAAGTAGCCCATTAAACATGTCTCAGGCCTACCACTGCAGACCCTGTATGTGCAGCTTCACTGCCACTTCGTCTTGGCATTTAAAACCTCTTACCAAGCCTTAAACTCCCCTTTTATTACATATAAGTTACCCCTAGGTTAGGCCCTAGATAGCCCATAGTGCCGGGTGCCATGTAAGTAAAAGGCTGAACATGTACTTTTACGGTTTGCTTGACCTGGCAATGAAAATCTTTCAAAGTTGTTTTTCACTACTGTAAGGTTACTCATCTCATAGGCAAGAATTGGGAATTCCTTAATATACTTTTAAGCTGTAATTCCTGATCAGAAAGTAGTAGCTGCATCATGTTTCATATCATTGGAATGGTAATGATAAATCCTCTTTAAATGCCAATTTTAGAAAGTGGTCTCTGTGCCATGCAGCCTGTCTCCAGTACACATCTGCGCTAGATGACACCTACACTTTGTGCATATCCTTTAGTCAGCCACAAGCAAAGGAAGGTTAGGTGTGTCTGAGCACTTATCTACATTCATCCATATTCTGATGGGCTTTCTGATGGGCTTTCTGTTGGGTTTTCCTGGGAAGGATGGGTGGTGGGAAACTGACACTTACACTTGAATAGGGAAATGCCTCTCCCTACACAAAAGGCTGGTTACCCCCTACTGGTTGTCTGGAGCCAGGGCTAGGAAGGATCTCTGTGCACTTCAAAGACCCTTCTGTGAAGTCACACCTATTCAAAGGCACAGTTAGGTATAAGAACTGACCCCACCAAATCAGTACAATACGGGACCTGGAAATAACTCTTTCTGGAGTAAGGACTGCAGTGCTGCAAGGAGTGCCACACTGTTGGACTGCTTTCCATGAAGAATTGCTTTGTGCCTTAATGAGGTGCCCTGCTGTCTGCTGATCTCTGCCCAGCTGAGGAAGGAGTGGACCCTTTCTTCGGCACCAGAGTGACTCCAAGATCTTCCTGGCTTGACCCCTGTTCTCCTGCAGTCTCAGCGACATTAAAGACTGCCTGCAACTCTGTTTGTGTTGTTGGATTCTGCCATCTGTGAGTCCACCTTTGTCTGAGGTGATCTCTTCAGTCCTGGGCCTCAGAAGTGGGTTCTGCAGCTGTTTTGCTACAAAACTAATGCACCATCAACATTGCGCCAATCGGAACCGACACATCAGCCTTAGACGGTGACACAGAGGTTGGTTACAGTCTGCACGGTCTCGATGACGATGCATTGATGATGATGAATTATTACATTCATGTCAATGGAGTTTAATGCCGGTGCAGGATCCGACCATGAAGCCCGGCACAAAGACATTGGCCCAGCTGCCTGGATCAGAACTGACGCATCAACTTCGCGTTATTCTTCGACATCATTGCTTTGCTCCATCCAAGGTACTGTTTCAACATGCTCTGCTTGAGTCCTGTAGCTGACCTGTGGTACAACACAAATGGCCTAAACTTTGGATTTTCACTGGTCCCTCATGACCTCAAGTAACCTTTTGACTGCTAGTGACAGCTAAGCACTATTCTTAGTTTATTCTTTAAAAATTAATATCTCAACTTCTATTGATTGGATTTTTGTCATTTTGGTCTTGTGTTACTCAGACAAATATTCTCTATTTTCCTAAACCAATTGTGTTTACACATTGACTCTATAGATATTCTGATTGCTCTGTGCCAAGCTATCAGAGGGTGCCCACACGTTACCTCTGAGTACCCATCTAGCTTACCCTGAACAGATTTGGTTATTCCTGCTAATACATGGCGTATACACTGACAACCAGAAACCCCAGTTCTAACATCAAGTCTCTTTCGAATTTTGATAGCAGCTGACAAATAACATCTAACAACTAACAATACTAAAGTAGATTGAAGCATCTTTAGCTAAAGCAGTGCTGGCCTACATCATGCAAAATTAGTATTTTAAGAATGGGTGCAAGAAACTTCTGCAATGGGTGCATATAAACGTTGCTGAAAGAAATAAAATGCATAGTGTGTTGCAAGGGCACATTATCACAAGGGGAGAGGTGAATGCTATCTTGAATCGTTCTGCCCATAGGAAATTATAAAACAACTATTCCTTGAATCATACACACTAAAAACATATGGATCAATCATAAAAGTAGTCTTAACCATAAAGTATGACTTAACAGACAGTTTATACAGCTTAGAGGATTCTCTGTCTTGAGTTCTAGATTGGTAAAAAAAGATTCTTCTTTGTGAAAGGTTTTAGAAAGTGAAAATATTTCTGGCCCAACCTTGAAAGCAAAAAGACAACATAAGATAACCATCTTGACTTGCAATAGTCCTCCTTATGTAACAGATTTTAAGGATAAGTCTATTTAGTGCAGTACAAGGATTAGACCAAATGGAGACAAACAGCAGCAGAGGCGTTAGTTGGATTTTGAATGTAAGAAAATAATTTCCAATCTCCTCATGATAGGACGAGTGTGGGCAACTTTGTGGGATGGACAAAAGTCACCAGCAAAATGCATTTTCTTCAGTTTGTCGGGTGCCAGAGTTATTATATTCCAGACACTCACACCATAACAAGCAATAGAAATACATTTTGATTGATATAAGGTCAATATAAACAAGAGGTGCTTCTTACCCAATTTATGTGCAAAATTAAACAAGTTTAAGGAGGAATATATGAACCACTTAGGGCTTGATTGAGAACTCAGCAGATGGGTTATTGGGTCACAAGGGTGATGGATATCCCCTTCCTTCGAAATCGAATTCCCATTCTATTCTATTGGATTTAGATTTAGGTGGACGGGATAACCATCATTATTGTGAGAGAGTAAACCACCTGCTGAGTTCTAAATCAGGCCCTTAGTTTTAATCATAACAGGCACCTTCCCTGAGGATGTGTTATTGAAAAACATGCCTAAATAAATAAAGTTCCTTTCTAATTTATGAGCTTTTATGGAGACATTTCTTGATTTGACAGATTTTGACTTGTGACCATAACAAAACCCTGGGAAAATATTTAACTTAGGTCTCTATCATTCATATAGGTTATAAAACCATCAAGTAATTGTTTTAAATCACTAGCTACCCTAACCAGTAACACTGCATCATCTACGCATAGTAAAATTGGCACTAAATGATCACCATTAACTGGGATGTCCGTGTACCCTTTTATTAAAAAAGGTATGAGATTATTGATGCATAAAATAAATAAACCAGAGCTAAGATACACTCTTGTCTAACACCCCCACCTCGGTGGATTTTTTTTAACTGCATGGAGTTATCTGAGTAATATTGTTTTTTTATTTTGACACAAAATTAGCAACGATTATGCAATCATGCCCAACAGAGTAATTATGTCATTTGACACAAACATTCTACTGCAGGAGCACAGGAACAACAAACACAGCAAATGTGAGCCATTGCTAGCTGGTGCTGTTTGAGTTCTATTGCATTTAATGCTATTTTCTTAGCGTATAATGCATCCTCAGGCCAATTTTGGATACAAGGGTGTATTTTGCGCTATGGAAATATCACTGAATGCTGGGTTATGCTCTCACATTATTCAGTGTAATTTTGCTGTTATTTTGCTTAATTACACTACAGCAAACTACTTGAGTTACACCCACCCTTAATTATTACCTCAGAGTTTATCAGGGTGAAAGGGCGATAGTAATGTAGATCCTCTCTGCTGCATGTTTTATACACATGGGCTACTACTGATTGTGACAAAGAGTCCAGGGCCTTAATTCATTAGCAAAGTTGGGCACCCTCGCGACAATCGGGGCTTAGAGGTCAATATTATCCTTAAAAAGGTCCATAGGAGTCCATTCTGAGCCAGGAGGTTTCTTAGCAGGGCTACGGATGTTAGATTTCTAGGTAGCAGAAATTCATGCTTTTGCTGATTGGAGTTGGGCTCTATGACTCCCAAATCATCAAGAGTGGGAAAACGAGCCTCATCATATATAGTTGAGAAATGCTTAATTCAGCCACTAAGCATGATTAGCAGGTCTGAGCCAGAGTTCCTATTGAGATTTTAACAGTTTGATTTCATATGTTTCCAAAAACATTTAGGGCCTGATTACAACTTTGGAGGAAGGTGTTAATCCGTCCCAAAAGTGACGGATATACCACCAGCCGTATTACGAGTCCATTATATCCTATGGAACTCGTAATACGGCTGGTGGTATATCCGTTACATTTGGGACGGATTAACACCTCCTCCAAAGTTGTAATCAGGCCCTTAGAGTTTTTAGTTGAACTGATTGCAAGAGCATCATCCCCGGCCTTATTGTTTAGTTCATTTCTTTTCTAGCTCCACCAGCTTCTTTATATTCATTTCTTCATACTGCCATGTCTCCCCTGTGTCTTAGAATCCTAGTTAGAGTCTGTCTCATGTTCCTGTTGGCCTTTGAACAATCATTGTTAATTCCTCATTTACCATAATCCTCAGAGGGGACCTGGTCTGTCGTTAAAAATGTAATAATCAAGTTACTGATGTGATTAAAAGAGTCTAGGATTAAAGCATCAGAATTCTCAATCATAGTCAGACAATTATAGAAGTCATTGAGTTTGTTAGACATAGGATTGATTAAAATAAATGTCAGGCTAACCTGTGCTTTCAATTCCTGGTACATCTTATCAGATTGACAAGAAAGATGCTCAGAGTTCTTAAGGGATAATAGCAGTGGATTGATTGAAATTAGAAGTTCACACAAAGCAACAGACAAAATTAGGTGATACATTAATCAACATGAAAATATAGTTAATGATTCAATATTTAATTAGTTCTTCTCTGAGATACATTTTGAGAGGAAAGGTCCCTGCTTGTCACAATTATCCAGTAGGATTAGGAAACCCTTTGTAGGATATGTGGGTCAGTCTAGATCACCAGACATCAAGGGCCATATGAACTAAAGCATTTTCCCATAGACACAGAATGGGTAAAATCCTTTGGTACATCTGGCTCCAACTCCCTACTAATGTTTGCATTTAAATCACCAGAAATAATAACTGAATTGCAGTAGCTAGGGATATATGCTTTATAGTTAGGTAGATATGTATCATGTTAAACAGCAAGACTAAGTTGTCTATATTGTTCTTATCAAAATATTTGTTCAGAAAAGTTAAGATAGTAATTTTAAGACATTGTCCTCTTTTAGGATTATCCCCTGCATGTTACTAGATTCAGTCTATTGAAATTTAGTGAGATTGCAAAACAAATGATCAAACCACATTTTGCCCTGCCAGAGGGAGAGGGATCTGTGAGAGTGAAAAAGTAGTAATATAACTGTCTAGATAATATGGTGTAATGGACCAAGTCTCTTGAAACAAAATAACTTGAAACAATTTGATGAAATCTGAATTTAGAGATTTCATGACAGCTAGTTAAAATGACTGAAAAGAAAATAAGATAAAGCATTAGGGTCAATTTTATAGTCCAGTGCTTCCGAAACGTTTTAGAACCACAACCAAATTTTTAGAACAACAAACTTTTGGGACCCACCAAGTCTTAACCGACATGAGGCAAAGACAATTTTTTAATTTAATATTAGTCATGCTTTCAAAATGCTGTGAATAATCAACATGACACATTATACAATTGTTTGCATTCCCCTTTAACAGCAATCGTTTGTAGATGTTGCAACCTAAACCATACACTTCCATATGTCTTTACCAACTGTGGCCAAGATATTGACCTTCCCTTAAAGTCACAGATGGTGAACTGCACTGGAGCTGGAATACTTCAGAGTAGGAAACTGACCTGTGGCTCATGCTAAAAATGAGTCAACTGATGAGGGGTGGGTGTTTCTTATTACTGATAGTTATAGCAGAATAATTGGGTCACTTTTCCATTACCCATTGTGTGATGACAATCATTGTCAGACAAAAAAAAAAACTGACCCTGCTTACCCTCTTTTAGGTTCTGATGGGCTCATTTGGGCCCGGTGTTCATCCAGGCACAGTACGACACGTGTCCCGCTCTGCAGGCCACAAAACAAGCTATATAATGCTTCCTTCTGTTACTCTTCCTCCCCCGAGCAGCTGGTGAGTTGCAGGGCAGCTTGGGAATTGGAGTACTCCCCTTCTAGTCAGAAAGAAGACCAAACAATCCTGCACAACTCAGCGACCAAACATAATATAAAGCTATTTCTCCCCCAAGGAGCTGGTGAGCGGTAGGGTCACTGAACATGGTACATGCTCATGGATCTAGGCATTACAATTGGCTAGGTATACAAATATTGCCACTAAGTCCCCGACTAGCTGAGGAGTAGGTGGAGAAGCAGGACTGAAAGTAGCTCAAATATTAGCATGCTTCCCTTCATGAAGCAAGTGATTTCCCTTATGGCTATTGACAGCTCAACTTCAATTTAATCCAAGATGGCCTTCATTTGCTTAATATTCTCTTATGTTCCTTGTGTTGACTTTTATTTATGTTTTTTTCACTCTTTCCCCTCCACCTCCGTGGTCTTATGACTCCTGATAATTACATTTTATGATGACAGTGGCATGCCCCCCTCTCTTCCTATGTGGCTATAAAGGATTTATGAGTAACTCCTTTTCTGAGAATGTATATACTTTATCCTGGTGTCTTATGACTTGCAATGCATAGAGCTATTAGTCCACTTTATGATGATGAAGTAACTTTATTTGATTATTAATTAATAATCATAAAAGTATAGAATAAAAACTCCCATCATAAAACAGCTATATTATCATAATAACAATTATATAAGAACCAGATGACAGATATACATACTTGATTAAAAAAAACTATTTAAAACACAGTTAAAATCTTTGTTAAAACAGGTATCACATATTCAATTTAGTATTCAAGTATATAGCACAATTCAAGAAAGCCCCAACAGCGGTTAAAAAAAGCAATATCAGCATGTATCTGGAGATGATAAAAGACTGGTTTATATTCTTAAAAGCACCTTGATATTAAAATAGACAACAAATATCTTCTTCAAGGAAATTCATACATTTTACAGAATACATTTAAGTGTTCCAGGGTCTGTGGCGGGCTATCCTTACAAGGGCATTTTAGTATAGAGTTGGGGGTCATACTTTCCAGGCAGAAAGAAAAACCTATAGCATATTGCACCCAACTAGAGTTTGGTGAGCAATGATTTCTTTCATGGGCTTCTAACGAGGGTGAGATAAAGCTAGAGGCCCATACAAGTTTGAATGATCTTATAGGCTCTTGAGGTGGGTTTATCCAGAGCTTCAACTTCCCTCCTCTCAACAGCCTGTCTAAGGAATAGCTCTTTAACCTTCTTCCCAACACATTTAGGCCCTCATTGTGACATTGGCTGTAAATCCCGCATACTACCGTGGTGACGGCCGCAAGCATACCGCCACGGTGGCGAATATCCGTTTGCCATATCATGACACACACACACCAATACGACAGAATACAGCCACATACACAAATCCGCCAGTCCAAAGGTCAGTGATAAAGTGGCGGTTCCAACACCCATACCGTTACGCCAACAGAACAGTGTCCATCACATTATGACCCACGAATCACCACTGCAGACATCCAACGGCAGTAAACCATTAGCGGTACATACTGCTGCGCTCAGAATGGACACCCACATATAACAACACCACCACATTGGCCAGTACTAAAGACACACACCTGACACTCATACACACACCACACCCATACCACTATAAAACACACACCCACATTACCCACAACCCTTTACGAATAAATGATTGCCACCAGATTGACTCCAAGGCCACTGCGACAACTAGACACACACACCACTTATACCCATTCATCCCTCACGCACCCCACATCACACACCCCACCACATTGCTCAACACACTCTCACCAACACACACCATACAACACCCATGTCCCCACAAAGGAACCCCCGTTTCACTGATGAGGAGTTAAGGGTCATGGTGGAGGATAGTGTCAGGGTAGAGCCACAGCTGTTTGGAGAACAGGTACAGCAGATATCCATTGCAAGAAAGATGGAGCTATGGCGGAGAATCATGGACAGGGACAGGACAGCATCCAAGAACAAGGGACGACATCAGGAAGAGGTGGAACAACCTACGGGGGAAGGTATGTTCCATAGCAGCAAAGCACCAGCTCTCCATACAGAGGGCTGCCAGTGGACCCCCACCTCCTCCCCCACAGCTCACAGCATGTGAGAAGCAAGTCTTGGTATTACTGCATCCTGAGGGACTCGCTGGGGTTGCCGGAGGACTGGACACTGGTAAGTCAACAATTACCACTTATCACCTCCCATACCTGCATGCCATCTCACCCCCTAATCCTCACTCCCATCACTCCCCTCCATCCCACATACTGCACCTACACATATGACTGACCCCAATGCCAAGCCCTGCATGCTATACCAATGCATGGACAGCCCTCCCAGCCCTGCATGGACACCAATCACCAAAGCATGCATAGCATAGGGCAACTAACAATCACACAATATATCACCATACACAAGCAAACTGTGGCAAGGCTACACCAACAATAGAGGGGAAGCCAGGTGTAAGGAAATGCCTCCTTGGCATGGTTGCCCCCTGACTTTTTGCCTTTGCTGATGCTATGTTTACAATTGAAAGTGTGCTGAGGCCTGCTAACCAGGCCCCAGCACCAGTGTCCTTTCCCTAACCTGTACTTTTGTATCCACAATTGGCAGACCCTGGCATCCAGATAAGTCCCTTGTAACTGGTACTTCTAGTACCAAGGGCCCTGATGCCAAGGAAGGTCTCTAAGGGCTGCAGCATGTCTTATGCCACCCTGGAGACCTCTCACTCAGCACAGACACTCTGCTTGCCAGCTTGTGTGTGCTAGTGAGGACAAAACGAGTAAGTCGACATGGCACTCCCCTCAGGGTGCCATGCCAGCCTCTCACTGCCTATGCAGTATAGGTAAGACACCCCTCTAGCAGGCCTTACAGCCCTAAGGCAGGGTGCACTATACCATAGGTGAGGGTACCAGTGCATGAGCATGGTACCCCTACAGTGTCTAAACAAAACCTTAGACACTGTAAGTGCAGGGTAGCCATAAGAGTATATGGTCTGGGAGTCTGTCAAACACGAACTCCACAGCACCATAATGGCTACACTGAAAACTGGGAAGTTTGGTATCAAACTTCTCAGCACAATAAATGCACACTGATGCCAGTGTACATTTTATTGTAAAATACACCCCAGAGGGCACCTTAGAGGTGCCCCCTGAAACTTAACCGACTATCTGTGTAGGCTGACTAGTTTTAGCAGCCTGCCACAAACCGAGACATGTTGCTGGCCCCATGGGGAGAGTGCCTTTGTCACTCTGAGGCCAATAACAAAGCCTGCACTGGGTGGAGATGCTAACACCTCCCCCAGGCAGGAATTGTCACACCTGGCGGTGAGCCTCAAAGGCTCACCTCCTTTGTGCCAACCCAGCAGGACACTCCAGCTAGTGGAGTTGCCCGCCCCCTCCGGCCAGGCCCCACTTTTGGCGGCAAGGCCGGAGAAAATAATGAGAAAAACAAGGAGGAGTCACTGGCCAGTCAGGACAGCCCCTAAGGTGTCCTGAGCTGAAGTGACTCTAACTTTTAGAAATCCTCCATCTTGCAGATGGAGGATTCCCCCAATAGGGTTAGGATTGTGACCCCCTCCCCTTGGGAGGAGGCACAAAGAGGGTGTACCCACCCTCAGGGCTAGTAGCCATTGGCTACTAACCCCCCAGACCTAAACACGCCCTTAAATTTAGTATTTAAGGGCTACCCTGAACCCTAGAAAATTAGATTCCTGCAACTACAAGAAGAAGGACTGCCCAGCTGAAAACCCCTGCAGCGGAAGACCAGAAGACGACAACTGCCTTGGCTCCAGAAACTCACCGGCCTGTCTCCTGCCTTCCAAAGATCCTGCTCCAGCGACGCCTTCCAAAGGGACCAGCGACCTCGACATCCTCTGAGGACTGCCCCTGCTTCGAAAAGACAAGAAACTCCCGAGGACAGCGGACCTGCTCCAAGAAAAGCTGCAACTTTGTTTCCAGCAGCTTTAAAGAACCCTGCAAGCTCCCCGCAAGAAGCGTGAGACTTGCAACACTGCACCCGGCGACCCCGACTCGGCTGGTGGAGATCCGACACCTCAGGAGGGACCCCAGGACTACTCTGATACTGTGAGTACCAAAACCTGTTCCCCCTGAGCCCCCACAGCGCCGCCTGCAGAGGGAATCCCGAGGCTTCCCCTGACCGCGACTCTTTGAACCTAAAGTCCCGACGCCTGGGAGAGACCCTGCACCCGCAGCCCCCAGGACCTGAAGGACCGGACTTTCACTGGAGAAGTGACCCCCAGGAGTCCCTCTCCCTTCTCCAAGTGGAGGTTTCCCCGAGGAATCCCCCCTTGCCTGCCTGCAGCGCTGAAGAGATCCCGAGATCTCTCATAGACTAACATTGCGAACCCAACGCTTGTTTCTACACTGCACCCGGCCGCCCCCGCGCCGCTGAGGGTGAAATTTCTGTGTGGGCTTGTGTCCCCCCTGGTGCCCTACAAAACCCCCCTGGTCTGCCCTCCGAAGACGCGGGTACTTACCTGCAAGCAGACCGGAACCGGGGCACCCCCTTCTCTCCATTCTAGCCTATGCGTTTTGGGCACCACTTTGAACTCTGCACCTGACCGGCCCTGAGCTGCTGGTGTGGTGACTTTGGGGTTGCTCTGAACCCCCAACGGTGGGCTACCTTGGACCAAGAACTAAGCCCTGTAAGTGTCTTACTTACCTGGTTAACCTAACAAATACTTACCTCCCCTAGGAACTGTGAAAATTGCACTGTGTCCACTTTTGGAACGGCTATTTGTGAATAACTTGAAGAGTATACATGCAGTTTTGATGATTTGAAGTTCCTAAAGTACTTACCTGCAATACCTTTCGAATGAGATATTACATGTAGAATTTGAACCTGTGGTTCTTAAAATAAACTAAGAAAAGATATTTTTCTATACAAAAACCTATTGGCTGGATTTGTCTCTGAGTGTGTGTACCTCATTTATTGTCTATGTGTATGTACAACAAATGCTTAACACTACTCCTTGGATAAGCCTACTGCTCGACCACACTACCACAAAATAGAGCATTAGTATTATCTCTTTTTACCACTATTTTACCTCTAAGGGGAACCCTTGGACTCTGTGCATGCTATTCCTTACTTTGAAATAGCACATACAGAGCCAACTTCCTACATTGGTGGATCAGCGGTGGGGTACAAGACTTTGCATTTGCTGGACTACTCAGCCAATACCTGATCACACGACAAATTCCAAAATTGTCATTAGAAATTCATTTTTGCAATTTAAAATTTTTCTAAATTCTTAAAAGTCCTGCTAGGGCCTTGTGTGTTAAGTCCCTGTTTAGCATTGTCTTTTAGAGTTTAAAAGTTTGTTAAAGGTTTGAAATTAGATTCTAGAAACAGTTTTAGATTCTTTAAAAAGTCTTCCAACTTTTAGCAAAATAATGTCTGATACAGAGATGAATGTGGTGGAACTCGACACCACACCTTACCTCCATCTTAAGATGAGGGAGCTAAGGTCTCTCTGTAATATCAAAAAAATAACCATTGGCTCCAGACCTACCAAAATTCAGCTCCAGGAGCTGTTGGCAGAGTTTGAAAAAGCCAACCCCTCTGATGATGACCTCACAGAGGAAGAAATTAGTGACTTGGAGGCCAATGTCCCTCCTCCAGTCCTAAATAGGGAGAACAGGACCCCTCAAGTCCTGTCTCCAACTGTGTTAGTCAGAAATAGTGAGTCCCTCACAGGAGGGTCCCACATTTCTGAAATCACTGAGGATGCTCTCAGTGAAGATGACCTCCTGTTAGCCAGGAGGGCCAAAAGATTGGCTTTAGAGAGACAGCTCCTAGCCATAGAAAGGGAAAGACAAGAGATGGGCCTAGGACCCATCAATGGTGGCAGCAATATAAGTAGGGTCAGAGATTCTCCTGACATGTTAAAAATCCCCAAAGGGATTGTGACAAAATTTGAAGATGGTGATGACATCACCAAGTGGTTCACAGCTTTTGAGAGGGCTTGTGTAACCAGAAAAGTGAACAGATCTCACTGGGGTGCTCTCCTTTGGGAAATGTTCACTGGAAAGTGTAGGGATAGACTCCTCACACTCTCTGGAAAGGATGCAGAATCTTATGAACTCATGAAGGGTACCCTGATTGAGGGCTTTGGATTCTCCACTGAGGAGTACAGGATTAGATTCAGGGGGGCTCAAAAATCCTCGAGCCAGACCTGGGTTGACTTTGTTGACTACTCAGTGAAAACACTAGATGGTTGGATTCAAGGCAGTGGTGTAAGTAATTATGATGGGCTGTACAATTTATTTGTGAAAGAACACCTGTTAAGTAATTGTTTCAATGATAAACTGCATCAGCATCTGGTAGACCTAGGACCAATTTCTCCCCAAGAATTGGGAAAGAAGGCGGACCATTGGGTCAAGACAAGGGTGTCCAAGACTTCAACAGGGGGTGACCAAAAGAAAGGGGTCACAAAGACTCCCCAGGGGAAGGGTGATGAGACAACCAAAACTAAAAATAGTAAAGAGTCTTCTACAGGCCCCCAAAAACCTGCACAGGAGGGTGGGCCCAGAGCCTCTTCACAAAACAATGGGTACAAGGGTAAAAACTTTGATCCCAAAAAGGCCTGGTGTCATAGCTGTAAACAGCATGGACACCAAACTGGAGACAAGGCCTGTCCCAAGAAAGGTTCCACTCCAAACTCCCATCCAGGTAACACTGGTATGGCTAGTCTCCAAGTGGGATCAACAGTGTGCCCAGAGCAAATCAGGGTCCACACTGAAGCTACTCTAGTTTCTGAGGGTGGGGTGGATTTAGCCACACTAGCTGTCTGGCCGCCTAACATGCAAAAATACAGACAGCAACTCTTAATTAATGGGACTAGAATAGAGGGCCTGAGGGATACAGGTGCCAGTGTCACCATGGTGACAGAGAAACTGGTTTCCCCTGGCCAATACCTGACTGGAAAAACTTACACAGTCACCAACGCTGACAATCAGAGAAAAGTACATCCCATGGCAATGCTTACTTTAGAATGGGGAGGGGTCAATGGCCTGAAACAGGTGGTGGTCTCCTCAAATATCCCAGTGGACTGTCTGCTTGGAAATGACCTGGAGTCCTCAGCATGGGCTGAGGTAGAACTAAAAACCCATGCAGCAATGCTGGGTATCCCTGAACTGGTGTGTGTGAAAACAAGAGCACAATGCAAGGCACAGGGTGAACAAGTAGAGCTGGAGTCTGGAAGAATGGCCCAGCCTACCAAGAGAACAGGAAAGTCAGTTGGGAAACCAACTACAACACAGCAAAAGAAAGGGAACCTCTCTTCTCAGGAAGAAGTTCTGCCCTCTGAGGGAACTGAGCCTTTGGAGCTTGAACCTTATCAGGTTGAGCTCTTAGGCCCAGGGGGACCCTCAAGGGAGGAGCTGTGTAAGGGACAAGAAACCTGTCCCTCTCTTGAAGGCCTTAGGCAGCAAGCTGCTGAAGAGTCCAAAGGCAAGAAAAATGGAACGCATAGGGTCTATTGGGAAGATGGACTCCTGTACACTGAGGCCAGAGACCCCAAACCTGGTGCCACTAGGAGAGTGGTAGTGCCTCAGCTGTTCAGGAAGTTCATCCTAACATTGGCCCATGACATTCCCCTTGCTGGACATTTGGGACAAACCAAGACGTGGGAGAGGTTAGTCAACCACTTCTACTGGCCCAATATGTCCAACATGGTTAAGGAGTTTTGCCTCTCCTGCCCCACCTGTCAAGCCAGTGGTAAGACAGGTGGACATCCAAAGGCCCCCCTCATTCCACTTCCAGTGGTGGGGGTTCCCTTTGAAAGAGTGGGTGTGGACATAGTTGGTCCACTGGAACCTCCCACATCCTCAGGAAATATGTATATCCTGGTAGTAGTGGATCATGCTACCAGGTATCCTGAAGCTATTCCCCTTAGGTCGACTACTGCCCCTGCAGTAGCCAAGGCCCTCATTGGTATCTTTACCAGAGTGGGTTTCCCTAAGGAGGTGGTGTCTGACAGAGGTACCAACTTCATGTCAGCATACCTAAAGCACATGTGGAATGAGTGTGGGGTGACTTATAAATTCACTACACCATACCATCCACAAACTAATGGCTTAGTTGAGAGATTCAACAAGACATTAAAGGGCATGATCATGGGGCTCCCAGAAAAACTCAAAAGGAGATGGGATGTCCTCTTGCCATGCCTGCTTTTCGCTTACAGAGAGGTGCCACAGAAGGGAGTAGGATTCTCACCCTTTGAACTTCTGTTTGGTCATCCTGTAAGGGGACCACTTGCCCTTGTTAAAGAAGGCTGGGAGAGACCTCTCCATGAGCCTAAACAGGACATGGTGGACTATGTACTTGGCCTTCGCTCTAGAATGGCAGAGTACATGGAAAAGGCAACCAAAAACCTTGAGGCCAGCCAACAGCTCCAGAAGTTTTGGTATGACCAAAAGGCTGCACTGGTTGAGTTCCAACCAGGGCAGAAAGTCTGGGTTCTGGAGCCTGTGGCTCCCAGGGCTCTCCAGGACAAATGGAGTGGCCCTTACCCAGTACTAGAAAGGAAGAGTCAGGTCACCTACCTGGTGGACCTGGGCACAAGCAGGAGCCCCAAGAGGGTGATCCATGTGAACCGCCTTAAGCTCTTCCATGACAGGGCTGATGTCAATCTGTTGATGGTAACAGATGAGGATCAGGAGGCAGAGAGTGAACCTCTCCCTGATCTTCTGTCATCAGACCCAAAAGATGGCACAGTAGATGGAGTGATCTACTCAGACACCCTCTCTGGCCAACAGCAAGCTGATTGTAGGAGAGTCCTACAACAGTTTCCTGAACTCTTCTCCTTAAACCCTGGTCAGACACACCTGTGTACCCATGATGTGGACACAGGAGACAGCATGCCTGTCAAGAACAAAATCTTTAGACAGTCTGACCATGTTAAGGAAAGCATCAAGGTGGAAGTCCACAAGATGCTGGAATTGGGAATAATTGAGCGCTCTGACAGCCCCTGGGCTAGCCCAGTGGTCTTAGTCCCCAAACCTCACACCAAGGATGGAAAGAAAGAGATGAGGTTTTGTGTGGACTACAGAGGGCTCAATTCTGTCACCAAGACAGATGCTCATCCAATCCCAAGAGCTGATGAGCTCATAGACAAATTAGGTGCTGCCAAATTCTTAAGTACCTTTGACTTGACAGCAGGGTACTGGCAAATAAAAATGGCACCTGGAGCAAAAGAGAAAACAGCATTCTCCACACCTGATGGGCATTATCAGTTTACTGTTATGCCCTTTGGTTTAAAGAATGCCCCTGCCACCTTCCAAAGGTTGGTGAATCAAGTCCTTGCTGGCTTGGAGTCCTTTAGCACAGCTTATCTTGATGATATTGCTGTCTTTAGCTCCACCTGGCAGGATCACCTGATCCACCTGAAGAAGGTTTTGAAGGCTCTGCAATCTGCAGGCCTCTCTATCAAGGCATCCAAATGCCAGATAGGGCAGGGAACTGTGGTTTACTTGGGACACCTTGTAGGTGGAGGCCAAGTTCAGCCACTCCAACCCAAGATCCAGACTATTCTGGACTGGGTAGCTCCAAAAACCCAGACTCAAGTCAGGGCATTCCTTGGCTTGACTGGGTATTACAGGAGGTTTGTGAAGGGATATGGATCCATTGTGACAGCCCTCACTGAACTCACCTCCAAGAAAATGCCCAAGAAAGTGAACTGGACTGTGGAATGCCAACAGGCCTTTGACACCCTGAGACAAGCAATGTGCTCAGCACCAGTTCTAAAAGCTCCAGATTATTCTAAGCAGTTCATTGTGCAGACAGATGCCTCTGAACATGGGATAGGGGCAGTTTTGTCCCAAACAAATGATGATGGCCTTGACCAGCCTGTTGCTTTCATTAGCAGGAGGTTACTCCCCAGGGAGCAGCGTTGGAGTGCCATTGAGAGGGAGGCCTTTGCTGTGGTTTGGTCCCTGAAGAAGTTGAGACCATACCTCTTTGGGACTCACTTCCTAGTTCAAACTGACCACAGACCTCTCAAATGGCTGATGCAAATGAAAGGTGAAAATCCTAAACTGTTGAGGTGGTCCATCTCCCTACAGGGAATGGACTTTATAGTGGAACACAGACCTGGGACTGCCCATGCCAATGCAGATGGCCTTTCCAGGTTCTTCCACTTAGAAAATGAAGACTCTCTTGGGAAAGGTTAGTCTCATCCTCTTTCGTTTGGGGGGGGGGTTGTGTAAGGAAATGCCTCCTTGGCATGGTTGCCCCCTGACTTTTTGCCTTTGCTGATGCTATGTTTACAATTGAAAGTGTGCTGAGGCCTGCTAACCAGGCCCCAGCACCAGTGTTCTTTCCCTAACCTGTACTTTTGTATCCACAATTGGCAGACGCTGGCATCCAGATAAGTCCCTTGTAACTGGTACTTCTAGTACCAAGGGCCCTGATGCCAAGGAAGGTCTCTAAGGGCTGCAGCATGTCTTATGCCACCCTGGAGACCTCTCACTCAGCACAGACACTCTGCTTGCCAGCTTGTGTGTGCTAGTGAGGACAAAACGAGTAAGTCGACATGGCACTCCCCTCAGGGTGCCATGCCAGCCTCTCACTGCCTATGCAGTATAGGTAAGACACCCCTCTAGCAGGCCTTACAGCCCTAAGGCAGGGTGCACTATACCATAGGTGAGGGTACCAGTGCATGAGCATGGTACCCCTACAGTGTCTAAACAAAACCTTAGACACTGTAAGTGCAGGGTAGCCATAAGAGTATATGGTCTGGGAGTCTGTCAAACACGAACTCCACAGCACCATAATGGCTACACTGAAAACTGGGAAGTTTGGTATCCAACTTCTCAGCACAATAAATGCACACTGATGCCAGTGTACATTTTATTGTAAAATACACCCCAGAGGGCACCTTAGAGGTGCCCCCTGAAACTTAACCGACTATCTGTGTAGGCTGACTAGTTTTAGCAGCCTGCCACAAACCGAGACATGTTGCTGGCCCCATGGGGAGAGTGCCTTTGTCACTCTGAGGCCAGTAACAAAGCCTGCACTGGGTGGAGATGCTAACACCTCCCCCAGGCAGGAATTGTCACACCTGGCGGTGAGCCTCAAAGGCTCACCTCCTTTGTGCCAACCCAGCAGGACACTCCAGCTAGTGGAGTTGCCCGCCCCCTCCGGCCAGGCCCCACTTTTGGCGGCAAGGCCGGAGAAAATAATGAGAAAAACAAGGAGGAGTCACTGGCCAGTCAGGACAGCCCCTAAGGTGTCCTGAGCTGAAGTGACTCTAACTTTTAGAAATCCTCCATCTTGCAGATGGAGGATTCCCCCAATAGGGTTAGGATTGTGACCCCCTCCCCTTGGGAGGAGGCACAAAGAGGGTGTACCCACCCTCAGGGCTAGTAGCCATTGGCTACTAACCCCCCAGACCTAAACACGCCCTTACATTTAGTATTTAAGGGCTACCCTGAACCCTAGAAAATTAGATTCCTGCAACTACAAGAAGAAGGACTGCCCAGCTGAAAACCCCTGCAGCGGAAGACCAGAAGACGACAACTGCCTTGGCTCCAGAAACTCACCGGCCTGTCTCCTGCCTTCCAAAGATCCTGCTCCAGCGACGCCTTCCAAAGGGACCAGCGACCTCGACATCCTCTGAGGACTGCCCCTGCTTCGAAAAGACAAGAAACTCCCGAGGACAGCGGACCTGCTCCAAGAAAAGCTGCAACTTTGTTTCCAGCAGCTTTAAAGAACCCTGCAAGCTCCCCGCAAGAAGCGTGAGACTTGCAACACTGCACCCGGCGACCCCGACTCGGCTGGTGGAGATCCGACACCTCAGGAGGGACCCCAGGACTACTCTGATACTGTGAGTACCAAAACCTGTCCCCCCTGAGCCCCCACAGCGCCGCCTGCAGAGGGAATCCCGAGGCTTCCCCTGACCGCGACTCTTTGAACCTAAAGTCCCGACGCCTGGGAGAGACCCTGCACCCGCAGCCCCCAGGACCTGAAGGACCGGACTTTCACTGGAGAAGTGACCCCCAGGGGTCCCTCTCCCTTGTCCAAGTGGAGGTTTCCCCGAGGAATCCCCCCCTTGCCTGCCTGCAGCGCTGAAGAGATCCCGAGATCTCTCATAGACTAACATTGCGAACCCGACGCTTGTTTCTACACTGCACCCGGCCGCCCCCGCGCCGCTGAGGGTGAAATTTCTGTGTGGGCTTGTGTCCCCCCCGGTGCCCTACAAAACCCCCCTGGTCTGCCCTCCGAAGACGCGGGTACTTACCTGCAAGCAGACCGGAACCGGGGCACCCCCTTCTCTCCATTCTAGCCTATGCGTTTTGGGCACCACTTTGAACTCTGCACCTGACCGGCCCTGAGCTGCTGGTGTGGTGACTTTGGGGTTGCTCTGAACCCCCAACGGTGGGCTACCTTGGACCAAGAACTAAGCCCTGTAAGTGTCTTACTTACCTGGTTAACCTAACAAATACTTACCTCCCCTAGGAACTGTGAAAATTGCACTAAGTGTCCACTTTTGGAACGGCTATTTGTGAATAACTTGAAGAGTATACATGCAGTTTTGATGATTTGAAGTTCCTAAAGTACTTACCTGCAATACCTTTCGAATGAGATATTACATGTAGAATTTGAACCTGTGGTTCTTAAAATAAACTAAGAAAAGATATTTTTCTATACAAAAACCTATTGGCTGGATTTGTCTCTGAGTGTGTGTACCTCATTTATTGTCTATGTGTATGTACAACAAATGCTTAACACTACTCCTTGGATAAGCCTACTGCTCGACCACACTACCACAAAATAGAGCATTAGTATTATCTCTTTTTACCACTATTTTACCTCTAAGGGGAACCCTTGGACTCTGTGCATGCTATTCCTTACTTTGAAATAGCACATACAGAGCCAACTTCCTACACCAGGGATGTACAATATGTCACAGACATGAAGTATAATACCTCACTTACATCCCCACAGGAAACCCAGCCAAAGTCAGTGGAGAGATGCCACGACTATCCAGACCCCCAACAGAAGATGCCTCTATTGATGACAGTAACACTGGACTTCAGGATCTGAATGACTTACCTGGTCCATCAGGGGCCACTGGACAGCCAGTCACCCAAGCCCGCTCACAGTCCACCACAGAGCCTCCCCCATCAGAATCCAACACCACAGCACCCACTCAGCGTACCCACACCTCTGTCCCCAGGACACATCAATCAGAAGTATGCCCACCTGTACAGAGACCCCAGGCCACACTTCATATCCAAGACATTCAGGGACCTGGGGTCAGTGGCAGTGGGCACACCGTTCAGGGGACAGAGGCACAGGCAAACAGGGAGATTGGGAGGCCTGCTGTACACCTGGGGGAGGACAGGATCAAGGAACCGACCCTCCAAGAGGCACTCTCCGAGATCCTGGGAGCCTACCAACATTCCCAGGACAAAATGGGCCAGGTCCTTGACAATGTGCAGGAGAACAGGTGGCTGCAGGGGGGACAGTATCAGGGGATCAGGGAGGACTTACAGGCCATCAACACCACCCTGTTCTCCATAGCAGGGGTGCCGTCAGACATGGGCAACTTCATGAGGGAGGCAACAGCACACCAGCGAGTCCCTACCACTAGCCAGTCCATTGACCAGCCCTCCACTTCTGCTGTAGCTAGTGGGCAGGAGGCCCCGCCACAGGACCCACAGGCCACCAGCACCCCTCCCCCTGCAGAAGGTGAACCACCCTGCAAACGTTCCCTACGAACCAGACAGAAGACAGAGACACTTGCTAAGACCACCACCAGGAAATGAGACTCTCCTGATTGTCCCCCTTATGTCCCACTTAGTCACCTTGTCCACTTTGAATTGTGTTTGCTCCCCTTCCTATGGACCCTTGAACACTGTTCCTTTGCAACAGACTAGAACAATACCCCAGACTATCCTCCATCGTCACCCCATTCCATTGCACTTTCCCGTCAATTTCTTAGACCTACAATAAACACCCTTGAACACAAGTTGACTACTAGTGTTTTATGTATTGAAAATGTGTATTTATGGAAACAGTCGCATCTAGTGAAAATGAACTATACACTGTGAGAGCATAGAAATAATGACCCGTAGCTTGCTGTAGTCAGCACATCAGTACACAATTGTTACATCACCAACATCTGTAAAATGGCAAGCCATAGGTGACAGTATGGTGCGATGCAAAGGAAGTTAATGCCATCATGCTACAGCCACACAGAATACATCAATAGTCATAGGAATGTGCAGTTGTACTGTCTCACCTGTGTGTCATTGGAAGTACTAACGGATAACTGATTTTCTGTTGTCCTCATCCACAGCCTCTTCATCCTCACTTTCCTCAGGGTTTACTGCTCCAGTCTCCTCCTCCTGCAGAAAAGGTACATGGCGTCTGAGGGCCAGGTTGTGCAACATGCAGCATGCCACTACTATCTGGCAGACCTTCTCTGGTGAGTAGCACAGGGATCCACCTGTCAGATGGAGGCACCTGAACCTGGCCTTCGGGAGGTCGAAGGTCCTCTCAATGATCCATCAGGTTCACCCATGTGCCTCATTATAACGTCCCTGTCCTGGCATTCCTCACAGCGGTCAGCAGCCACAAAAGGTTTGGGTAGCCAGAGTCATCTGCAAGTATTGAGGGACCACATTTAGTCTCACACAAGCCTATGGGGTTAACAGCAGAAGGCATACACTTACATACAGTGGGTGTGGACCAAGGCTCGCCTATTAGCCACACCCTATGCCGCTGTAGTTGGGTCATCCCATTTGGGATGCTGCTATTCCTCAGAACAAAGGCATCTTGCACCGACCTAGGATACTTAGCATTGACGTGGGAGATGTACTGGTCCACCAGGCACACCATCTGAACATTCAGTGAGTGGAAACTCTTACAATAACTTAACACCTGTTCATTCTGGCGGGGGGGACAAATGCAATATGTGTCCCATCAATCACTCCAATAATATTGGGGATCTGCCCCATTGCATAGAATCCGGCCTTCACAGTGGCCAAATCTTCCACCTGGGGGAAAGAAATGTAGCTCCAAATGTGTCTCACCAGGACAGACAAGACTCTTGCCAGCACGATTGAGAACATTTGCTGTGACATTACTGCTGCCGAATCCCACTGTCACTTTGAAAGAACCAGTTGCTAAGAAATGGAGCACACATAGCACTTGCACAAGTGGGGGGATACCAGTCGGATGACGGATAGATTAGATCAGGTCCGGGCACACAGCTCTGTGATTGTGGCCCTGTCCAGTCACTTGGTAAGTATAATGTGCCTATCCTCCAGTGTTGCTAAGTCCACAAGGGGTCTGTACACAGGGGTAGGTCTCCACATCCTATTCATCCGCAGAGGTAGGTATCTAAGGGACACAAGAGTGAGTAAGCTGTTACAATTGGAACAATGGAACCACAACTTCAGTGTACTTGGTGCACTCATGTAATGGAACACTGTTAATGGCGAGGTATCTGCCAATGTATTCTGTGACGCAGTTAATGTCGATATGACTATTTCCACCCCTCTGAAATGGTGACCGCCTGTCCTGTAAGTAGGGACAGGTGTAAGTGGAACCCACCATGGCCCTTGTGACCAGGGAAAGGGCCCCTGCCTTCACTTCGAAGAAATTGGAGCGACTGGTGGAAGGGGTCCTACCCCAGTATGAACTGCTGTATGGGCCTCCAGACCAACAGGTGAGTACACATTGGGCACGATGCATGTGGGAAGGATGCATGGGGATGTGTGTGCGGGCATTGTGTAATTGGGGGTGGTGGGAATGTCTTGTCGTGATGTACATGTTGTGCACGGGGAGATGTGTTTGCCAATGGTGATGGAAATGGGTATGGTGGACCATTTGTGTGACAGGCTGGACTGTTTGTTTAATGGTGTTCCCCTGTCTGTATTGCCTCTGCAGGTCAGCGCCCATTAAAAGAAGGGATTATGGCATGCCATCGCAAAGGAAGTGCGGACCCTGGGGGTCTATGGCAGGTGGACACCCACTGTTGGAAACGGTGGGAGGACCTGAGACGCTGGGCACGGAAGACCGCGGAAGCCCAGGTGGGGATGGCCTCCCAATGAGGAAGGGGTGCCTGTTGGAACCTGACCCCCTGATGGCACGCATACTGACGGTGGCCTACCCTGAGTTGAACGGGCGTGTGAGGGAATCACAGCAGCCACAAGGGGGTGAGTACAGTGAGTATCATTCAAAAATTTGGCAGGTGGGGAGGGATCCGGGTGGTGGATCTGAGTCAGTGGGTACCCCTAGGCCAGGCCAGACATTGCAGCATGGGTCAACTCTAGGGTAATGGGTGTATATCAAACGCAGGTAAAATAGCTTGTTAGCATTCCATTTCAGCCAGGGCTTCGTGGGTACCAGTAGGGGTGCAGTTGGCGGTGTGTGGCCCTCACCTTGCCTTAGCATCTAGCCATATCAGTGGGAGTGCAATGCATAGTGCTTAAGCCTGTTCCCTGTGTGTGACGGTGCTGTGTATGCCAACTGTGGTGTTGGTGCAGCCATTGACCCAGTGTTTCCTTTCTCTCTCTCTCCCTCTTTTTTGTTATGTCATCCTGTCCTTGTGTGCATTAGCATCATCTGGCAGAGGAGCAGGGGCACCGGCAACAGAGGGAGCTGCATCCCAGAGGACCCAGGAGGCAGAGTCCACCAACGCTGAGGGAACCAGTGGATGGAGGGTGAGGGGAGCACCATGGCGGGGATAGGTGGTGACAACACAGACTTTGATACCTCCTCTGATGGAAGCTCCCTGGTGGTCGCAGACATCTCCGTGACCACCCCAGCTGCAGGTACAGCAGCCACCCCCTGTACCAGCACCACCCTCCCAGTAGCCCCTCAGAGAGATGCCCAGGCCCGCTCACCCCTAAGGGTGGGCATCTCCTTCAGCCCAGGCACCTCAGGCCCTGCCCCAGTGAGCCCTGCTGCCCTGAGTGAGGAGGCTATTGACCTCCTGAGATCCATCTCTGTAGGGCAGCCAACCATTGTGAATGCCATCCAGGGGCTGGCATCCCAGATGCAGCAATGCAATGCTTTCCTAGAGGGAATTCACTTTGGATTGGCGGCCCAACAGAGATCGATTCAGGCTGTGACCTCCTCTCTGATGGCAGCCGTTGTCCCTGTTTCTACCGCCTCCCCTCCAACTACCACTTCCCAGTGCCAGTCCCAGTCTCCTCAACCCCAGTCCATCCCAGGCACACATACTGACGAGCAAGCACACAAGACAACACCCAAAAGTGGCACAGGCAAACACAAGCACCACACTTCATCCCACAAGCACTCCCGCAAACACCAGACAGTTGCAGACACGACAACATCCACTCCCTCCACTGTCTCCGCCTCCTCCACCTCCCTCCCAGTCACGTCCACACTCACACCTGCACTTCATCAATATCCACCACCAGCATCACCACACCAAGCAGCACACACACCTCACTAGCAGACACCTCCACAACCTCCACAACAAGTCTGTAGTTTTAACTAATATGTTGGTAGAGCTTCTATTTATTTCTTTTGGGAGCATCTACTGTTTTTTCTTGTCCTTTTCGTGATAGTGGTTATTGGCTCACTGCCTGATTTGCAGAATTAATTGAAAGTCTTCTTGCTTCCTCAGCAGAAACAGCCTGCAATTTTTAAAGAGCTCCTAGTGTTATAGCAGTGTTGGTGATGTTGCCTGCAGCTAACCCAGGAACAGGTACATATGCAACTGATATGCCACTAAATTGGATGAAAATAGTGGTCCAAATAGGAGCTTTAGAGGACATTGAAAGATGGACTACCTTTAGGGTTAATTGTGTTGGGGATGTATATTGGGATGGAGTATTGTTTATCGTTGAAGACCTGACTGAAGAATTAGATATACCTAGACGACCATTTTTAGTACACAGTGTGTTGGTTGCAACAATAAGGAATTAATGGAGAAATGGAAATGCTGAACCTGCCACGCATCAGGCATGCCAACAGCTCTGTACTGGGTGGGTGTGTAAAAGTGGGCACGTATCTATATCATGAAATTTGTGCAAATGTTCTTTCTCCTCTTGTCAAGTTGATAATAAAATGGGAGAGAAACTTAGAGACCCAAATTAATGATTTGGACTGGGATAGGATTGTAAAACACATGCCAGCTTTTTCTAGAAAAACTAGGTTCAAATTAATTTATTTCTATATCCTGTACAGCCCTTATCATACATGTGGCAAGATTAACAGGTTCTATGTGACTGCTGCTATAAATGCCCTAGATGTGGAGAGTTGGGGACAGAAATGTTCCACATGGTAAGGTCCTGCCCTTCATTAGAAGGTTCTGGAAGGAAGTAATAGAATATATTAATGCAATAACCTTGCGTGATATCCCTTGTACATCATTGGTCTGCCTCTTACAAGGATATCTTTGCCCCCCAAAAAAGAAAACTTCTACTAGATTTACCGATTTAGGATGGATTCTGGCAAAATTAGAATTGACTCTGCACTGGTAATCGGTGCATGGTCCTCATATTAGTAGGTGGCTTAAGGAAATGGTTAAATTAGCACGTTTGGGGAGTGCTGTGTTGTGAGATAAAGAGAGGGCAATAAAAAATTGAAAGAGTTAAAGAGTTAAAATGCCTATTGGATAGTATGTTGGCCCTGGAAGCAGACATAGATTCATCAAATAGCTCCCTGAGTTCTTGAGGGTCAAAGAAGGGGAATCTTGTTTAATACAGACATATTGTAGGATAATGGGTAATCATGTGATATACTTGTTCATGTGGAATAGGTTGGAACTTTGTTATGACTGCTTTACTTGATTTGGGGTAACTGTGAGTAGGGGGGTGATGTAGTTTTATTGTAGTAGTTTTAGTGGACCTAATATATGTATGAAATTTACAGTAGTTGAAATATGCTTGAATGATTTTGGATGCATGCCACATGAGATGTATTGATTATCACTTTTAATATATTAATTATAGTTTTCTGGGTATTTCTCCTTTTAATCTATCTTTTAACATGTTATAACTGTCTGAGCACCTTTTGTGGGGAAAGTAGCCTCTTTCTAGCATTGTTACTCCCATCTTTGGCCTGTTTGTCAGTGTGTTTGGACCCCCCAGTACTGCCAAACCAGCTCTCTGAGGTTTGCACTGCAGCTACAGCTGCTGCCACCTCACAGACAGGATTCTGCCCTCTTGGAGTCTCAGCAGCTCAAATCCAGGAAGGCAGAACAAAGCACTTCCTTTGGGAGGAGGGTGTTACGGCCTCTCCCTTTGGAAATAGGTGTTACAGGCTTGGGAGGGGTAGCCTCCCAGAGCCTCTGGAAATGCTTTGAAGGGCACAGATGGTGCCCTCCTAGCTTAAGCCAGTCTATACCGGTTCGAGGACCCCCAGTCCCTGCTTTGGCGCAAAACTGGACAAAGGAAAGGGTGGTGCCCAGAGCTCCTCCAGTGTGTCCCAGACTTCAGCCATCTTGTTTTACAAGGTGTGGGGACACTCTGGAGGCCTCTAAGTGGCCAGTGCCAGCAGGTGACGTCAGAGACCCCTCCTGATAGGTCCATACCTGGTTAGATAGCCAATCCCCCTCTAAGGGCTATTTAGGGTCTCTGCTGTGGGGTGTCTCTTCAGTTTCTGCTTGCAAGTTTCCATCAGGAATCCTCTGCAACTACCACTTCATCCTTTGACCTTGGATCGACTGCAGACTGCTCCAGGAATCGCTGAAACTGCAACAAAGTATCCAGAAGGGCTACTTCGACTCTGCAAATTCAGCTCCAGCCAGCAACTGCAACAGTTTCCACAGTGTGCACTCTCTGGGGACCCCCTGTCTTCACCCTGCACCAGAAGGACGGAGTCACTACCCTGCTCCAGCAGGCACCTTCTAAGATGACTACTGGTTCTCTTGGACTCCTCTCCTGTTGACAAGCGTGCTACTTGGAACACAAGTGGTGGACCCCTTCGACACAGGCTGTCCTAAGATCCTGCTGTCCAAATTTGGAGGAGGTAAGAACTTGCCTTCCCGTTTGCGTCAGTACCTCTGTGCACCGCGTCATCTTCACCTCCTGAGGCCCCTGTACACTATTTGCAAGAATCCTTCATGAACAGCCTGGCCCAGGTCCTCAGCACTCTATCCTGCGATGCTCAACCCGCTGAGTTGTTCTCCGGCGGTGTGGGACCTTCTTTTGTAATGCTGTAACAACTGCAATTTGCACCTTCTTTGTCTTTGTGTCCTGGGACCTCTGTGGGTGCTGCTTGGTCATCTGTGGGTTCCCTCCAGTGTTGGGAGCCCCCTCTGCCTCTTCAGTCTGAGTTGAGGCCCCCAGGTCCCTCCTGGGTCCATGCAGCACCATTTTGATGAAATCCGCAACATTGCTTGAACCAAGGCTTGTTGGACGAATCCAGCACTGCGTCCAACATCTCCATGTGGGACATCTTTTGCATCAAGCATGAACCCGCAGCCATTTTCCTTGGTGCTCTTCTGCAGTCTTCTTCCAACCAGAGACTCCTCTTTTTCACCATCTTCTAGGCTGGCAGGGGCTCCTGTCCTTGCTGGAATCTTCTGCAACTTCTGGACTTGGTCTCCTCTCTTTACAGGTCTTCAGGTCCAGGAATCCACTATTTGTTGTTTGCAGTCTTGGTTGGTTTTTGCAATAACTATAATCATGACTTGTAGTGTGTCCTAAGGAAACTTGCAGTACTTTACTCCTACTTTCCTGGGCTTTGGGGTGGGGCATTTTACTCACCTTGGTGGTTTTCTTACTCTCCCAGCGATTTTGTACACACTAGCCTAGGGGGGAATTCTTGATTCACATTCCACTTTCTTAGGATATGGTTTGTGTTGCCCCTAGAACTATTTTCTCCTATTGCATTCTACAGAATTTCCTATTGTTTGCACTGTCCTATGACTATTTACTTACCTTATTTGTTGGTGTCTAGTGTGTATATTGTGTATAATACTTACCTCCAGAAGGAGTATTGCCTCTAAGACATTTTTGGCCTTGTGTCACTAAAATTAACTAACACTGAGTATTGTCTTTACCTATGTATAAGTATTGTGTAAATATAGTGGTATTGCAGGAGCTTTGCATGTCTCCTAGTTCAGCCTAAGCTGCTCTGCTACAGCTACCTCTATCAGCCTAAGCTGCTAGAACACTACTGCATTTCACTAACAAGGGATAACTCGACCTGGTATAAGGTGTAAGTACCCAAGGTACCCACTACAAACCAGGCCAGCCTCCTACAACTATTATCTGCAAAATGTTTCTTTTGGCCAGAGCCTGGTGACCCCCAAAGGATCACTTGAGGCCCCTCCAGGGGGGCCGTCCCCTAGTTTTAAGACCCTGACCTTAGAGTCATGTACCCTGTTATGATGGCCTTTTTACATCCACTTAGTTGTTATGCTGCAAGATATCTTTTGTACGCTTTATGTCCAGTATAGTTTTATTTTATTAAATGGGCTTGTATAATTCATCTTGCTTTTATCATTAATATTGGTTTTATTCATTGGATTTGTCTTTAGATGCGTATTCTTGTGTATCATGGGCTTGAACCTTTGGCCTTGTTGCATTTTTATTTCCTACATAACAAGCAATTTAGTTTGCATTTTCAGTTTCATTGCGTTTTCAGTTAAAAAAAATGAACTATCTGCATTTAAAATCCTTGAAACACACAGCAATGCAGTACAATACCCACCGTCTATAGTGAGTCAATTTTACACTCCATACTCTTTCTTAACCTCATCTCTCTTTTAAAAAGTTAAGAACATACAAGACCACCTCCCCCGTCATTTGTCAAAACATAGGGAATGGCCTAACTTGTGCAACATTAGCCGTTTTCAAAATAAGCAGAGGGTAAACCTTGGGTGGCAACTCGTAAAATGGACAAAACATGATAAAGTGGAAATTTATGATCGCAACCACAGGGCACTAGTTTCTGTCCTCCAGTGGAGCCCTGAGGAAATGCCAGCCAGCTGCAGATGAAAAAGATCCATTCTATATCTTGAAAGAAGGAAGTAATCCTTTCTGTTCTTTACCCACTGCAAGTAGGGTTTGATAAAGGGAGTGGTCTTCAACATAGTTTGTTATCGCACAGACAATTTAGTAAATGACAAATCCTCCCTTGCCATGTGTCTAATCCTAAACAAATTCAGATCAGTTTAGCTAATTTGTTCTGGGTAGCTAAAAAATACTTCTCCCCAATTGATGTAAAACATCTTTTATAAACCAGGGAATGTGCACTACCTGATCCTAGGACAAACAGTCCCTAAGAATAGGCTTGGTTAAATTAAGGTCGTGCCTGAGCCAACTTTTCAGCCAGAAAGTAAGTGGGTAAAAGCAACCAGATCAGACAAAAAGCCCATGCCTAACTCTTCACGTACTGACATGCCCAGGATACATAGGGGAAGACATAAAAGGCTATGCAAAAAACGTTTTTTCCCAGCCTGTAGTTTAGAGTGATCAGCATATCCCCATACCTTATTGCCATACATTGCCTGTGATACACATTTCACCCCTATAGATCTGTAACATAGCACTCACTGGCTCTCTGTGCAGCCTCGAAGCAAAGCTGAAAATAGCCCCATTGCTTCGCACCAAATCCTCAGACTTCTTATAGAAAAAGGTTTGCCAATTAAGTGCTGAATCAACAAGAACACCCAGACAGGAAAATTCCTTAGACTTGGGTAAGGTACATACCGCGAGGGGAAATCCCTCCATTTTGGTAGTGCAGAATTTCCTGTAAGCAATAGACTTACAGAACATTAATGATGCTTTTGTTATTGTCTTAAGTGGATGAATGCAGATGATTCTTTTATTTAGTTTTTAAAAAACAAATAAAGGTGATGATTGAATTTAATTGAATTGGGTTATAACTATAATTTGAGCCTTACACTGGGGTCCTCACATAAAAGATGTATAACATGATGTTCATACGCTCATTATAATTTAAAATATTCCAATGCTGTGTAATTTGGATATTCTGTAAATTATTTACTGAAATTTGGAGTTCAAACTGACAAATCTTTTTTCCATTTAAGGCCCCATATTCTGTACTTCTATTTAACTGCTTACTATTCCTAATCCTTTTCAATTATTCTAAATTCACACCTCTTTTGTTTATGTTTAAATTTCAGAAATAAATGAATTTTATTTAATATATTAAAAGTAAGGGCCTCATAATGAGTTTCGTGATTGGACGAGCCAACTGCCAAATTTGCGGGGATGTGACCGCCGTCAACCTGGCTGCCTCACCTCCATCGTATGATGATGTTCCCACCGGGCTGACCAATGGGAACATCATATTACAACATTTAGAGTGCTAGGGTATTGGTCCAAGATCCCTTGAGGGGCCCAACTGCACCCTCTGAATGCATTCTGAGGGGGCAGGAGGGCCCCTGCACTTCCCATGATATAGTTGTGGGCAGTGCAGGCCCAGCTTGTGACCCCCAGCACTTCCTTTCTGCTAATCTTTTCATGGTGGACAAGCTGCCATCAAAAGGCTGGTGGAAAGGGGACTCATAATCAGTGTGGGGGGACTGAGCTCAGTGCCGCCGTTGCTGACCACAAGTCTGACTTCTGTCAGCCGTTCAGGAACCATATTTCTCACTGGGATGCAGTCCCCTAGTGGTTTGACTGCCACGGTTATAATGTGGAGGTCGGACTGCCTGCAGTGCCGTGGTCCATCCTCCACCATGAGGCTGGTGGTCTCAAGATTGCCAACCTCATAATAAGGCCCTAAGTCAGAAGGTAAGATCTTTGATTAGGATGAACTTGGCTGGTGTATCTAACCCACACTCCATCGTGGTCAGCCGCATCTTGCCCATAGGCCGCAGACTACTGTAACCATTGACTATGATTGGCACTTTGGTACTTCTTGGTGCTATTCTTATTGAAATGAAAGCTGTAAAAATCATATTTGTAGTTCCCGTTATTGCATTTTTGTCATTTCTGTGCCATTTCATTCATTTAATTTCACTGAACTTTTCTGATTCATTTTCAGAAGTTTATTTTTTTACATTTTGTCTTTGTTACTGCTTTAGTATTGCATACATAATTTACACATTGCCCAAAGGTAAATCAGTCTGCTCTGTGCCATAGCTACCAGTTTAGTTTAGTTAGTTTAGTTTATAGATTTGTAGAGCGCATGGCTACCCTGGGGCATCCCAGCGCTAAAGTACACCATGAATGTCGGAAGAGCCAGGGGAAGCAGATTAACTGGGAAAGAGAATGGTTTTCAACTTCCTCCTAAAGAGAAGTTCAGAGGATTCCTGACGGCATTCAAAGGGCAGGGCATTCCAGAGCCGAGCAGCCCTGATGGAGAACGAATTACCTCCCCATGATCTCTTGACCGAAGGGATGTAAACCTGTCGAGAAGAACGAGATCTAAGAGGTCTAAGGGGCGAGTAAAGAAAGATCCGTTTTCTAAGGGAAAGGGGACCCTTATTGTGTAAGGCTCTGTGAACAAGACACAGAGCTTTAAACTGAATGCGCTGCTTAATCGGGAGCCAATGAAGAGCTGCAAGTGCTGGTTTAGCGGAAAGATGCCTTGGGGTATTCATGAGAAGTCTAGCTGCCGTGTTCTGCGTAAACTTCAGCCTCTTTATTACATAATCTGGAGAACTAAGATATAGAGAGTTCCCGTAGTCCAGGCGGGAGAGAACTAGGGCTTGTACAAGAATTCTTCTGGCAACGAATGGCAGAAGTCCAAGAATCTTCCTGACACTTCTAATTAAGCCGAAGCAGATCGAGGAGATTCTTTTAGCTTGTGGCTCCATAGTTAAGCGTGGGTCAAGCAGAAAGCCGAGGCTTTTTACTTGTGTTATTGGAGGAGGCAGGCTGTTAAAGCCTCAGAGTACATAGCCAGAGGGGCGGTAGGCGTGCCATTTCCTATAATCATTACCTCTGATTTACTGTCATTAAATTTCAGTTTCGACAGGGTCATCCAGTCCCCAATATCTTTCATGCAGTCGGCCAGGTTGGCAGAGGGGGAGTCCCTACTACTAGAGAGGGAAACCACCAATTGCGTGTCATCAGCATAAGTGACCACAGAGAGGTTATAAGGAGCGACTACTGTGGCCAAGGATGACAGATAGATGTTAAACAAGGTGGGGCTTAAAGATGAACCCTGCAGGACTCCACAAGATAGAGACCTGACGTCAGGCAAAAAAGAACGATCCAAGACTTGAAAGGATTTTCCTGTGAGGAAGGAGGAGAGCCAGGCAAGGGCTGGACCTCCTAACCCTATCTTGGAAAGTCTATCAAGGAGAAGAGTATGATCGACAGTGTCAAATGCTGCACTAAGATCAAGGAGGATAATAGCAGCATGACCACCTTGATCTAGAAGTTGCCGAGCAGATTCAGTTACAGTAAGGAGTGCCGATTCTGTACTGTGATGGGTTCTGAAACCCATTTGAGAAGGATGTAAATGATCGTGGCTCTCAAGATGCCTGGTCAATTGCAGGTTCACGTGCTTCTCCAGAATTTTTGCCAATAGAGGAAGAAGGGCAATGGGTCGATAATTATCCAAGACAGAGGGATCCAGCTTAGGTTTTTTTAAGAGAGGCTTTATGATTGCATGTTTGAGGGAACTGGGAAGAATACCAGCGTACAAGGAATTATTAAGTATTTCTGTCAATGGACCAACAACAATATCTGCTGCCTTCAAAAGAATTGAAGGAGGGGCCGGGTCCAAGGGAGAACCCGATTTGATATTAGCAAGAAAATTCCCAATCCGAGTACCTGTGAGGGGGAAAAAATTGGATAACTGGGTCATACGCGTAGGAGAATTCATCTCCTGCCCCATGAGATTATTCTGATAGGGAGATGGAGGAAAACCGGAGTATATCTTGTTAATCTTGTCTTGAAAGTGAGCCGCTAATACATTACTATGCATAATAGAAGCTTCCACCGGGGAGGGCGGCATAGGGGGTATAGTGAGCTCCTTAAAGATCTGAAAGATTTCTTTCTGAGAAGTGGACGAGTTCTCTATTCTACTGCTGTAATATAGAGCTTGTATTGTGTTAATATTATGATGGTAAGATCTAATAGCTGATCTATAGGCTTCTTTAGCAGAAGGATTATAATCTTTTCTCCAAATTCTTTCCAATTTTTTACAGTTCTTTCTAAGGTCCAATAGAGAAGACGAAAACCAGGGACTAGACTTATGAGCAGGTTTTTTCACCCTCAGTTTGCAAGGCAAAACTGAGTTTAAAGAGGTAGAAATCCATTTGTTAAACAGGTCCACCGTATTAATGGAGGCATGGTCACTGGCTAAGGGAGAAGCACAGAGTGCCATATGCCAAGTGCTAGGTACCAACTTCGACCAAGCACGACCCATTGTGGTGCACCTGTGCTGTGTCTCTCTAGGAGCATCATAGGGAAACGTAAGTGACAGTAAATAGTGATCTGTCCAGGGTAGAGGTAGAGAGGAGGAGAAGGTAAGATTAGGGATATTACTAAAAAAAAGGTCTAAAGTATGGCCTTTCGTGTGAGTTGGACCAGTAACATGCTGGTCCATACCCATAGAGGTAAAAGAGGCTAATAATGATTTAGCCGATGGACAGTTAGGATTGTCTAGGTGGATATTAAAATCGCCGAGGACGGTTAAGTTAGAGGCCTTCCCAATAGAACTGGCCACTGCCTCCGGGATAACTTCTAAAAAGACTCCACACGGGCCGGGGGGGCGATAGAGAAGGATTCCTGAGAAAGTATAAGTAGACATTTAAGTGTATTCTAATCCACTGTAGTGTCTTTTGTGTATAGGTAGGAAGTCTGACTCTGACCTTGATACGTGTGTGTATATTTACAAATATAATAAATAAGTAAAATAGTTTTATTCCTCCGAACCAGGAGTTATTATTGGTTTCGTGTAATAATTACTTAATTCGTCCCTCTTCTGCTAAACTTTTGTTTGAGCATTGAAGAATCTCCATTCAGCCAGGTTTCAGTGAGAAACAAGGCATCTGGTGATAGCTCTTCAAGGAGCATGTGAATATGTGAGGAGTGTGCCGCTAGGAAGCAGCAGTTAAGCAGTAATAGCTTACCTAATTGATGGGAGGAGGTATTAGAAGGCGAGATGAAATTGGGAGCCCAAGAACAACTAGAACAGGGGGGACACATAGACGACTGGTTAGGACCTACAGGAGTGGAACATATCTGGGTGTTTCTAAAAGCATAAAGATGTGAAGCTGAATGCCAGGGGCAGAGCTCATGTTAATTGAGTGAGTTGGAGGGTTCATCCTGACAAGAATTGCGATTATTCCTTGAGGTGGATGTTACCAACTCTGAAAAGTAATCCAATATCTTACACAACTTTTTGCCAGTGACGAGGACACGTGAATTCTCAGGAACCCCCTTGCAGAACTGAATTCCTTTGCCACTAAGCCTGTTTGTATGATGCAGGTCCATATCTGAATACGGTAAACCTAAAAGACAATTACAGCGATAATATGTATGCAGTTTGTTTCTTACACATTTCAGAAAATACATGGTGTTCTGGGTCTGTAATGGGATTGCAGTACTCTTCCAACTTGGAATAGAACATTTGAATATGTAGACACATTTACAAACTTTAAGGTCCTCCAAATTATTGGCTTGATCCATACACTTATTTTCATAACAAAAATACTCAAATTTGAATTATGGGTTTCTTTGTATACATTAATCATATTATCACCTTCCTTTCTACTTATTATGTACAATAAGTATATGAGTAATAGAATAAAACATTTCCACTACCAGGGATGTGGAAAGAGAAGAACTGCATATCTATCATGCTTTTTTTCCAGCATGTTACTGTCCTAAACATTTAAAATTTTAAAAGATACTGTTCACCAAATGCCCTGTTTTCATTTTGATACTAGTAAGGTAATAATACTTTCAACAGTGCCACTATAAAATAATTTAGATTTTCCTAATTGGAAGTTTGATAAAATATTATGCATTTATAACATAAGTATTTTGATTTCAACTTATACCTTTCAGGTAACAATTGATTCATCTAGCCGAACATGCCCTTGCAATCTATTTAGAATTTCCCTTGAACTGAATATCACAAAAGGTTTGCAAAAGAAGATTGAGGCCTACTAGCGAACAAAGTGAATCCTAGATAAAGTATAGTTCTTATTGCAAAATTCAGTGTGGGAAACCTCATCACGAGTGATGTAATAAATATTTCTTGGCTGAGCTCATATTGCTCATTGACACTTGTAAGGAAAATAGGAATGTGAGTGAATAAGGATCGACAAAGAGTGTGAAGTTCTGAAACAGATCTAATAACACCTCTAGTTATGGCACATTTGCAAAAATAATCATATGCTGCAAAATAGCTAGCCTAGGAACATAAGAAATTAATAGTGAAAATTTTAAATGCAAACTCAGAAAAAGTAATAGTGACTTTAGAGTTCTAAAGGAAGTAATTTCTTAATTTTAAAAATTGAAATCATCAATATTTAAAGTGGTCAAAGAAACAACAGAGAATTATGCAATAGAGTAATAAGAGTAGAAAGCTGAATTTTCTTTGAAACCCTAAAGGTTATAATGTAACCTTACAAACAGCACAATCATTTTTAGGGTACAGCGCAAAGCGCTCTGTCGCTGGTGTAATCTCTCTATGGGCTTTTAACCACGCCTATCAGTTTGGTTGGTTTGTGGGCTTGCCTTTTAAAATTCGCTTGATTTCATAAGAGAAAGGCATGCATACGTCATGCCGTTTCTGGTGTTTAGCCCTCCTCGAGCGCACCGGCCAACTATTGAAAACATGCGAGGCTCTATGTTTTCCATATGATTTCTGGACTACTTTTTCTCTTTATTTTGCAGGCAGCGCGATCACGCTGAGCAGTAGTCATGCTCTTTGCATGACATCAACCTGTTACATGGTTAATTGCACTTTTGCCGGTTACATGGCTAATTTCACTTTTTTTCTTTAGTGTGTCTCTGTCACTCTTCATGGTGGCACTGGGCTTGCTTATGTGAAAGTGTTTTTTTTCAGTTTATGTGGCAAGAAAAGTTTGGTTAGGATTTTTAAACACGAATAGCTCTAATTCCAGCAAACGCGAGACCCTTTGCATTGCAAATGCTTGTTAACTTTGTGGTATGAATTCTAAGCAATAAACCATATGCAAATGAGACTCACTTTAAAGTTTCCTGTCTGATCAGGAATTTGAACTACATCATTTTACTGTGCGTGGAAAATGCAATGGACCTCTTCCCTGAGTGACACTAGGACACAAGTCTCTGACTTGAGCTGTGCATGCATTACACAACTCGGCACAGATATTCTGAAATTAACTATTCTTTAAATAATCTAACTACAACATAGGTAGGGATTAGGCTATTCGGTTTGGAATGTGTGATATGGTATGATTAGTGTTTATATAAGGTTTACCCTTTTATTGATATTGATCACTGAGGGCAGTCCTATCTTTTTATGCGCGGAGCATCCACACTTATCAAGATACAACTCATAAATACCTTTGTGAATAGCAAACAATTGTAAACAAAAGTGTAAGCTTATGTTTGTGAATCAGGCTTTCAGTTTTTAACAATTAAGGCAACAATTCCTATAGCATTTATAGAATTGCACATAATTAATATAAGTGTTGTAAAATACCAACAATTGGAAGTGTGTCTACTCATTTTGGGAATCACTGCTAGTCTCTACATGTTCACCTGCAGATAAGAGATTTTCAGACAGTTTTGTGTAACTGCTAACACACTTATGTATAATTCACTGGGAGATATGAGAAACACCTGTCTGTATTCCTTTTTTCCCCAAACTGTCACAGTTTCCTTACAGGGCAGAGAACATCTACCTATTTTAATCTAATTATTTCAGTTGCATACCCACACACTTATAAATTTAACATAAATAGTAGATTGTGTTTCCTGACAGAGTGTATTACTCTTAGCAATAATTTAAACCAACGTGCAGATCATGTGAAGGTATTCCTAAGTTTGAGAAATTAACTGTTCAATCACCCAGTGCCATAACTGTGCTGATAGGTTCAGCTGTTCTGTAGCATATTTGTTTTCCACATTGATTGGTGACCAGCTTCTTAGCAACCAGATTCAAAGTTGATTCTAATATGTCTCCAGTGGTTGATGATCTGTGAGTTTATAATGAAAAGGGGATTTTCCCTACTGAAAAACGAATTACATTTTTAAAGGCCCCTTTTTTGCAAATTAAGCATGGTCCATCACAAATTAATTGTTTTAAACAGTTTGTTATGTTGAAGCTCATAATTTCCACTGGTGGGGATCATGACATCTATTCTAGCACCATTTTTGCTGTATGACTTGATGCGACATATTCTTCTTGTCATGAGGAGATTTATGAAATGACATAGCTGCAGACCAGTATAGGGACCAAATAAGTGTAGCTCAGTCAGATATTGAAACTGGCAAGTCAGAATAGATTGCCATATCATGAAATGGTATCCAGCTGACACTTAACAGTCTTACCTTGTGCTAAGGGGTGTATCTCAACAATAATATTTCTAAGTTCTCATAGTTAAGTTTAAGATTCAGCACATAAAAGTGCTCATGACTTCATTGGAAGCTACTTTCACCTTTGCAACAATTCTCAATCTGCTTGAAAAGGATGCAGATATGATGGGTCAGCAAATGTTCTACTTGTAACAACATTTAGGGCCAGATGTATGAATTTTAAGAGTAACAATTTTCAAATAGCATTTTTAACAAATTTCTATTTGATAACCACTATTCTTAATGTACTAAACTCTGAATTTTAAATTAGCTATTCCTAGTGGGTCACAAATCGACCTACCTCATGTATATTAAACCCACTAAGAATGATAGCCATCACATGTCTGAGAATGCTTTTAAATAAAGCAACTTTTTTTCTTTGACATGCAGTCTATTATATTTAAAGAAAAATAGAATGCATTTTAAAAGGAAAAGAGAAATGTTTAAAATTCATTTCTTAGAAGCAACATGTTACCAAATCTCAATTGGATGTTTGTACACACAAAAAAGTGTTTTTGTGGTCACCAACGCAAGAGTCTTTGTATTGGGACGTTTGCGATCTCAAAAAAAGCTTTGTAAATCTGTCCCTTAGTTGCCGCCATAGTTAGTGTGGAGTTTTAAATTTCATAATACGAAAAACAAATGAAGTTCCAGAAAGCTTTAAATGTAGATGTCCTGTTTAGCACTGATGTTTCAGACTTCCAGCATATCTGTCAAAAAGGAAACATGTGATTTTAAATCTCTTTATTCAAGGTGAGGGTGTTTTGCAAAGTTCTTCAACACATGTTCACCTACTACAAATATGATTGTTTAGTAAATTTCACTATGCTTCTAAACCTCTCTGTTTGGTAATTTCATCTCAGATTTAGAAATGGAAAATGGATGCATATATGAATGAGACTAGTGGCTTCACTTGAAACGTAGAGGGAACTGAAAATCCTAAAGTTTCTGGAAAAATCTATAAATATAGTGTAGACTTTTCCTGCAGAACATTCTCGACAATGATATGCTAAAGGTGAAGTAAACTGTACTACAGTACTGTACTATGTATTTAAGGTTCGATCTAGACATTAAAGTTTTCTATCACTCATCCCGAGTATCTTTAGCGATCTGAATGCTCTGACAATCTAGTTAAAATTGCTTGCCCACATTTTCCCCACACCCAACAGTTGGCAATGGAGAGTGTTATTGAGGACTAATATTCCCAGAACTACTATTAAGTTATTTGGCTCATCAATGCCACATGCTAGGGAATACCAGCCATCCCAGCATGCTAAGGTAGTTAGCTCTAAGACAGTGAACTCAAAAGTGTCTTTGCTCTCTAAGGCATAGATTTACATATAAATCACTCAGCACAGCTGTTAACTGTTAGACCTGATATATGTGGTATTCCCCCAAAAATTTGGGCTTCATCCCTGTATTGCTACATGCACTACGTGCATGTGGCAGCACTACGTGCAAGGTAAACAGTGGTGCAGAGTGTGGACCATTGGCCTCTGCTTTCATTGGCCTTCGCTTCCATTTTGGTTCACGACTCCATTTTGTCGAGTCTGGTTCGGTGCGTAAGGCACTGTTCTGTGTTTTTCCACAAGCTTCGGCAAGCTGAAGGGTGGGGTGTTTTTCTGCTCAACTTTGCTCCATCTGCCTGGTACGAAGGGCGCTATTTACATTCCACGAGCTATCAGTTAGAACAACAGGGGGATGCGCCTGTACACAAGGAGGAATGCAAGCTGCCTGTACACAAGGAGGAATGCAAGCTTCACCTTGGAGTCCTCTCCTGGGAACTTGGCCCGTTCTGAGGAGACGTCTCGAAGGGTGAACAAGGTACCGCCGATTGCACAATTTGTAAAGGAGGGGGTCTTTTTCTAGAAAAGACTCCTGGGCGTTAGTAAATACTATAAAAGTTGGGGGCCTGGATGGGCTGGTTTAGGAACTCTCTTCTGGGTTGGACGCAACGCCAGGAGGACTGATTGTCCCGAACAGAGGCTCCCTGTGCTAGCTGATTTGGGTTCCCCAGCTTTGTGTACGGCGGAGGGATGCAGACGCTCTTTTCGGTGAAGCTTTTCAATTTATTAAGTGTATTGTATGTGCGCGCGTAATATGTACTTATTCTTGCAGTCATTTTCATGCTATTGTGCATTGAAGTATATTGTGTGTGCGCGCGTAATATGCACTTATTCTTGCAGTCATTTTCATGCTATTGTGCATTGAAGTATATTGTGTGTGCGCGCGTAATATGCACTTATTCTTGCAGTCATTTTCATGCTATTGAGCATTGAGGTATATTGTGTGTGCTTGTATTATATGCACTTACTCTTGCAATTATTCACAGAGTGCTTATATCTTTATCATTATTCTCATGTTATTCTCCTGATGTATATATATATATATATATTAGTGTGGTTTAGTTTTGCTAGCTGAGAACTTGCCCCTTAAATAAACTTGATTATTCTACTTACGAAGGTGTTTGAGAGTGATTGCTTTACATTGTGCCTTAAAATATCCTGAAGTGCATAGTTTTGATATTCTGAAGAGTAAAGCAGCACAATCCCTTTGCTTGTTTAATTCATTTTTGTTGACTTTAGGGGTCTGTTAACCAGTGCTAAAGGGCTTGAACTCTCCCTTCAAACATACTAAAAGAGAATGACACCTAATTGGCACAATTTATTTACTTGTAAGTCCTTAGTAAATGGTGCCACTTGTACCCAGGGCCTGTAAATTGTCCTCTCACTGCAGCACTCATTGTGGCACCCACTAAAGTAGCTTTCTAAAACCTGGTTCATATCTGTCAATGCAGTGTAGTTTAAAACTGCAATTTTAACATCGCAAATTAAATTTCTGCCAGGTCTAAACATTCCTTTTAATGCCTATATGTCACTCCTAAAGTAGCTAAAGTAGACCATAAAGGCTCCTAGGGCAGGGTGCATTTTGTTAAAAAACTAGAACATGTGTGTGTAGGTTTTACATGTTCTAGCACCAAAAAACTCCTAAAGGTGTTTTTCACTGTTATAAATCCTATCTTTTGCATTGACTAACAATAGGTTACCTCATTACATTTAATAAGTAATAACTTTAAATTAAGAAAAGGTAGAGATCTGATGCTTATCCTTAATTGTAAAATACTCTTTAATACGGAAGTCAGATTGTAAGCTACAATTTTGAGAATGCCACTTTTGGAAAGTTGTCACTTTCGTGTCCTAACCAACTCAGTCTTGTGCCAGTGTCCTGAGTGACATGAATGTGAATGGGTCTGCTGTTGGGTTTGTGTATTACTTCCAGCTAGAAATACAAATGGAGATTAGGTATGGGCAGGATCCGCTTTCCTAACAGGCGGACTTAAAAGCGTGTTGTCTACAGCACAATTACCGGAACCTGACACCAAGCCTGTCCTGTCTTTTGTCACCCCATACAGTTTAGAGCCTTGACCAGGGAAAGGTGAAGCAATTTCCAGAGCCAGTGTTGGTGGTAGGTCAGGGAATTCCCCACATAAAATCTGGCTCCAGGTATAAATATGAGACCTCCAGAGCCACTCATACGTATACTCCAGGACCTGCAGAAGATTCAGAAGAAGGGCTGCCCTGCTGCCTGTTGCCGTACTGCTCTGCTGCCAGAAGGACTGCCTTGCTGCCCTTCTGTCTGAGGTAGGAGAACTGGACATTCTCCTTTTAACACAGAACCACCAGGATGGCTCCATGAATTAGTTGGCTAGCCTTCTGTGTGAGCTACAGAGACACAACAAGCTTCCTAGCTGAAGAGCTACAACTGGACCTCCCTGGACCTCTCTGAGCCCTGCAGCTGGTCTCTGCTAGAGTTAGTACTGATCCCAAAGAGGCACTCCCAGGTCCTGGCATCAGTGGAAGCTCCTCTAAGAACAAAATGTGAAAATTATTGATATTTGACCTCCTCGCAACCACAAACAGGCTAGTTTGTGCCTGTCACACTGTTGGTCACAGCATGGCCCACAGGCCTACCCAACCACCTCCCTTGTGTCCTGTGTGACACAGCAGGATGCTGCCTGCACTTGTTTGCAGGTTGCAGCGTGGTCTATGGATCACCGGACTGCCTCCCTTGATCCCGCTTAACACAGCAGGACACTTCTTAAACTTGCATGCAGTCTTGGGGGTTCTCTGGCAGGCCACAGGGGACCAATCATCAACTGGCTCACCAGGTGGGCTTGCAACATTCCACTCCTTGGGGGCCTTATTGCAGGTCTCTATATCTTCTTTCTCAGAATTCCTGGGAAGGGGTTTTATTGTCCCTATTCACCATGGAGGCTCTACCTTGCATTTTTACTAGCATTTCCCAACCCATGATAGCAGCCTCACTTCTTCCTTGATGTCACTTCCTGTTTTGGGGTACAAGAGGAACAGGACTGCCTTCCTCTTTGTTTTCAACATTCTTCACTCCTGCTGATATTTCCATGCACCTTTTATTGTTTCCATGATTTTGCTGATCCACCTTCCAAGAAATCTTAAGTTCTTCTTCAGTGTCTTTAGCTTCCAGCTTATTTGTTCCTTGCAACTTGAGTCCTTGCAGCAGGCCTCTTGAAAGTCTCCCATCACCATCAGAGGATTTTTCCCTTTGGAATTTTTCCTTTCGGAGTTCCTTCTGAAGGGCACTATGTACTTGGACGTTCAAGTGTCAGTGGCATTGTGGCTACCAGAAGGGCTCCCCCTTAGCTTTGGCAGGCAAGGACAGTCACAAGAAGGATGCACAGATCTTACCATAGTTCCAACCCTGCAAGTAGAATTACATCACCTGAGAAACATGACAGATTGCAACACCCAATTTCCAGCTCGGGCTGTAAAGGCATAGAAGTGTCACAAAATGTACTACAGGCTGGGCAATTGATTGCTGCACAAGCCAGACAGTTCAACAACAAGCGTCTACAACTTCAAAATGAGAATGTGGCTCTATGTCAAGGGCTTGCTGGCAGAGCATCTGATGTTCCAACCATATCTCCAGCAATCACCCGTTTTTACAGAGATTCTAATAAACCTAAGGAATAATCTTTACAGGGATCCTAATAAACTCAAAGAAGAGTCTTTGACTATGTTTTTTGCTTTTGAACCAGGTCAGTTTACCTTGGATTGAACCAAAGTCGGGTACCTTATTAGTGGCTTGTCAGGCCCAGCACTGGTTAGGTGACCCCATTGGTAGCCGCAGAAGACCCATGCCTTTCTGACTATACAGCCTTCCTCACAGCCAATAAGCAGATATTTGAAAGACCTGGTGTAGAGTCTTAGCCGAGGAAGCCCTCCGTGACATTTAGCAAGGTAATTAAGATGTTGTGACATGCATGAATCGCTTCCACTAGTTATCTACTGAGACCACATGGGTGGAACAGACTCTTTTCATTCTTTTATGCCAGGACCTTCATGAAGAAATAAAAGATGAACTGGGGCATTCGACCCATGCAGAAACAATGGCAGTGTTAATGGATCAGGCTCTGTCCATTGAACACAAGGGTCCAACATTTCCCAGGAATGGCTCATCCTAAAAAGCAGACACTGAAAATCTTTATGGGGCCCTGTCAGGGGGCCCCTGCACTGCCCATGCCAGTGACATGGGCAGTGCAGGGGCCCCCAGGTGCCCCATGACACCCGTTACCGCCATCCTGATCCTGGCGGTGAAATCCGCCAGGAACAGGATGGCGGTAAGGGGGTCGGAATCCCCATGGCGGCGCTGCAAGCAGCGCCGCCATGGAGGATTCCCTGGGGCAGGGGAAAACCGGCGGGAAACCGCTGGTTTCCCTTTTCTGACCGCGGCTTTACCGCCGCGGTCAGAATTGCCCCGGAAGCACTGCCAGCCTGTTGGCGGTGCTTCCTCCGTCCCCGGCCCTGGCGGTCCATGACCGCCAGGGTCGGAATGACCCCCTATGTGTGTATTGTAGCTCCCCTGTCCATTTGATACATAACTGTCCTAAACAGCCCTAAAAGGTTTTGGGAAAGGCCAAATCATGTCCTCTATAACAGGGGAAAGTTTGTAAACCATTCCATATGCTCCTCCAGATAACTGTTTATACCTCTGTTCCTTTTACTCATGCACTTAGAGCTTCCTGATGGATGTTACAAAAAAAAGTGTTGGCCCTTCTGGACAACGGGGGATGAGGGCTATATCTAGATGAATAATGGGTACAAGAAAGGGGGTTACCACAAGTTTACAAAGGGGCACCCAGAACAGGTTCACACTGTAGATGGAACACCATTGGTCTGTGGACCAATTAAAGAGAAGACTATCCCTTTAGGACTGACCTTTGTAAAACATCAAGAGATCCTTTCTTATAATCTCATTGCCTCTCTCAACCATGTTATGAACATAGGACTTCTTTGACTGGTCAGATAAAATCCATGAATCAATTAGGAGACTAAAACCCTCTCTTTGTCTTCTCAATGTCGCCATCAGTTTTGTGTTACAGACAATTAGTGGGCTCCCAAGAATACTTCCAATATCAAAGAAACAGAATTTTGCATAATCAGTGTATTGCAGGGGGTTGCAGTTCCTTATCAGAGTGTGCATAAGTATTTAAACCCTAAGGAAGTCTATTTATTTCCTTGTCAATAATTTGACTGTGCTATTTCTCTCAAACCTGGTGCCACAGTTCCATTTGGAATAATCTAATCTCTTTTGTTTTATTGAAAAAGAGACCCTCAAGCAATATCTAAAGGGAAATCTTCAAATTAGACTCATCACACAGTCCTCTTCTCTTGCTGGGCCACTACCATTTTTGTACCTGAGAAAACCAAAGATCTATGGCCATGTATTGATCAGGAGATTGAACTGTGTAAGCATTACAGTCCGGTATTCCTTACCTCTCATCAAGGATCTTCAAGAGTCAGTCCAAGGTACCCAAATATTTGGAGAGCCTAACATCTCCTTCGTCTTAAGGAAGTAGATGAGTAGAAGACTGTTTTTAGAACTCTCCATGGGCATTTCAAATATTGGGCTATGCCTTTTGGGCTAAGTAATGCTTCCTTGGTTTTATCAGCTCTTCATGGACCACGTTTTTGCACATTTGTTAAATAGTTGTGGTATACTTAGACAACATTCTAGTCTATTCCTCCGATCCATCCTTGCATCACAATCATGTTTCTCAAGTCTTGGATAGGTTACACCAAAATAAACTATTCTGCAAACCCCCAAAAAATGAGAATTTGACCAGTCTGAAGTGGACTACTTAGCATACCATCTAAACAAAACCAGAATAGCCATGGATCCCCAGGAAGTGTCTACCATTATTGACTGGCCTTCTCCTTCCTCTACAAAATAAATCCAATGTTATCTTTGTATTTTCTCATTTCTATCACCAGTTTATTGAAAATGTTGCTTCTCTGACTAGCATGACCTCTCAAATTTAAGAGGACTGATCAAGCAGAAACAACCTCCCAAAGTTTTAAAGTAGCTTTTACCCAAGCTCTAGTACTACACGATCATGATACATCCAAAAGGTTAACAGTTGAGACGCATGCCTCAGATAGAGCTGTAGGGTCAGCACTACTTCAACAACAAGAAGCTGATGAGCTACAATACCCTATTTTTATCTATCACACATTTTATCTGAAGAACTACTCAGTGCTAGAAAGGGAACTCTTGACCATAAAACTAGCCTACAGTGAGTGAAGACACTTCCTAATGGGAACCAAAGAACCTTTTGAAACCAGGACAGACCATCAGAATCTTCATTGTCTCCACAACATATAATGCAAGAATAGCCACTAAGCAAGATAGGCCTATTTTTTCAATAAATACACCTTCATTATAACCTATATTCCAGGATTCCAGAACGTAATCACTGATGCTCTTTCCAAACGAAATCCTGAGTTTCTGACAACTTTTCATCGGAGTATCCTGGCCCCTCAATGCATAATCAGAACAACGCAATCTTTTTCAGGTAGAGTCCAGGCTGGATATACTTCTCTAACAAGAAAAGACTGGAATTCCTTACTAAACAAGGTCCATAAACAAGATAAATATTACTGTAATGACAAGGCCCGATTTATCCCAACCAAAGAGATGCAGCTTGAGGTCCTTAAAATGTGCCATGATTCGCTCATAGCTTGTCATCAGTGCATCAGATCCACCATAGAACTAATCCTTCAATTTTTCTGGTGGCACTCAGTATGCAAAGACACCAAATCTGACATGTCATCTCATGCCCAATCTATACTTACACCAAATAATCCTGTGCCCGACCTTTAGGACTATTACATCCCCTGCCTGTTCCTCTAGCACCTTGGCATACTGTGTCCACTGATTTCATTTCTGATTTATCCTTTTCTGAGGGTAATCAAGTCATAATGGTGACGATGGACTCTTTTTCCAAAATAGCACACTTCACCCTTCTTAGATAATTACCCTTGGTTAAAGAGTTGGGGAAGATTTTTTTACACTTATTCCGCCTATACAATCTTCCTGAAATGATTGATTGACGGAGGTCGTCAAGTACACTTCTCACTTCTGCAAATATTTCTGTAAGTCCTTATACATCGAGGTTGACTGGTACTATATTATTTTACTGGCCAGACCGAATGCTTAAACCAGAGTCTGGAACACTACCCCCAATGGTTTTGCAACTGAACTCAAAGTGATTGGTCAATCTGTTTCTTGCTGAACTTTCCTTTAACAGTGTAGTGCAGAGTGCCTCAAAAACAGCACAATTCTTTTGCTTATTTGTGTGAGAAATTGGATTATTGGTTGACTCTAGTGTGAGCCCTGGTCAAGCAACAGCCACAATCACTTGCAGGGTGAACCACTAAATTAACCTGTGCCTAACCCTGGATACCTTGGCACAAAAATAATCAGACTTAACTTAGAGGCAATGTATAAAGTATGTATGCAGCACACAAAAAGTAAAAAGTAAAAACACAACACAAGAAAGCTCTCAAGCCAATTTGGAAAAAAGGGAAAACCTTAATAAATTATTTAACACCAAGAAGGAAAATATCCAATCAGTAGAACCAGAGATATGAATGTTTGAAGTTCAAAATAGCAAGTTCTCAGTTTTAGAAAATGGCCATCTCATGGTCCAGGAGTGGAAGGAGACCACTTGGGGCCACCCTAGGACTCTGTCCACCATAACGCTTACTCCTACCCTTGGAAGGGATATGAGACCCCTTTCCCCCACACTATACTGGGATCTGTCTGGGTCACTGCGTAGGTCCGCTCACACTGATGGGGGGAACCTGATCCACCCTCCCTTGGATCAATCCCCAGAGCCTTCCCAGACACTCTGGCATTTACCCCGAGGTCTGCCTCCTTTGAAGCTCCCTGGTTTCACTGAGCTTGCAGTCAACCTGGTGACCTGGTGTTGGATTGCTCTGGAAGAGAGTGACTGAATGTGTGTTCTCTGGCAATCAAATTGTACAGTACCTTCCAAAGAGTTTATCTTGCTTCCATTCACTCAACCATCCAGGGCCGCATAAAAATTGTCTATAAAATCCCCTTAGGACTGGTGAGACAGTTTCTGACTGCTCCTGAACCTGTATTCTTCTGGGGTGAATCTATATTTCATGACAAGGGTCTTACTCATGGTGTAACACCTCAGCTTGCCCTCTTCTCTACAGCAAGGAGGGCATCCATACCATCAACTGGAATATGCCTCCAATGGTCAGCTCCCACATCCTCCTCAGGGATTGATTGTACTTCTAGAGATGCCTCAAATCACCTGACTATGTCACCCCCCCCCCAACTCAAAGTCAGGCATCAGATCCTTGGCTATGTAGACTCTCACCTCTCCAGTAGACACTATTGACTCACTGCCACCATTTTTGCTGGACTCTGACAGCTGTTTGGCCTTCAGGTCCATCTCTTTCAGTCTGACCTCATGGGCCAGTCTCTTTTCTTCCAATGCTCTAAACTTTACCATATCTCTCTTCTGCAGCCAGCTGGGCAAGATGCTGCCTCAGCTCTCTCTCAGCCTGTCAATTCCTTTAACTCTTCCGGAGACAGAGCTTGGGAGGCGACACTGCATCCTACAGAGGGTCCAGAAGGGAGCTCCACACTCTCCTCTGCAGCCTTTGCCAAATAATGTTCCTCCTCCTCCTCATACTTCTCAGGGCCATCACCCTTTTGGGGCCCTAATTCTTAGGTCAGGAATAACCAGGGCTTTGTGTTTTCCAGGTTGGTGAAGTAGTCCTTCTCAGACTCTTCCTGCTATTCAGTATGCATTTTGCGGACCTCCTCCCTGGCATTAACCCCGTCGCTGCCAGGCCTTTTCCCCCTCCTGTGCCAGGCCTTTTTTTTGGCTATTTGGGGCAGTTCGCGCTTAGGCATTCTTTTTTTCCAACATCCTAGGGATTCTAGAGGTACCCAGACCTTGTGGGTTCCCCTAAAGGAGGCCAAGAAATTAGCCAAAATACAGTGAAAATTTCTTTTTTTTCAAAAAAATGGGAAAAAGGGGCTGCAGAAGAAGGCTTGTGTTTTTTTCCCTGAAAATGGCATCAACAAAGGGTTTGCGGTGCTAAAATCACCAGCTTCCCTGCTTTCCGGAACAGGAAGACTTGAATCAGAAAACCCAATTTTTCAACACAATTTTGGCATTTTACTGGGACATACCACATTTTTAAAAATGTTTGTGCTTTCAGCCTCTTTCCAGTCAGTGACAGAAATGGGTATGAAACCAATGCTGGATCCCAGAAACCTATACATTTCAGAAAAGTAGACACAATTCTGAATTCAGCATGTGGTAATTTGTGTAGATCCTACAAGTGTTTCCTACAGAAAATAACAACTGAAAAAAAAATATTTAAATTGAGGTAAAAAACAGCAATTTTTCTCCACGTTTTACTCTGTAACATTTTCCTGCAATGTCAGATTTTTTAAAGCAATATACCGTTACATCTGCTGGACTCTTCTGGTTGCGGGGATATATAGGGCTTGTAGGTTCATCAAGAACCCTAGGTACCCAGAGCCAATAAATGAGATGCACCCTGCAGTGGGTTTTCATTCTATACCGGGTATACAGCAAATCATTTGCTGAAATATAAAGAGTGAAAAATAGCTAGCAAGAAAACCTTTGTATTTCCAAAATGGGCACAAGATAAGGTGTTGAGGAGCAGTGGTTATTTGCACATCACTGAATTCCGGGGTGCCCATACTAGCATGTGAATTACAGGGCATTTCTCAAATAGACGTCTTTTTTACACACTCTCTTATATTTGGAAGGAAAAAAACTAGAGAAAGACAAGGGGCAATAACACTTGTTTTGGTATTCTATATTCCCCCAAGTCTCCCGATAAAAATGATACCTCACTTGTGTGGGTAGGCCTAGCGCCCGCGACAGGAAATGCCCCAAACACACAACGTGGACACATCACATTTTGTGACAGAAAACAGAGGTGTTTTTTGCAAAGTGCTTACCTGTAGATTTTGGCCTCTAGCTCAGCCGGCACCTAGGGAAACCTACCAAACCTGTGCATTTTGAAAACTAGAGAACTAGGGGAATCCAAGATGGGGTGACTTATGGGGCTCTGTCCAGGTTCTGTTACCCAGAATCCTTTCCAAACCTCAAACTTTGGCTAAAAAAACATGTTTTCCTCACATTTCGGTGACAGAAAGTTCTGGAATCTGAGAGCAGCCACTAATTTCCTTCCACCCAGCGTTCCCCCAAGTCTCCCGATAAAAATGATACCTCACTTGTGTGGGTAGGCCTAGCGCCTGCGACAGGAAATGCCCCAAGACACAACGTGGACACATCCCATTTTTTGACAGAAAACAGAGGTGTTTTTTGCAAAGTGCCTACCTGTAGATTTTGGCCTCTAGCTCAGCCGGCACCTAGGGAAACCTACCAAACCTGTGCATTTCTTAAACCTAGAGACCTAGGGGAATCCAAGATGGGGTGACTTGTGGGGCTCTGTCCAGGTTCTGTTACCCAGAATCCTTTCCAAACCTCAAACTTTGGCTAAAAAAACATGTTTTCCTCACATTTCGGTGACAGAAAGTTCTGGAATCTGAGAGGAGCCACAAATTTCCTTCCACCCAGCGTTCCCCCAAGTCTCCTGATAAAAATGATACCTCACTTGTGTGGGTAGGCCTAGCACCCGCGACAGGAAATGCCCCAAAACACAACGTGGACACATCACATTTTTTGACAGAAAACAGAGGTGTTTTTTGCAAAGTGCCTGCCTGTAGATTTTGGCCTCTAGCTCAGCTGGCACCTAGGGAAACCTACCAAACCTGCGCATTTATATAAACTAGAGACCTAGGGGAATCCAAGATGGGGTGACTTGTGGGGCTCTGGCCAGGTTCTGTTACCCAGAATCCTTTCCAAACCTCAAACTTTGGCTAAAAAAACACATTTTCCTCGCTTTTCAGTGACAGAAAGTTCTGGAATCTGAGAGGAGCCACAAATATCCTTCCACCCAGCGTTCCCCCAAGTCTCCTGATAAAAATGATACCTCACTTGTGTGGGTAGGCCTAGCGCCCACTAAAGGATATGGCCCAAAACACAACGTGGACACATCACCTTTTTTCACAGAAAACAGAGGTGTTTTTACAAAGTGCCTACTTGTGGATTTTGGCCTCTAGCTCAGCCGGCCCCAGGCGGGGCAGAAATGGCCTAAAATAAATATGCCCCTCAACCCCCCCCGGGGAGCGACCCTTGCCTACGGGGTCGCTCCCCCTGCGTGACATTGGCACAAAAAAAAAGATCCCCGGTCCCTAGTTGTTTCTGCCCCCCTTGGGGGCAGATTGACCTAAAATCGGTCGATTTGCCCCCATGGGGGGCAGAAATGGTCTAAATACAATTTGCCCCCCAGGGGAGCGACCCTTGCCTAATGGGTCGCTCCCCATCTCTAAAAAAAAAAAAACCAAACAAAAAAATACACACAAAAGAAAATTTGACCTGGCGCCTAGAGGTTTCTACCCCCCCTGGCGGCAGATCGGCCTAATAACAATAGGCCGATCTGCCCCCAGGGGGGGCAGAAATGGCCTAAAATAAATTTGCCCTCCCAATACCCCCCGGGAGCGACCCTTGCCTATGGGGTCGCTCCCCTTGCGTGACATTGGGGAAAAAAAATAAATAATCTGCGGTGCCTAGTGGTTTCTGCCTCCCTTGGAGGCAGATTGACCTAAAATCGGCTGTGCAAAATTGAGCTGTAGGTTTACTCGGGTGTGAGCCTGCTTCAAGCTACAGCTACAATTCTTTGCAGGGTGAATCACAAAAAGTCACAAAATTAACATGTGTTTAATCCCTGGTAGCTTGGCACAACAAGCAGTCAGGCTTTGTTTAGAGGCAATCTGTAAAGTATTTATGCAGCACACACACAATAATAAAGGGAAAACCCAACAGAAGAAAAATCCCAAAACAATTTAGAAAAATAGAGTAAAATGTGACAAATTACTTGACAAAAATCCAATCAGTATAACCACAGATGAGAATTTTTAAAGTACAAAATAACAAGTCTTCGGTTTTAGAAAATGGCCATCTAGGCACATTTACCACCACTACCAAGGGTCCAGGAGTGGATGGAGGCCACCTAGGGGTTCAGGACACATGAAGACGGGGCTCAGGTCTGGGTTCAAGGAGGTGGAAGCCCGTTAAGTCCTTGTGGCACTGAAAAGGAGGCTAGCAAAGTAGCACTTCGGGGTCACTTCTGGCAGTCCTGAGTGCAGGTGAAGAGGCAGGGCTCACCAACAGGGCTGCCTCTGAGAATTCAAGACAGGCTCCAGGCAAATGGTTTTAAATGCAAATTTAACATGCAGTGGGGGACTAGTTTAAAGGTGCTACTTGTGAGAGTGCAACAATAAGTGCTGCAGGCTCACTGGCAGTATTTCACTTACAGGCCCTGGGTTTATGGTATACCACTCTACAAGGGACTTACATATAAATTAAATATGCCAATCAGGTCTATGCCAATCAAACCATGTTTTAGGGAGAGAGCACAAGCACTTTAGCAGAGATTAGCTGTGATAAAGTGCAAAGAGATCTAAGTCCAACCGAGCAAAAATCTAGCAAAACGTAGGCAGAGGAAGGCAAAAAGTTTGGTTGTGACCAGTAGAGAGGGCCATTTCCAATATGGATATCATCCTAGAGCATTTGCATGAGGCATACAGGTATCTGTTTCAGTTGTAGCAGTTGGTTCTTTCACCTGACACCGCCAAAAAATTAGACAATCAACAAGAGTCCAAACTGAGGATGAAAGTCTCCTTGGATATTTGTTGGTGTCGGTCCCCAGCTTAACAAGTAGGAGACAAGGTTTGGTTGTCGTATAAATGCTTACCTACCTATCTCTCATTGAACTATTTCAAACCACAAGTTTATGGGCCCTTCAAGACAGTTCACATCATCAACCCAACAGCTTTCAAATGCCACATTAATAGAAGATACATCACATCTTTCATGCCTCTCAGTTGAAACCATACATACATGATCACTACCATGAGTTTTCTCTCACCCCCCTCCAATTTTGGTGAATGAAGTTTTAGAATGTGAGGTACAGGATGACATATGATTCTTGGTTCTTTTGGAACTGTTTCATTGGAATGGATAACCTCCTAGCAAGGGATCTTGGAAGATGCTACCTCAGTGCATGCTCCTGTCCCAATTTGCTGATTTTTTGGCAGTTCCCTGTTCAGCTCATGGACTTTTGAGGGTGGGCACACTGTCACACTGGGTGTTACAGTGCAGCCCTGCAGCTCACCTGACTGCCTCCCTCATGTCCTGCTTAACACAGCGGGACGCTGCCTGCACTTGTGTGCAGATCATAGGATGGCCTGCTGCTCACCTGAACGCCTCCCCTGTGTCCTGCTTGACACAGCAGGATGTGTCTAACACTTGCCTGCAGTCAGGGGGATTCTCTGGCAGGGGACCATTGATTGTCTGGCTCATCAGGTGGCCTGTGGCATTGCTCTCCTTGGGTCCATATTACAGATCTCTGTAATCCTCCTTCCCAGAATTCCTTGGAAGAGGGTTTATTATCCTTATCCATCATGGAGGTTCTAAGCTGCATTTTATCAGTATTTCCCAGTTCATCATGGCAGCCTCTCTCCTTCCTCATTGTCACTTCCTGTTTTTAAGTATAAGAGTAGCAGTACTGCCTTCCTCTTTGCATTTCAACACTCTTCACTCCTGCTGTTGGTGTTTGAATGCTTCTGTTTAGCTTCCTTCCAGGAAATGTTTAGTTCTTCTTCAGTGTCTTCAGCTGTCAGCTTATGTGTTCCTCTTAACCTGAATCCCTGTAGCAGTTCTGGTTTCCCAGCCTCCTGTTTCAGACTTCGCTTGGCCTCTTGTAAGTCTCCCTTCACCATTAGAGTTTCCTTGGGTTTATTTCCTCTTGTGGGCTCCTTCTGAAGGGCACTTTCTGCTTAGGCATGCCAGTTTCTGTGGCATCATCACTACCAGAAGGGATCGCCCTCATCTTTGACAGACAAGGACAGTCAAGATCTGGATGCCCAGATCTTCCCATCATTCCGAGGCTGCAAGCATAAGTCTGTCTCCTGACAGTGCACAAACTCTGCTGCACATAAAAGCCACCAACATGACTCTCAAGTGGAGAAGTGTGGCTCAATGGTTAGAGCAGCAGACCCTCATGCAGAAATCTGGCCCGGAACCAGGGTTCAATTCCCGCCTTGGCGGGTCTTGGGCTCAATTTCCTCAGACCTCATTATTCTCGCATCGGTGCCTAATCTAATTCATGGCTCCACAACAGACCCAACAGTGCCAGGATGCCCGGCTTCACCTTGGAGGTTGCCCAGGAGTGGGCACCTCACAGGGAAAAGCCAGGAGGGGTTCCACAGTGGTATGCATAGAGCACCTTGAGACCCTAGCGGGTGAGTAGTGCGCTATACAAGTACGAAGGTTTACGGTTTACAGGTGAGACCTGCTTTTCAAGCCAACAGTGACCGACCATGATGACCAACAATGTGAGACCTCCACTTTGTGCTATAGCAACAACAGCCCATGACCACCTCCAACATAAAGTTCCAGGGATGATCAGATCCGTGCACTACAGCAGGAACAGCCCATGATGCTGCAACCTTCTCTTCATGCCAAAAGTATCCTGCGCATGGCCTCCTCCAATGCAAATGGAACTCTTTGTGCCGAACTTCATGAGGTAACTCCTCAGTGCAACTGATTTAGGGTTACATGTACGAAAGAATTGTTTTGCGAGTCACAAAACCTTATGTTGAACAGTGTCAATGACACTGTTTGCGATTCGCAAGGGGGTCGCAAATGCCCTACCTCATGAATATTCATGAGGTAGGTCGTAATTTGCGACCCCCTTGGGAATGGCCACCCTCACAGGGATGGTGGCCTTCTGGGGACAGCAGACCATGTCTGTTACTGCTTTTAAATAAAGCAGTTTTTTTTTTTTTTTTTTTTTTTTTAAATGCAGCCTGTTTTCCCTAAAGGAAAACAAGATGCATTTCAAAAACAAAAAATGAAACGTTTTCGTTTCATTTTTTCAGAGCAGGCAGTGGTCCGTAGGACCACTACCTGCTCTGAACAAATGTTTTTACTGCTATTCACAAAGGGGAAGGGGTCCCATGAGGACCCCTTCCCATTTGCGAATGGGTTAGCACCAGTATGACACTGGTGCTAACTGCGGTTGTTTTGTGACTGCATTTGCGGTCACAAAACAATCATACATGGGACTGTGACTCGCAATTAGGAAGGGAGCACCCCTTCCTAATTGCGACTCGCAATCCCTTTTTGCGATTCGGTTAATACTTTACCGACTTGCAAAAATGGGTTTCAACATACCAAAGTGCATTTTGCACGTTGCAAACGGCCCGATTCGCAGTTTGCGATGTGCAAAATGCTATGTACATGTAGCCCTTAGTCCTTTCATCTGACACATGCTCTAACGCGGTTGGCCTGAATTTGAGACTTTACCCACTCTAATGCTACTGAATGACTATGCTTTTAGGTGCTATTCTCAATTAAAACTTTAAAATTGAATACTACTGCATCTACTGATTGGATTCACATATCATTTCATTATTACAATGTACTCTATATTTCTAAATCGGTTTGGGATTTTTCTTGTATTACTGTTTGTGTTCTGCAAAAATACTTTTTATCTTACCTCCATGTTAAGCATGAGTGCTTTTGTTCCAAGGTTCCAGAAGGTTAAGCACAGGTTCATTTTGTGACTTTTGCAGTTCACCCTGACAAGGATTGTGGTCACTACCTGGGTGGGGCTTCCACTCCCTACCCCTCTACCAAGAGCCCAATGTTTTATAGGAGCACAGCAAGTGAAGTGGCTACACTGTTACACAAATGGAAGAGAGCAGATCCCCATATCTACAAAGATTTGGATCTGTTCCACTCTCTGCTGGTGCACATTATGCTGTCATGCACCAACTTAGAAACCTCTGCACCATGGCAAGGCTGTCTGCATAGTGGTCAGCATAGTTTTGTGCAGGAAGGGACCACTATCCTAAACTATGCTGAAAGGCAATTTCCTGTTTTTATGTGTGATGCAGAATGCTGCTCACATGCAAAGAGGAAAAAATGAGGAATATAAATATTCCTTCTAGTTACACCAGCGTCATTGAGGTGCAGAATATTGGCATACATGTCTAGAAGTCTTTGTAGATATGGATTTCCATCAAAGTCCATGGGTGAATGCACAGGAATGCCAATGCGCCACCCATGGAATGTCTACTGGACACAAAGTAATGGAAGAAAGAGCATTGCACTGAATTGGACTACTTTAGGGTACATTCCAGCCCAGATCATGATTCAGTTTATTTGAGCTGCAGTTTAGGTAACATGTTTAAGATTTTTCAAGATTAATTTAATAGAAATTCATGCAAGTCATTGAACTAACTGAGGCCATTATTTATACTTTTTGACGCAAAACTGCGCTGACTAACGGCATTTCATTGCACCACCCGGGTGTCAAATTTATATTTTGATGCACGGCGGCGCAAACCACTGGTGAGAGTCATTTTTTTTACTCAAACCAATGTGCCACGTCATAAAGAAAAAAAACGTTAATGCAGCGCAAATGACTTTTATCCAGTTTACGACGTTGCAAACTGGATACACGCCATTTTATGACACAATAGTGTCAAAAAGCAGCGCAAACACTGCAAAATGCGCAAATGAGCCCCAAAATGGATTCCAGAAGCTATGAGAGACCCCAGGAAGATGACAACCGACCAGGAACCAGCCAGGGGGACCCACAGAAGACCCAGGAGAGGGAAAAAAAGAAAAGGAAGTGCCGGTTCAGTGCAGAGGAGCATGAAATACTGGTGAAAGAGGTGACGGAACACAACCACCAACTTTTTGTCACCTCTAAATTGCCAATTGGGAGGAGAGAGGCAATTTGGCAAAAAATTGTCGATAAGATAAACAGGGTGGCAGAAGTACGGAGAACAGTCACCGAGTGCAAGAAACGCTGGCATGACTGCAAGCACAGGACAAAAGAAAAAATGGCCAGGAACAGGAAGGCAGCTCTGCAGACTGGAGGTGGGAGTCCAGCACCGCAGGAGGCCCTGGACCACATGGAGGAGATGGTAGCAGCTGTCATCCCTGAGGAGATCGTCACAGGGATTCAAGAACAGGACAGCACAGACTACCAGGGAACCACACAGATGCAGGGTAAGTGGCATGGGGAACAAAAATGCCTAATTGTTAACTGAAAGTACAATGCATGTTAGCCATAATAATCAGGTAGTGGAAAGGGCAAAGGGGCAGGGCACGGGGGCATGTGCTGTACAGGGGAAACCTGGGGCATAGCACAACACTACACCAACAACCTTTGCATGCGGGTACTCAGCCATGCCAAGGATGTTTGAAAAGCAAAGCCAGTCCAGGAGGGTAGGGTACAATGCAAAACTGGCATGCTGTCACACGACAGCTGGTATTGTCACTATATGAACTAGGGCTTAATTTCCCATCTCAGGCCATACCCACAAGTGGAATTTAACATTGGCAACAGTTGCCAATACCACCTCTGCTGTGTGTGCAGGTCAATTAGCTAATGGCAGTTACGTGCCTATGGATCAAACACACCCAAACTAGAGGGTTCAGGATGACAACGTTATCAATCCCCTGTAATCAATAAAAATGTGCAAGTCCTGTCAAATGTTAATGTCCATAGTCACTACAAACATCAGGCATTGTCATAAAGATTATGAGGTACACAGCAATAATGTCATACCCAGGCTGCACATGTCAGGGTCTACCCTGCGCCTGGGTCAAAATAGCTGCAATGCCACCATGCAACATCTCAAGTGTCATAGTGCTAAGACAACAGCATTGAGGGGGAGGACATATGTGTCTAGCTAGTGAAACACACCTGCACAGTCATAAGAGGAAATGGAACACTGCTAGGACCATCAGTGCAATCCAATGTAGCACACATTCCAAAACATCAGCAGTACACACTACCAATGCTGACACCTGTATTGTGCCATGCCAATGCTATACATAGTACATGCTAGGTCCCAGCAACATATAGCTGGATGTGAAATATCTGAGACTGGGTCAGTCCCAGATTGTTAAGTGTGGTGCAAGTGCCATCAGAACACCCACAGCCATTACAAGGCCACACCATGATAATGTAAGTAGACGGAGGGTTGGATAGGGCAAGAAGGTGGCAACATACAATTTGGGCAGAACCTACACCTAGAGGATGTGACGCAGACATTTCCCCAAACTGCCCACACTACATGTGACATGCAGGTGGGGCATGGGCCTGGGAGAATGCTAATATTGATGACAGTAACAATAAACATGAACCAAGATCACAATGTGCAACTAATAGGAAGTCAGGAAACTCACATTACAAATGCCACAACACAGACACACTAATTGTACAATATCTCATTGCAGAGGACGAAGGCTCTCCTGGGGATTTGCCTGTCCTGGACTTCCCTGATGACATGGATGATGGGCTGACAAACATCAGACTGCAGACCCTTCAAGATGTCCTTGGAACCCGCCAGACCCCACCTTCAGTCGCAAGGAGGAGTACAGAAGTAGCAGTCATCACAGAGGAACCACCCCAATTGTACAACCTGCCGGCTCCAACCCAGCTAAGGACTTTGATGACACTGGCACCAGCTTTGAGAGGACTGTAGTTGGAGTACAGAGGGAGCTGGCTAAGGAGGTACGGGTGGGGATGCAAAATATGGCAGCCAGCCTAGAGAGGGTGCATTCGTGCATGATGTCATCTGCAGAACAGGCAGCAGCCATGCAAGGATGAGCATCTATCTTGCAAGAACTTCAACAAAGTGTGAAGGAAATCAGCATAGCAGTAAGGGAGTTGCCACAACACCTCGCACACCAAACCTTTCACTGCATGCACAAATGCAATATTGACCTCGTCAGGGACGACCTGGCTGCCTACCACAGTGATGTAGCTGCTATACTTAAGAACCAGCAGCTCCTCCTTGCTGCAGTACTGCCCTTAATAGCCCCAGAGTTGGCAGCTACCGGGATTTCTGACTCCACATCTTCAAACACTGAAGTGTGTGTTGCCCCTTCAAACCCACCACCACCAAGGGCAGAGGAGCCGACACACACATCAGAAGATGAAGACGTGGAACAGATCACCTTCACCCGTAAGAGTACCCGGTAGCACAAGTCCATGCCAAATGGGCACTTATATCCAAGGTCCTGTTCTTCATAACATGCCAGTCTTGCAACAGCAGCTCACGTGCACTGTTCTCTAGCCCACTGTTTACCTCAACACTATGCTCTGTTATTATCTCTCACTATCTCATTGGCAATTCATGTTCCTCTGCACTGTATGACACTTCACCCCAGCATGTCCAATGACATGTCCTTTTGCACTTGTGTAGTATCACAATAGATGGCGTCACACTAATGAACTCACAATCCTGGACTATGTAAATATAGCACTACAGCACTTTAAAATAAATAGCACTTACACAACCACTTTTTCTCTTTGTAATGTGACACATCAACCGTGTAGGAGATGAGTGATGTTTGCCTCATGTCAATGGCCAGAGAATGTCAATATAAATGCCTTGAAAGATTGTGGGCTGATAACTATGCACTGGAGTCTGGATTGTACCATCATCTGCCCTTCCTGAGGATTATCTCTGAAGTAAATAGAAAAATACAGTATAATGCTGTGTTGGACAGAATATGTCTGCTTCAAGGGATGTCTAAGCAGAAAATCAATGTCTAGACAATCTTTAGGTATGTGACATCTGACTCTAAAATTTCATCACACACACCATACAGCAGGAATGGATGTGTACGAGTGCAAGGACAAATATGTAACCTGACAGTACAATGTAAGAAATTATATGTGTGAGTTATGTATACAGAACTACATAAGATTATACCATCACTCACCTTATCAGATTTCACATGAACATCAGGCTGCAGGCAGACTTACCACAGTGCCCAAGATTCCAAATCTGGTCTCAAGGTATGACAGATTGAAAACATACATCCAAACTTAATAACACATTCGGAACCATATTAACCTTGAGTGGTGGGTGCAATGGATAGCAGATGCATAGAGAAGTAGCTTTGGTGTAGCTGCCAATGTGACAGCTCAATTGGGGTTTGGATGCAGGATGGAACACATGCAAATATTCAATTGACACTGTTGACCCATGCCAAGGCCCTGATCCCCAAGCATATGACACATACTGTAAAGGAGTACCTAAATATTTATTTAACTGTAAAAAAGGATAATAAAACTAGGGGAAACACCTTAAGTAACCTAACCTATCTTAACTACACACTACCCACAACTGGCCCTAACTACCCTAAGCGAAACTTACTTATCACATTTAACTAAACAATCTAAAAATCAACCCCCCCACCCCCCTTATATGACGGGACACCTGGAGGACAACATACACTAACCTAAACACATACTATCTTATTGTAAATAATTATGGCCCTCATTACAACCCTGGCGGTAAATGCCACTTACCGCTGTGCAGAAGACCGCCAACATACCACTGCGGCCATTCCGCTACAGGTCTTACGACCCACAGCTCGAAATCCGCCATAATACAGACACCCACACAAGTCCGCCACACCAAAGGTCAGTGATAAACTAGCGATAGCAAAACCTCCACTGTCACGCCAACAGGAATACGCCCACACTATCACGACCCACGAATCAACGCGACAGTCTTTCAAACGCGGTAAACCATTGGCGGTACACACCGCCGCGCTCAAAATACACACACATTTACAAAACACAACCACATTGGGCAAATCGAAATACACACACCTGATACACATACACACACCACACCAACACACCCAATCCAATATAAAGCACACACCCACATCACCCACAAACCCTTACCACCAGAAATTTGAAACCACGCCAGAGAGAGACACTACCTTAAACAACACCAGCATCCACAGACACACAACACCATCACTCATACAACATCCACCCACCTCAAACAACACACACCAACACATCCCCTAACACATCACAACAGACACCACCTCACACATCACCCACACCACATCATGGCACCTCAACGACACCCCAGGTTCTCTGAGGAGGAGCTCAGGGTCATGGTGGAGGAAATCGTCCTGGTAGAGCCACAGCTATTCGGATCACAGGTGCAGCACACCTCTATTGCAAGGAAGATGGAGCTATGGCGCAGAATTGTCAACAGGGTCAACGCAGTGGGAAGGCATCCAAGAACTAGGGATGACATCAGAAAGAGGTGGAATTACCTACGGGGGAAGGTGCGTTCCGTGGTCTCCAGACATCAGATTGCTGTACAGAGGACTGGCGTTGTCCCCCCACCGCCTCCCCCACAACTAACAACATGGGAGGAGCAAGTCTTGACAATACTGCATCCTTAGGGCCTCGCAGGAGAAGCAGGAGGACTGGACTCCGGTAAGTCAAAGCTTTACTACTATATCCCCCACCCTACCTGCATGCCATCATATACCCACACCCTCACCCCCATCACTCCAACACCTCGCATATGCCCCACTATCACAACCCACCCATCCCAATACCAAGCCGTGCATGCAACACCAAAGCATGGACACCCATCAACAAAGCATGTCCACTACAGATACCCACACAGACCACAAACCAAATATCACACAAGGACCAAGCCAAGAATGCAAGCACTGGAGTACAGGGTCACTCACCCATTGCACACGATGGCACACACAGATGCAATAATCATGCTGTTACACCCCTGCAGGACCCCTATCCAACGTCACCGGACAGGAGGTACCAGACATATCCAGTCCCCCCACAGAAGAGACCCACAGTGATGACAGCAGCTCTGCACAACTGGATCAAGATGACCAGCCCGGCCCATCAGGGACCTCGGGACAGTCGGTTCCCCTGACACTGGCACAAGCCACCACAGAGCCTCCCCCTCAGGAAACACCACCACAGCACCCACCCAGCGGGCCTATTCCTCTTTCCCCAGGCCACGTTAATCAGCAGTGTGTCCACCACTACAGGGAACCCAGGCAACCCCACTAACACAGGACGATCAGGGACCTGGGGGCAGTGGCAGTGGGCACACGGTTCAGGGGACAGAGGCTCAGGAAAACAGGGAAGCTAGGAGGACTGCTGTGCGATGGGGGGAGGACAGGTCCAGGGAACCCACTCTCCACGAGGCACTCTCCAACATCATGGGAGCTTACCATCATTCCCAGGAGACGATGGCAACAGTACTAGCCAAGTTTCAGGAACCCCGCGGCTGCAGGAGGAACACTATCTGGGGATCAGGGAGGACCTGAAGTCCATTAACAACACCCTGGTCTCCATTGCAGGGGGTGCTGCAAGACCTTGTCAACACCAGGAGGGACACAGTGGCACAACAAGGGGCCCCTGACACTAGCCTGGAGGATGAACAGCCCTCCTCCTCCGCCGGCGCTAGTGGACAGGAGGCACCGCCACAGGAACACAACACCAGCACCCCACCCCCTGCAGATGGAGAACCACCCCGCAAACGGTCCCTGAGATCCAGGAACAAGACAGAGAACATTTCCAAGACCCCAGCCAGGAAATGAGACCCCCTGAATGTCACCCTTCTGTCCAACTTTGTCACCCTGTCCATCGTTCAACGGCCATTGCTCCACTTCCTATGCCCCTTTGGACGATGTACCTGTGAAACAAATAGACTGGATTCCGCTATGGACATTTCTCCACCATCCCCCAGCCCATTTTACAACCCCCTCCACTTATTTGCACAGAAATAAACACACTTAAATCACAAAACAATCTGGAGTCAGTCTGTGCTTTCACAAACGTGTAATTGCAATAACCATGGAATATAGCAATGTCAATTTACTTGTGCACATACCGATGTAACACAGCTGTAGGCCTGGAGGAAATATAGCAGAGGGCACAAAGTGGGACCCACATCTGTGAAATGGAAAGCCAAAGTGACAAGTCAGGGTCCATACACTGAGTGAAAATGACAGACTAATGCTAGCTCCAATAATAGCATGAGATATGGGAGGCAGTGACATCTTCTTACCTGTGTCTCACTGGAAGTATTACAGGATTATGTTGTTTCTGTTGTTGATATCCTCCTCTTCTGCCTCCTCTTCTTCACTGTCCACAGGCTCTACAGCTGCCACAAGACCACCAGCTGGACCATCCTCCTGCAGAAAAGGCACCTGCTGTCACAAAGCCAGGTTGTGCAGCATACAGCAGGCCACGATGATCTGGCACACCTTCTTCGGGGAGTAGTAGAGAGAACCACCATTCATATGGAGGTACCGGAATCTGGCCTTCAGGAGGCCGAAGGTTCGTTCAATCACCCCCCTAGTTCACCCATGTGCCTCATTGTAGCGTTCCTCTGCCCTTGTCCTGGAATTCCTCACTGGGGTCAGTAGCCATGACAGGTTGGGGTAACCAGAGTCACCTACAAATTTCGAGGGACAAGTGTTACACACACACACTAACCCTTAGGGACAACCCCATACCAAGACACCTATTCACACTGTATAGGTGCCTTGGTCTCACCTATTAGCCACACATGGTGCCTCTGGAGTTTCCCGATCACATAAGGGATGCTGCTATTCCTCAAAATGTAAGCGTCATGCACTGAGCCAGGAAACTTGGTATTGACATGGAAGATGTACTGGTCTGCAAAACACACCATCTGCACATTCATCGAATGGTAGCTCTTCTGGTTTCTGAACACCTGTTCACTCCTGTGGGGGGTACCAATGCCACATGTGTCCCATCAATGGCACCAATGATGTTGGGGATATGTCCCAGGGCATAGAAGTCACCTTTCACTGTGGGCAAATCCTCAACCTGAGGGAACACGATGTAGCTGTGCATGTGTTTCAGCAGGGCAGACAACACTCTGGACAACACGTTAGAGAACATTGGTTGGGACATCCCTGATGCCATGGCCACTGTTGGTTGAAAGGAACCACTTGCCAGGAAATGGAGTACTGACATGACCTGCACTAGAGGGGGTATCCCTGTCGGATGGCGGATAGCTGACATCAGGTCTGGCTCCAAGTGGGCACACAGCTCCTGGATTGTTGCACAATCAAGTCTATATGTGACTATGATGTGTCTCTCTTCCATTGTCGACAGGTCCACCAGCGGTCTGTACACCGGAGGATTCCGCCATCTCATCACCTGCCCCAGCAAACGTGCCCTATGGAGGAGAACAGCGAGCAGAGAGTCAGCCAACACTGAGGTATCACAAAATGTCATTTGCACACATTTATTAATCCGCAATGCGCCTGTGTATTCAAGGCCTACATTGGTGTGACGCAGTTATTATTAATGCCATGTGGCCTCCTAAAATTGAGGCTGCCTGACCTGTAAGGTGGGACAAGGGGATATGAGGCAACTGCGCTGGGGTTCTACACCGTCACAGTGGGCGGTCGAAGACCACAGCGCAATTCTGCATTGGTTAACATTGGGCCCTAAGGGTCCGAAGAGCCAATGACGATGTACGCCGGCGGTGACGGTACTCACCGCTGTGGACGTGACCGGCATTTTCTGTCTGTTCACTCACTTGATACCTGACCTTCAACAGGAGAGGACCTACACTGCAAGTGCTGCTGTGACCTGTGTCTGGAAGCGACGATGGCTACAGTGTCTGGGGAAAGGGCCCCTGCCTTCACTTCGAAGAAGTTGGAGAAACTAGTGGATGGGGTCCTCCCCCAGTACACACAACTGTACGGTCCTCCAGACAAACAGGTGAGTACACTGTGAGCATGCTGCATGGGCAATGCCTGTTTGGAGTGGTGTGAATGGAAGATACATGGGGGGCTGAGGCCTGCATGTGCGGACGGTGAGTGTATGTGCGTCAGGGCAAGGGTGGGAACGGGGGCCAATGAGTATGACGGTCCGGACGGGTAAAGAATTTCCTTTCCCCCTGTACTATTCCTTTAGGTCAGTGCCCACCAGAAGAAGGCTATTTGGCGTGCCATCGCCAAGGATGTCTAGACTCTGGGGGTCCACCACAGACGGAGCACCCACTGCCGTAAAAGTTGTGAGGACCTGCGCCGCTGGAGCAAGAAGACGGCAGAGGCCCAGCTGAGGATGGCCTCCCAACGTGGGAGGGTTGCCCGTCGCACCATGACCCCCCTGATGTTCCAGATCCTGGCGGTGGCGTATCTGGAGTTGGATAAGCACTTGAGTGCATCACAGCAGCCACAAGGGGCTGAGTACACTCTCATTCAGCTGACTCTGTGCACATTACGAGGTGTCTGGGTGGGGGAGGTGGGCAGTGGGTTCCCCTAGGCCAGGGCGATCTTGGTAGGCAAGGTCCCTTGTGAGGCAGGCTATGTGGCACCCCAACCCCACTAGTGGTTAGAGCCATCTACACCTAGTCAGGCTCCTGTGACTTTCAGGTGTGCAGCAATCGGGCTTAGGCCTTGTACACCATGGGCATGTGATTAATCTAGGAACTATAAGTGCATGGCGTAGTGCAGAGGGCTGCTGTGTCTGTTGTGTCCGCCAATGGTAGTGGTGTTACATGTACTGAACATGTCTTTCTCCTCTCTTCCTCCCCCCTTTTTGTGGTCTCCCTGTTCTTGTGTGCAATAGCATCATCAGGCGGAGGAGAATTGGCACTGGAGCAGGAGGGAGCTGCATCCAACTTGGCCCTGGAGGGTGAAGCGATGGAGTCTGAAGCTACCAGTGGGACGGAGGGCGAGGGGAGCTCCACGGCGGGGACAGGAGCAGAGACCACTGACAGTGACTCCTCCTCTGATGGGAGCTCCCTTGCGGTGGCAGGCCCCTCTGTGCCCACGGGCATCAACAGGTACAGCCGCCACCCCCCCTACCACCACCACCCTCCCAGCAGCCCCTCAACGTGTGTCCCGTGCCCGCTCACCCAGGAGGGTGGGCATCTCCTTCACCCCAGGCACTTCAGGCCCTGCCCCAGTCACCCCTGCTGCCCTCAGTGCGGAGGCCATTGACCTCCTCAGGTCACTCACTGTTGGGCAGTCTACCATTGTGAATGCCATCCAGGGTGTAGAAAGGCAGTTGCAACACACTAATGCATTCCTGGAGGGCATTCATTCTGGTCAGGCTGCCCATCATCGAACCCTGCAATCTCTGGCCTCAGCACTGATGGCAGCCATTGTCCCTGTCTCTAGCCTCCCCCTTCCAACTTCCTCCACCCAGACCCAATCCCCTGTACCCCAGCCTGTCCCAAGCACACCATCAGACAAGCATGCATACACCTCAACACCCAAAAGTAGCTCAGGCAAACATAGGCACCACACAACCCACAGGCACACACACAAGCATCACACACAAGCAGACACAGCAACATCCACTGCCTCCACTGTGTCCCCCTCCTCGTCGTCTGCCTCCTCCCTCCTCCTGGAGGCAAAACAACTCACAGGGGTCCCAGGGGGATTGCAGAGTCAGCTATGACTCCTCCAAAGGTGGGGAAGGGCCAGAAGATGTCTGCACAGCCTGGTGTGAGCAGCATGGCGGAGAAGGGTGGCATCCTTCCCGGCGGCCGGGACGCCACCGCCAGCACCGTCGTCACTGGTCAGGAGACCACCGCCAGGGTCAGTGCCCTGGAGGGCACAAGTATCGTCACTGGTCAGGAGACCACCGCCAGAGTCATTGCCCAGGAGGGCACAAGTATCGTCACTGGTCAGGAGACCACCGCCAGAGTCAGGGCCCTGGAGGGCCCCAGCAGCCACAGCCCCGCTGGGCAATGAGGAACCGTCATGCCACACACCAATGCACAGGTCAGAGACCGCCATGGCAAAGCACTGCTGAACAGGGCAAAGACCGCCATGGCAAGCACTGCTGAACAGTCCCCAGACTGCCATGGCATAGCACCGCTGAACAGGGCAAAGACCGCCATGGCAAGCACCGCTGAACAGTCCCCAGACCGCAATTGGCATAGCACCGCTGAACAGGGCAAGCACCGCCAACTCAAGCACTGCTGACCCATGTGCGGCAGGGAAGTGACGGAACTGGGCCCGTCACGGTGAGAGTGATGCACTCTGGGCACCAGTCCCCCTCCAGAACCAGTGGAGAACAGCATCCACTCCGTCTGTCCTGCACAGGATGAAGCACTCTGGGCACCAGTCCCCCTCCAGAACCAGTGGAGAACAGCATCCACTCCGTCTGTCCTGCACAGGATGAAGCACTTTGGGCACCAGTCCCCCTCCAGAACCAGTGGAGAACAGCATCCACTACCTCAATCCTTGGCAGGATGAAGCACTCTGGGCACTAGTCCCCCTCCAGAACCAGTGGAGACTGTCATCCACTTGAGAGACTGTGGCTTTGCACTCCCCAGGATTAAAGAGTGGGCAAGCCACCCACTGTAGAGACTTGAGAGACTGTGGCTTTGCACTCCCCAGGATGTAACAGTGGGCAAACCACCCACTGGAGTGACTTGAGAGACTGTGGCTTTGCACTCCCCAGAACTGAACAGTGGGAAAACCACCCACTGTAGAGACTTGTGAGACTGTGGCTTTGCACTCCCCAGGATAAAGCAGTGGGCAACCCACCCACTGTAGAGACTTGAGAGACTGTGGCTTTGCACTCCCCAGGATGTAACAGTGGGCAAGCCACCCACTGTAGAGACTTGAGAGACTGTGGCTTTGCACTCCCCAGAATTGAACAGTGGGCAAGCCACCCACTGTAGAGACTTGAGAGACTGTGGCTTTGCACTCCCCAGAATTGAACAGTGGGCAACACACCCACTGTAGAGACTTGAGAGACTGTGGCTTTGCACTCCCCAGGATACATCAATGGGCATGGAGCCCTGTCGTGGATGTGGCGTGGTGCTGTAATCCGGCTGAGGTGCCCCCCCCTTCCCTTCCCCCTGAGGTGCCTGTTGTTTTTCTCTCTGATGCCCCGGCAGTGTTCTCTCCGTTTGTGGACAGGTATCTTGTGTGGGCCTCGCCCATGCATTTTTGGCCTAGTGGTGCACGGACATTGAGATGTGCATATCTGCACTACTTCTCGTAATGTATCTACCTTTGTATGAGTTTATATATATCTGTATATATTTGAGACATGTATTTTGATACATTACAATGTTTGAACTGATTTCGTTTTGTCTTTGCATTCTTCCGGGGGGGTTGTGGGTTGTTACTGGGATGTTTGTATATGCATTGGTGTGTGTGTTGTAGTGGGTGAGGGTGGGGGTGGCGGTGTTGCGTGTGTGTCTCCCTGACTTTTGCCTCCCCCCTCCCTTATGTCGTAGGTGCAGTACTCACCGTTGTCTTTGCTGCCGCCGGCGGTGGTCTTCGTAGATGAGTAGGAAGAGAAGGGCAGGTAGATTTTGTAATTCCGGCTCCATGGTATTCTCCTTCCTCGTGGGATGTGTTCAGGTGAGCGTTTTCCCATTGCAGAAACTGTTTCCGCCGTGTTTTTATCCACGGTGAATCTGCCCCGAAAAAGGTGGCGGATTGGCGGGTTGTGATACTATGGGCGGTACATTGTCTCCCGCCTGTCTGTTGGCGGTGACCGCAGTGCTGCTTGTCTGTACCGCTGTGGCGGGCGGAGTGTTAAAGTGGCTGTCTTTGTTGGCGGTTTCCTCCACGATCATAATTTCCTTTTTTGGTCCGCCGGACTGTTTGCGGTATTACCGCACCTTTAACACCGTCCGCCTGGGTTGTAATGACCCCCTAGGTCCCCTAAACCCACTAAATATAAGAACCAGGAAAGAGGAGGGAGGGGATGGAATCATGGCTGATGGTCCAACAGTTCTAAGTTTGGCCCCTGCAGGATCTTTTTTTATCCCAAGCACTCTCTTGTTAATCTTGGACACCTCCTGCTGCAGCCTGTCCATTCTGCGCAACAACCGTTGCATGTCATGTTGCATGTTCTGAAATTCAACATTGTCAATGACTGCAGCAGGGGGGGTCTGTGTGCCAGTTATGGAGAGTTGTGCTGTTGCCGGTGCCATGCTTGGAGGGGGAGGTGCAGGGGCTGCTGTCAGTGGTCCAGGAGCGGAGGATGTTGAGGGACCTGCAGTGGTGACTGTCATCCTTGGTGCCACTTGGGTCGGAGTGGTGGTGCTGGTGGTGGCGGCTGTTGTGGACAGGGATGGGCCCCCTTGGGCAAATGACCTTCAGGCCCCTGTGGCTCTCTCATGGCGATAACACCGTGCCATGTGGCGGAACCCAGACTCAACATCCAGAATGTGGCGGTAACGCATCGCCCTCCTCTGGAATTCGCGGATCCGATTGGCATCCATATTGGCTGCTGTTAAAAAAGATGAAGCCAAACATTAGTTACATCATTGTGTGATACAGCTAGTGATGATACTCAAAAAAATCATCAAAATTAGCTTAATCAGGCCAAATCACAGTACAGATCACAGATTGTCCCTGAGGAAGTACATGCCAATGCAGCGTACACATGTCCTATTTAACAGCACAGAAATGCTCTAAAAGATGTGTACCTACTTAAACGATCTAAGCATCATTGTTCTGCCATTAGTCACATAACAAAAGCTGCAACTCCTCTACATGTGGCAGGCAAACTAATGACTATCTTCTGGATGACAATCAAGGGCCACAAGATCTGTGATTTGTAAATGGAATTGCCAGGATGATATGCAGTTGCTAATCATGAGTGGGTATCCTAAGTTGGAACAAATTAATTTCTGAATTACATGTCTGTGTACTACACTTGGATCCTCACACCTAGGTACACATATTTCATAACTCTCGGCCTGTGCCTCAGGGGGGGATGGACATGCAACACATACTTTCAAACATCAAGGACAGTCAGGAAGCTTTAGACATCTGTTCATGGGTTTAGTTAGTCACAGGTAAGGAGGGTGTCCAACTAGGATAGACACAAACATTTTACAATTACATCCACATGTATGTTCCTAATTGCGGACAATTGTCAACATCATTTGATAACACCAATACCTGACCTACAACAAGCACATAGATGCAAGCACCCATCTGGGCTTGAGTTGCATGCACACCTATGACATTGTACTCAAGTGCCACATAAACGTAGCACAATATGTGGAGCTAGATGCTGCTAGGAATTCAAACATACAGTCCTACATGTTCATTAGTTAACAGGGAGGCTCAAGTATGTGGGTAATACTTCGGCATCCCTGCTCTGTGTGATTCAGGGTATGACTTGCTGACTAAATCATTAAAATGGCTACCTCTAAATGTTTCATTACAAGAAATGTAACCACTAATGTCACCCTATTCACATGGCCATGCCTACAGCGCTGCACTACAATCCCAAATGATGACTCTACGCCACTGATTGTCCAACTCAAATATGGAAAAAAAGGTCAAACTCCAGTCAAGTCACATATCAGATCATGGGCCAGCACATCATACCTTGTTATGTGTCCAACACACAGGAGTCAATCACACAAAAGCTGCAAACACAACACAGAACTGAAATATCAACACTTACTGGATATGTCTGGGTCCGTAAATCGAGCCACTTCTCCAATTGTGTAGGGGGCAGGTTCACCTGTAATGCATGGAAGGGCGAAATGTGATCAATGTCTGTGCACTGTACAACACTTTGAAGAAACAATTACTGTGTGTGACATTATATCTGATAGTCCAGCCCCTCAGGCATGATGACACTCCAACATAGATACCACTGCAAACATGTATTGACCCTGTCACTACAGTCCGCGATACACACACATATGCACACATGCAGTGGCCCTAACAATCATGTGGTGACAAACATGATTCCTCAATTGGTTGCAGATTAATTTATAGAGTGTATACCATTTATTCATTTGTTGTTATGAGAGACATGCAAAGCCACATTCCTGGTGCACTGCAATACCAGTCACTCAGGTATTGTTGCTTGTGCATCAAGGGACAATCAGTTACTGTGTGATGCTCATGTGGGTTTAGTTTAGCTCATTAATTATTAAGCTTTCTATGGTCCATTACATGTGGACCTGTGTTGTCTGTAGGTTACATATTCCATATTGACAGTGTACCCTGAGCCAGATATGCCCCCCATGACACCATAATGGCAGGGATCCTGTGTGTTATTTGATGACAATCTGACGCTAAACATGGATTGGCCATTTATCTAAATTAATACAACAAAGAAATATATGCTAACAGTGTCTATTTTGGTCATCCGTGACAGAATGCATGGGCACAGGTGTAGTGATTGCACCTTAAGTGTGTAACTCATTGCCCTGTGTACCCATATCCGGTATTGGAATTCACAGTTAGCGACATTCATCATCTTCCATTAGCCAAGTTGGGTGATCTGCGGGTATACAACAAACTGACACTGTCCCATTATTGAAACATGGTCTAGCAAATGTCCTACTGTGGCAATCTTGCTGATGTAGGTTTTAATATGTATGCATCTTGGAAATGTCAGCAGTCACAGGAATGCTAGTCTTCTGATCTAAGCATACACCCATGTCTGTGATAGCCTTTATATTGGGAAGTTAGCTATTGTACATATGGTGCACTAGATCAGCATGGGTGTACCAAACGTAAAGTCGCAAAGTATTTGGGTACTTTATATGTATGATGGAATCGGTCAGGGGTCCCTTGCACAACATCATACAAGTAATAAATTGTGAGCATGCAATCACCAACTTCAGGTATCCCATGATGACCCAATAACTTATGAGAATTGCATGGCTATAAATTGACACAGATGGCAAATGTATCAGCTCTGTTCCAGCTATTGTGCCCAAGGCAAATTAAAACACACAGGAACAATGAACAGAGGGCCAGATATATTTTTTCTTCCTCAATTTGTAGCATTTGGTTCATGTTTCACCCTACAGCAATGGAAAGTAGCACCAAACATTTAGATATGAACCCGTGTGCATTACTTTGGCATCCTTTTCTAATTTAAATGCTGCACAAACCAAGTCAAAGTATCAGCCTAAGATATTACCTGAGGTTAGGAAGAACTTTGTAAGTTTGGCCGGGAATATAGTTCAGACATGTATTCAAAATAATTGGGGACCACATTAATTCCATGCTTTAGCTTGTGAAATACATCTCTTTCCTGGTACACTCACAGACCATGAATGAAACATATGTTTGAGCTGCATTCCCATCATCTATTGACGTCAAAGAAGCACTAATTTATAAGATCAAGTTCTTTTTTGTAAGTTTGTGCAGCTGTTGCGTCAACAAATGACGGTAATGTGTAGCAAATATTTTATAAATCAGGGCCACTGTATATTTAACTTGCATTCCACATGTCCAAAAACATTTCCTGTAGCATATCAACAAATCTTCTACTGTCACTACAGAGCATTTAAATGTGCAAATTACTCTGAATTGTACTCACCAACAGGGCCACCAATCACCACACCCAGGTGGTCCAGCAGGTTTTGCTCTCTTGCAACAAGGTCAGCCCAGTGATGCTTGAGTTGGTGGTCATTGTGCGGTGTGGTGAAAATTCTCCTCAGATTGTAGAGCACCTTGGACCACCTGAGCCTCCTCGCCTCTGTGTGATACCCCTGTATCACCCTGCACCAGCCTCAATCGTCAGGGGAAGAAAGTGGCACACCAGCCAAATGAATGCCCCAGCTCCTCCTCACCCATTCTCCCAGATGTGGCCTACCCAACATGACCGAAATAATAGTTATATGAAAGGGTACAGAGGAAAATACAGGGAAAGGAAGGAGGAAAATGAAAGTAAAGGAACCCACAAACAGCCCAACAATCCCCAAACTAATAATACCCACTACACACTCCCAACAGTACGAAGACAAAATTAGACACCGAGGGGCATATTTATACTCCGTTTGCGCCGAATTTGCGTCGTTTTTTTCGACGCAAATTCTGCGCAAAACTAACGCCATATTTATACTTTGGCGTTAGACGCGTCTAGCGCCAAAGTATGAGGAAAGAGCGTCATTTTTTTGCGTGAACGCCTTCCTTGCGTTAATGAGATGCAAGGTAGGCGTTCCCGTCTAAAAAAATGGCTGCGACGCAAATGCGTCGTATTTATACTCCCGGGCAAAAATCACGCCCGGGAGTGGGCGGGGCAAAAAACCCTGCATTTGCACCGGATTTTAGCGCCTGGGTCAGGGCAGGCGTTAAGGGACCTGTGGGCCCAAAATGAGCCCACAGCTGCCCTCCCATGCCCCCAGGGACCCCCCCTGCCACCCTTGCCCACCCCAGGAGGACACCAAAGGATGGAGTGTCCCATTCCAGGGACATTCAGGTAAGTTCAGGTAAGTATAATTTTTTTTTTTTTTTAATATTTTTTTTGGCATAGGGGGGCCTGATTTGTGCCCCCCTACATGCCTCAATGCCCAATGACCATGCCCAGGGGACAGAAGTCCCCTGGGCATGGCCATTGGGCAAGGGGGCATGACTCCTGTCTTTACTAAGACAGGAGTCATGTAAATGGCGTCTGGGCGTCGTTAAAAATGGCGCAAATCGGGTGGAGGCGATTTATTTGCGTCAACCTGACTTGCACCATTTTAAGACGCCCTAACGCCATTTTCTCCAACGCCGGCGCTGCCTGGTGTACGTGGTTTTTTTCCACGCACACCAGGCAGCGCCGGTCTGCTAGCGCCGGCTAACGCCATTCAATAAATACGGCGCCCGCATGGCGCTTCAGAATGGCGTTAGCCGGCGCAAAACTTTTTGACGCTAAACTGCGTTAGCGCAGTTTAGCGTCAAAAAGTATAAATACAGGCCCAAATATAACAAAAACACACTTACACTGAACAACGGAGACAATTATAAAAACAACAGAGGACAAATCCGATGGCAAGCAGGAGACAAAAGCAAAACTTGGACAGACAAAACTCTCAGCACAGCCACACAGTCTAGTAAAATCACAGACTGCAAAGTGAAAGTGAAAGTACACCCACTGTACTATTTCTGTAAACAGGATATCCTATTACATCACTTCCTGTCTCAAATGAGGTGCGTTTTTATTATGATGCGTGAAAATTTTATGTCGCTTATGGGCTTTGCGTCAAAATGTTTTGACGCAAATGCTTACAAATTCCCCCGCATTCATAGTTCCATATATTGTGCATTGGTAACCAATTTCATGGGGTACAATGAAGGAATTACCGCTCTAGCCCAATTGATGTATAATGGCTATGAGCATAATTTTTCAACAAATGTGCGGGGAATTTTGACACCTATGCGTCTTTTTTTACGTTTACATCAAAATATCTGTCTTTAACTGTGTGTGTGTGATTTCTCTCATTTTTTATGTACATGAAAGCTGTAACTGTACAGAGATAGACTGTCTGCGCCTGCATTGTGTGTTCCAGTGTTTGGCCACATGTGGCAAACCACACTACTGTGCACCATAATACTCATGTTGTTGTACTGGATGAGCACTCTGAACTGACGCAACAGCTACCCAAACATTTTGAAGAAAAATTGGTATTACCTAGTTTGAGAAGGTGGTGCGTCAATAGAGAATAGCAAGGCTACGCAACTTAATACATTCACTCATGGCCTGTGTGTTTATGTCTGTGAATTGGCTATTTCAATTGTTGTTGTGCCTCTGTGTGAACGTCACAAGACGTGCCTTCATTAATGTGCTTGTATGCATGTGTTGTAAATGTGGATAACCATCAGATGCGAATCAGTGTGGAAATGAGTCAGGATATGTGTTTGTCATACACGTAGCATCTAAGGCTGTGTGAACTTCCTGGACTTTTGGGACAAAACATCTCCCATGACAAACTATGCATAGGATAGATAGAGGACGGTTGATAATGGCAATGTTACAAGAGTAAGCCATCACATGTACTGGAATGTTGGATACCAATTCCTGGCCACTTGTTTGTATACTATCCATGAGTCAGGCATTTGAAAATGCTATGTAGATACAGTGTTTGTGACACAGAGTCCCAAAACCAATCCAAAAATGTAATGTCACTCCACAGTTTGAGGTAGATAAATGACCTATGTTTCTCTTGTGGCAGTGGAGGACTAGCAGACCAAGCTGCATGTGTTCTCATATTTCCAGTGGTTAATTGCACAAAGGTGTCCAGTTCAAGTGTGTGGCCATGTGTACCCTGTGTCATTATTGGACTCCATGTTGTCACAGTTACGTGCAGGTCTAGTCATGAGTCTGTCGAGCCATTCCCTGCATTAACAGAGTATCCTTCAAAGCAGAATTGACCGAAAGCCATAGAGGAATTGATAACACACATGGGGATAGTCCAACTATGTCACTGCAGAAGTTTTATGAGGCTGACAACAGGGCAACCTTGGTGTGCTCACAAACTTAATGGATCAGTAAATGGAAACCAGCCCGTTTCATCACAAAATTTGTATACAGGGTGGCCTCTAAAATTCCCACTGCAACAGGGAACATCAGTGCCTCTGTGCTGATTAATCTCACAGCTAGTCACCACGCAAGCACCATCACTAGGTTGCGGCCAATGTGAATCTGTGCATGGACCGTCAGGGCACAAACATGTCGTGCACATTAGGAAACGTTGTTTGTTGTGTTGGAGGCACCATACCCAATCCATGCATACAGCCATAGTACACAGTCACTGTTTGTCACTCATGCATACATGAAACCCAGACAAGGTATAGGGCCGGGATTAGGCAATTGGAATACATGTCCCAGACCACGATACGATAAGTAAACTGATTACACTATACACTCTATTTGAGGATTCATCGTAGACCTACAAGACACAATACCCCAGGAGGAAAGTGAGGGAATGGAAAGCAAATATGTTACAAATGTAGCCACAGGGAACCTCCATGGTAACACATAGACAGGCACCAATCAGGCTAACAGGATGCAGGCTCTATCAGGAACTAACAGGAACAAGGCAAATGCACAGTGAGCAGTCTCTGACTGGGAAAAGCTGGAACAACACTGTGGAAAATAAAAAACTGTATTTGTGCTGTGGGCTGCAACATTACACAATAAGCCAAGGCCTGTGTTACATAGGTGGTTTAAACGGCAATGCACAGCAAGGATATACATAAAACGGCAGCTTCTAAGCAGTTCCAGGCAGCAGTAATGGCAATGCAGGTTCAAATGGCTGGTCTGCATGGAAGTGCTCACAGGTGTGTGCAGCTTCAGTCTCTCACAAGTCCTCTAGGTGAGAATCAAGTTCAAAGGGCCAACAGTACCTTTCACATGGGAAGCAATGGACAGGTGATTACAGGTCCTACAGACTACCAGGCAGTGCATTATCGGACATGAAGTCCATGCAGACAGATGAACTAGGACTATGGCCTCCATACTAAAGAGGGAAGTACACTGGAGTCAGAATGTGAGTCTGGGTGTGTGTAGATGAAGGATTATCAGGTTACAAATAGTCCAGTTATAGGGCCCCCTAGAGAAGGGTGGGGAGAAAATGAAAACATGTGGAAGGACTTATAACCTGGGATGGCATGCACAGGGCATGTCTTGTGAGCAATGCTTGTCATGCCTGGGGCACTCGTGCTATCCATTTGCAGCTTACATGGACTTCTTGTCACACGTGCTCCTTGCAGAGATAGCTGATGTCACACTTACTGCTGTCAAGGGTCTGGTAATACATTCCTGTTACCAATGCAATAGCACATCCACTGCCTCATGTATGAAGCAGTTTTTTAACTTGTGATTGATGGTGTCTTAGTTGTGTGCCATATGCTGCAATGAACCATGTTGCCAACACGGATGTGTGCCATAGCTGTGCTACTCTGATATTGACCTTCACATGTGAAATAGACAGGATATATGTCATTTATACTGTGTGTGAAGTTGGGTGTACATTCATACCCATCAAATGTGATGTGGCTTTTTAAGTATCCTAATCTGTATATCTGCAATGATCCATGAGGCTAAACTCTGATTGTGATTCCTAGGGATCATGTGATGCATAAATAATTACCCAGACCATGATTTAGTGAAGAATTGAGGTGTTTAATGACATATGGTAAGACAGTAATGATGGTGACTAGAGTTAAAAGAAGTTTTGTACAATGTGTTGTCTCTGACGCAAGCCTGCTGCAGTGTTTGGATGGTCCCCTCATGTTGATGGACAGCATCCTCCTCTTCCTCCTCTTCAGGCATTTGTGGGTCTGGTTAATAGAAAGGAATGTTCCTCCTTACAATATGTTGTGCAGAATGGCACAAGTCAAAATGATCTTGCAGACCATTTCAGGTGAATATAAGAGGCTGCCTCCGGTGATGTTGAGGCACCTAAATCGTGACTTCAGGATGCCAAAAGTCCTCTCTACTATGGTGCATGTCCTCCGATGTGCCTCATCACAGGCAAGCTCTGTTGCTGTGCTTGGGTTGGCAAATGGGGTCATGATCCATGGCTGGATCCCATACCCCTGATCAGCTGAAAGAGAAAACGAGTGAAAAACATTTGATGTAGCTTGCACCATGATTATCACTTTGCATGGCAGTTGTTATCTTGTGTTGTCTGTGACTCATCTGTGTTTGTGTTATTGTGTGGAATCCTAGGCTTCTAGAGTGTACCATCAACATTGGCTTGTTTAATTATCTCAACTGGTGTTTAGCTGATGGACCGGATATCAGTGGTATTTTTGTACACTTGAAGTACATTGTGTACTCCCATGCATTATGTCATGTGAGAGAAGTGTCCATGTGTCTTCGCTGGGGGTGACATGATACTTCCACACACAGAATCGATTCCACAGTGGTGGTAACATGGTTGCACTATGTGGCCTGAAGATCCCATCCAATTCAACATATGTAATAGCATGTGAAAAACAACAGTGAGGACCTTTGATTTGGCTAGGTGACTATATACAACACATCTCCTTAAGTTGGCATCACTGAAGTGTTGACAATTGACAATGCAAAAATAACCCATGTGTGACAAGTTCTATGCGAACCTATTTTTGTGCCCTCACTGAGTTGGCTCACGTGCAAACGTGTACCTACACTACTGAACCTGCTCCAGGTACGCTCGCTAACTTGGTTGTGGGGGTGAAGGTTTAATTGTCAGAAGGTCCATATGCCTCTACATCTGTTGTGTATATGTGTAATTGTCTCAATCTGTATGTGTAGCAATGTGCACTTTGCAATAATGTCACATCAATATGTGTTCTTAGCACAGTCCACTTGCTTATTGGTAGCGGGCATTGTCACCCCATGAGTGATGTGAGATGTTGGTACTGCCTCAATAATTCCATGTCACCTTCATTAGAGTCATCATCATCATGCTATGTGTCTGATGGTGTTTGACCTGCAGCGAACCACATTACACACCCCTTACACTATATGTATTGCTTGGAAGGGTGTGTGATTGAGTGTTGTTGATGTGATATTGAAAGATTCATCTTCCAAGTTGTACTGCCAGTTAAGGCCATGTCATTGTCACTGTGTGGTTTTAAATTGGTCCCTTGTGGCTCTGGAGTGGCACCTGTTGTTATTTGCATCTGTCATTTGTCCATAGGTGTGTATCCTATTGGGTCAGGATATCAAACATGACTAGCAGTGTCACAACCTCAGTGTCTTCCTGGCCACGTGTCCATGTAGTGATGTATGTGTTGTGTGGCCTACAGGGTTGCTGTGCAGTGTGTATATAACTGGGTTTCTGTACTTACCAACAAGTAGGCCATTGCCATATTGTCCATCCTGGAAGTTTTGATTGATGGTGCAGTGGTGGAAGATGAATGAATCATGTACACTCCCAGGATACTTTACCACGATGTTGGTGATCAATCCCAGGTGATCTACAATGGCCTGCACATTTATAGAGTGTGTTTGCTTCCTGTTGCGGTATAGATGCTCGGTTGCAGCAGGTGGCACAATCCGTACATGTGTGCAGTCAATGGCACCAAGCACGTGTTGGAAGCCGTTGATATGGTAGAAGCCCTGTTTGGTCTCCTGCTGCTTCAGCTCTGTGTTGGGGAAGCTGATGTGGTGGGGTGTGAGGGAGATGATGGCATCCAGTACCTTGGGTAGGAAAGAATGAGGGCTGTGAGATCCTGGCAACCAGGGCACCGGTTGTTTGAAAACTTGCCAACATGTGAAGGACAGCTAGCAGCTTGGTCTCTGGTGGAATGTTGTGGGGTGTCTGCAAGCTGGGCGCCATCTGTGGGTCAATGTTGTGTAGCAGCTGCTGTATGGCTTGCCAGTTTAGTCTGTACCTCTGGATGATGTCATGTTCCCTGAGGCCCAGAAGGGTTGTCCTGGTCCTGGATATCCTCTCCTGCCATCTGCATTGCCTTTGAAGTCCCTGTTGGTGTGGTGGAAGCTGCTGGTGTTGGTCCTGTGCTCTGCATCTTCGTGCATGCTGGATGAATAGCACCTCCATGTCTTCCTTTTTGAGCTCTATTGTTGCTTCTGTGTGTTTTCCTTAAGTACTGGTGTGTTTGCCCCATTTTAACGCCTGCCCTGACCCAGGAGTTAAATTTTGATGCAAATCGGTCTGTGCGTCATTTTTCGACTCCCAGCCGTGCGGTTGGATAAATGTGGCGCACTGGTGTTTAAGTCATTTTTTGGACCGGAACGCCTACCTTGCATGTCATTAACGCAAGGCGGTTTCACGCATCCAGAAAATGACTCACACAGCGGAATTGTGACGTTCGTGGGGTCGGATGTCAAAGTATAAATATGGTGTTAGGTTTGCGCCGAATTTGCGTAAAAAGAATGACGCAAATCCAGCGCAAGCAGAGTATAAATATGCCCCTAAATGTGTATCCTACATCTGGTATTCACCTGAAATGTGCTAGTTGTGAAATTGTAAAAATTGTGAAACTTGCTTTGATGATCTACATTTTGGACTTTAAGATTGCAATAGAAAATCGTTGTTGGTCTCAGAAGAAAGCTAGAGATGCAATGTGGTTAGATGTTCATTGCTCTCCCAGTTGCATCACCATTTCCTTCATTTTACCTTCTCTCATCCTGTCCTCACTTGTTTTACCACTCACCCTTACCTCTGTTGCAAACCTTCTCATCACACAACTTGACTTGTTCTCTTGTTTGTATTATCTCTTCCTCTTCCATCCTAGTCTTCCCAATCTATTATCTACTGTCCTCCTGCCTACCTCCACCATGTAAATCATTGCTCACACACCTCCCATTTGTGTGTGAGTTTCAGTTGCATGGCAAGTTTGTGAAGCTAATTAAACCTGGTGTTAATTTGTATTGTATTGTAATTGTAATAGTATTTATAACGCTTACTATCCTTGACGTGGCGTCAAAGCGCTTTTCGGCCAGTAGCACGCTACTCTGGAACCAAGAAGAATTAGTGGTGGATTAGTATAGGGAAATATGAGTACAGTTTTAGTATTATTAGGAGATAATTTGTGCAGAGGATTTGTGAGTTTGTTAGTTGGATTGACTAGAGTAATGGAGGGATAGAGGAGGGAAGAACCCAGAAGTTTTAATTGGGAGTTTATAGCAATAGGATGAAGCTTGGGATGAGTAAAGGAGAGATGGAGGAGGGAAGAATCTGTAGAAAGAGTTAAGGAAACCATAGTAGCTTGAGGGGTTTGGATGAGTCAAAGGTGAGATAAATGGGGAAGAATTTAGTAGGGTTTTTGGGGAGATGATGGTAGTAAACTGGGATTTGGGTGAGCTAGATGTGGAAGAGGAGGGAAGAGCTTAGGACAGGGATGTTTTGGAGATGAAAGTAGTAGAATGGGTTTGGGATGAGTCAGAGTGGGTATGGAGGATAGATTGATAGAGACATGACATATGGTGATAGGTAGACAAATTAAAGCTTACAAGAGAGTACATTTATAATATTTTTATTTATTTATCATTGTATTTATATATATATATGTATATATATATATCTTTCATTTATTTTTTCATCATTATTATTTTTTTAATTTAATTTACTTATTTATAAGTTGAATTTTATTTTTAGATTTGATTCATTTTTATTTAATTTTTCTCTAGTACAGTAGGACAAATTTTATAACCATACTTCATTTCAAATGTTGATTTATATGTGAATTTTGGAGGTGCAATAGGCATACATTTGGGTGCTATGGCCAAAGCTAACCATAACTTCATATTACTTAATTCTTTGTTAATGGGTTTGCATTTGATAAGGCCTCCTATCCCATCCTTATCCAACACTTACACAACATCGGAATCTAAGGACATGTACTCCGATGGATCTACTTTTTCTTGACTGGAATGTCCCATCCAGTTAGCCATGTGCCATTCATCTCAGATGCCGGTGACTTCATCTGAGGCATTCTTCAAGGATCTTCAAGGAGCCAGTATCATCCGCTCTCAAAACATCAACGCACACTCCTATGCTGATGAAACAGAGCTCCTTCTCTCCCTGAAAGACAATACACCCAGTACCTAAATCAAGCTCAATGTCGCAAGCTAGAAATGGGGTCTCTAGTTGGTAGTAGTTTGCACCATGTACAAGTAGGGACCCTCACTATAGTCAGGCTAAGGGAGTCACATACTTAAGATAACCCCTGCTCACCCCCTTGGTAACTTGGCACAAGCACTCCGAATTATCTCAGATGCAATGTGTAAAGCATTTGTATACACACACATACACACACACAGTGTAACACAGTGGAAACACTGCAAATGGACTCCATACCAGTTTAGAAAATAATAGCCAATACTTATCTGAGTAATACAAGACCAAAACAACAAATATCCAACATAAACAAGTAAAGATATAGCTTTTTAAAAGTTTATATGATTCTTAATCCATGGGAATCAATGGTTGTATCTTTTCAGCAAAACGTACATGGGATGCATCATAAACAAACATGATGAGGGCCACAGGAGAGGTAAGGCACTGAAAGAGCAAAACGATGCGTCAGTTCCTAATTGCACAGAGGAGGTCATGTGTTGATTCTTTCCTCACAGGAGGGGTGATGCGTCAGTTCCTTACTGGCAGGGGAGGTGATGCATCAATTCTTCCCATGCGGGAAAGGAGATGCATCAATTTCTTGACATGGGTTTCGGTTTCATAGAGCAGTGAGGGGTTGATTAAAAATTAACACCCAAGGACAATACATGGAAAATCCAGACAAGCTGTCTTAAAGGAGCAGTGGTGAAATAGGTGCTATGTTCATTCCGCAGCAGCGAGACAAGTGCTGCGTCAATTCTCCAGCCGTGGGACTGGCGCTGCCAACCATGGTGCAATGGTGCCTGTGCTGGCGCTAGTCACAAAATTGTGTGCCAGAGCTGGTTGAAAGGACAGTAATGCACACTATTTCGTACATATGGTGCATTCCTGCCCTTTCAAATTGGTGTAGAGCGGTGTAGCAAAAAGTGTTGTGGCGCTGCTCTATGCCATTTGATTGTAAATATGCCCCTACTCTTCTGAGCACAGTCAACCTCCCAAGTGGTCAACCACTTGATGACCATGCACATTGAAAGTTAAATGCCATTCTGGTATTTCAACTTTCATACAAATTCTTCAAATTCTGACAATATTTGAGAACATCAAACCTTTTTTGCCTGGCCCTTTTAATTTGACACACTTTTGGCGTATGTGTAGAAAACAGGAAACACTTTACTGGGTGGAACTTGTTATAACAACAGAAAACTAATCATATAAATGTCTTAGGCATTCTATACAGCTTAGTTAAATGTTGCCAGTGACATTAGGTAATGAACACTTTTCCCCTATTTATCCTTGACTACATTCATGGATCAGCATGAAACGATATATCAAAAGTAAGTTAAACATGCCACATATCTGACAAATTTCATTCATAGTTTTGGAATTTGTACCAAGGTTATTAGAAAATCAAAGACTGTTCACCCACTTTTAACTATGCCAACAAATTGGATCCAATTAAAGCTGAAATTCCTGCAATAAACTGAACAGGCTAACAGCCATCAAAATGTCATGCAGGTTCATTAAACAGCACCACATTTATCTACAAAAAACAATTTTACTGTGCCCATTGATTGATTTGCAAGAAGATCAAAACATTAGTAAGCTAAACACATTGTTTGTCAGTTGTTGTGCATATCTGTGAAACTTCACCAAATCAATAACTTTTTGATACCCTTTTAACTTTGCCCTCACCTTTGTTGGATCTCCACGGACCTCATATTTTGACAATAAAATTAGCTTGTTAAAGACTTGCCAGATTTCATGGAAATGTATTACACAGCACCAAAGTTGTTAGCATATTAAAATGTTTCTGCCACCACTTTCACTTTACCTAGTGCTTGATGGATAGGCATGAAACATGCCACACCCAAAAAAAGACTAAACATGCGAATCGTCTGCCAAATTTATGTCTCTTCTTCACAGGATGCCACATTTAATAATAAATGAACATTTTTGACACCCTCACCAGCTTATCACTGCAGCCCCTTGAAAGATCTGCACAAATTAAAAATAAACATTAAGCTAAACATGCTAAGCATTTGTATAATTTAGCAAAATGCTTTAAAGTTATAAGCAAATAAATAAAACCTGTTCAACTGTGAAGATACCTCCAGCTTTTTAACCCTCGCACCTCACCCAGCAATTTTATAACACTTAGAGGCATATCTGTAGGACCTTGGCGCCACCTTGCGCCATTTTAACGTCATTTATTCTGACATTAATGTGGCCCAACATGGCCAAAATCCCCGCCTTGTATTTACAGGGTGGAGCAATGCATGCATTGCACCACCCTGTAACCCTTTGTGCTACATTATGCCTGTGGCAGGCATAATGTATGCAAAAGGGGTGTTCCCCGTTAGGGGAGCCGTACAAATGGTGTAAGGAAATCTACGAGATTTCCTTACGTCATTTTTTACAGCCCTTTTAAGGCCTGCTCAAGAGCAGGCCTTAAAAGGGGCCTTCCATTTTTTAGAATTGGGCCCTAAATACTCTGCAGGATAAGCGCCAATATTTTGGCGCTACTCCTGCAGAGTACATCAATAGCGTAGTGAAAGATGACGCTATTGCCCCTTCACCTGCACCATGGTGCGCCGTATTTTAATTACGTAGCACACATGGTGGCAGTAGGGGGGTGCTAAGGAGCGCAGGGAAACTGCAGTGCAGCACCACTTTCCATAAATCTGCCCCTATTTTTTTTTTTTAACTACTCAAAGATGTACACAAACGAAAGGCCCTTCCCGGTGCAAAATGTTAGTGTCATGACATTTTTTGTATAATACTGCTCAGCGTGTTTCTATAGGACAGTCAAACCTTAAGATGGCAGTTAAGGCAGGAAAAACTGAGAAAAACAGAGAATAAAAGAGAGAGAGAAAGAGAGAGAGCTAGAGAGACTATGCAATTGGCAACTGTGTAATATGGTTCAATATCGTTGACATAATAATCCACAAGGATGAAGGTGGAGTGGTTTGTAGTTGTCACTAGAACCCAGAGATGTAGGACCATATTAGTCAGTTACTCGCAAAGTAATTTTATATTATATGCTTATTCTGGTGCTGTTTGCTTAAAAGAATTGTTTTCATCAATGTGCTGCAAAGGGCACTGCTTGGAATTAGAATCTTTGGCTTTTTTGTTTACTTTTCTTGAATAACAATTAGTAAGACAAACATGCTAAACGTTTGCCAAGTGTTGTGCTGATTTGTGAACTTCACCAAATCAATGACTTTTTGATTCCCTTTTTACTTTGCCCCCCACCGTTGTCGGATCTGCATTAACCTGACTTTCTGACACTGAGCTTAACTTGATGACGGCTTGCCAAGTTTCATGGAGAATAATTCCCATATTTCACAACTGGCTGTGAAATGTGGGTTTTTATACCACTGCATTTTGGATATTTGTGCATTAGAAGCACCAAAACAGACGGACGTGTCACACGAGCTTTAATACAACGCAATGTAGTTTTCATTCACATCAGATATATAACGACAGTGAGATTTTGCCATAATGGCCTTGCTCACAGCACAATCACATTTTACTAGGTTCAGTTCTTAAAGTGAAGGCTGTAAATAAGTGAAGTGATACTATGTGATAAAAATCAGACTGTCATGTAGCCGTCTAAGATTTCAGTTTCAAAAGTAATAAACAAGATTATGTTGGTAATCATATAAATATTGATATAAATATAAATGTTTATGATAATGCCGAATGCCATAGTTAATCAAACACTATCATGCCTAAGTAGGCCTATTTTACAATAATGACTAAAACAAGAAACTAAGGTGAGGCAATGAATAATAACAAAAAAATGAACAATCGCAGTTCTTTTTAAAAATAGCACCACATCGCGTTATGAGGGTTCAAACATAGAAGGGTAGTGCTCAAGTGGGTACAAATATCACATCACTATTTTTTCAAAAACTCTGGGATCTATTTATGTTGGCAGGTGGAAGTAAGTCCATCAGGGCAATAGAGTAAATTACTCTGATTCCTATACGAAGGCCGTGCCTGTCAAATTTAAAAATGACCACCACGCCTGTGGTAATTTCTGAAGAATTAGCAAGAACCACCATAATTGTGGTTTCTGTCATTGTTGTTTTTTTTCTCAACACAACGGAGCCGTTTGTCAAAATCAATTTTTTTACATCTTTTCCAAAAAAAAAATCCCAAGCCAAGATTTAAAAATTAAAAAAACAAAAAAAACAATGCCCCTCTAACCATGGGAGTTATCTCCCATGGCAAGGAGGGCATTACACACTTTTCACTGCCCCTTAGTGCCAGGTTTTTCCTGGTAGTGACAGGCAGCTAAAACCGACCTGCATGTCCACCAATCTAACTTAGGTGGGCAGACATAAATGTCAACCTTCAATGGCCTTTACCCTGTTCTAGTGGTGTAATCATAGCAGAGGTGGAGCAGTCTCACACCAAAGTTCTCCCACTCAGTGTTATGGGGGGATGCTGGCTGCTCAGGACCTGGTGGTCACGGTCCGGGCGACTCCCTGGGTTCAGGCACAGACTGAGGCAACATGAACAAGTTGTTCAACATCACTGATCACTCATCGTGGTGGCAGGCTGAGGGTGCACTATGGCAGCTGAGCCCAGCTGGCGGTGCCATGGCCATTGGGTTGTGGTCAGGTCCCTCCTGCATTCATGCCACCACGCACTGGATGTTGTCACTGCTGCTGCTGCGGTGCAGTGCGACCCTGAGCAGCTGAGCTGCAGCCTGCTAATGTTACAGTGCATTCTCTGATGACTGTCTGTATTGCTTATGGGCCGGAACGACTTGGACTGGCCTTCAATACCACTTGTCCAGTCAGCTGGCTGAGCTGCTTCCTGGATTTGATAATTACCCCTGCGAGGGTAAGCAGCTCTCAGTCTTCCTTGCCCAGTATTGGGGTCCGTTTACCTGATGGCAAGACAGTCAGCCATGAGCCAGTGCTGCCTGGGTGAGCTGGGGTGAGTCTTGGGACAAGGAATAGCTCTGCATACTTGCTCAAACCATTAGTTCTGTGCAGCATCAGAACGTTATGAAATGCTGCCTTCTCGCACACAGGGTGGTAGTGGTGGCAGGTGATGGAGTCAGATCCGTGACTCACTCACCCCCTACCTATTAAACCGTGTATCTCTGAATTTCACTCACTCTAGATACTCCTAGTCACAGCCATAGGCACTGGGTTTGTGATGTGCTATCTCGGTGCACATATGTTGGTCCGGCGGTGTGGTATATTACACAATACATTGTAGCAGAGAACTACTCGCTTGCAGACCTGCAAACAGATTGAGCCAGCCTCGAACCTTAGCCTGCTGGGAGCAGCATGCACCACGCCCTCCCACTGCAGTCAGCTCAACAGTCATGGTGGATTAAAGTGCTCCAGCTGCCTTGGCACTACAATAAATGCATGATTTTGCTTTGCAGTGTGGTGAAGCGGACCACCACATTGAAATGCTTTAGTGTAATGCCTGATGCATGATACTTGGCAGGGCTGCATGACCTTATTTTATCACCATCTTTAATTTCCTTGCCTTTCTTTCAACCTCCAGGAGTCTTTCCCTTCAGTCACTGTTTGGCTTTCCATTCCTGCCCTTTTTCTGATGGCTAAGTGTCAAATAACCTCACGTCCTCCCCTAACTCACTGTCACTCCCCTTTCTGTCACTCATTTGATTGCTGATTTGATTGGGGAAAACAAGTCTCCTGAAGAGTTCCGGAGTGCTCCTGTGTACTGTGAGACTGCTCTCTCCATCCTCTGATTCCTGGATTGGAGGCTTTCTTAGGGTCTTCCCACATCGTCGGCTGCTCTGCTTGTTGCCTTTTTCCAGGCATCTTCAAGGAAGTCCCTCCAGCTCGCTGTTTCCTCCTGTCTCTGCATCCGTGGTGCCTTTTAGGTCCTGATAGGGCAGGGGAAATATTTTTCTTCTTTTCCGTCCTCTTCCTGCTTGTCCTTTTCTTTTCATTCCGTTTTCTACCTGACCTTGACCTCACTTCATGGCTCCCATGATTCTTGCTAACTGCCCTTTACTTTTTCAGTATAGTAGACCCCGTTCTGAAGGCAAACTGTAACATCGGCATTCCTGTATGCAGGAAAGTGACTTGCCTCAACTTTACATTCGTATCACATCACAATTTTGAACAATTCTCTCTTTGGTAACAACTTTCATGCAGCACCGAATGAGAGTTAACACTGGAAAAAAGTGAGATTGTTAAAATCGCTGTTCACTAAATTTTTTCACTAACTCATCAAATGCAGTCTCTGGAAAGGTTACATTGCAATTTGTTGATGCTGCGAGACGTAGGAGCCCAGGGGAAATGTGGATAAAGTTACTTAATTGGCATTAGCAGACACGTGTATATATGGGGGGTGAAAGGGCTTAAGCCACTAGAAGAACTTAAACCAGAATGCAAATTTGCTGGCTCTGAGATATTCAAGGACCTATGATCACACTATGCTTTGGCGACCCTTATATCAAACGCAGCTAACATTGAAGAAGCTTTACAACTAGCAGACAGACTTCTCGGAGGCAATAGATCAGAAAACCATGGGGCATATTTACAAGAAAGTGGCTCATCGGTCCTGATGTGCCACTTTTCTTGCATGCCCCTACGGCCACCTAACGACTCCATGGTTGCGCCTTATTTACAGTGCAGCAAACTATGGCGGTCGTTAGTCCAATAGCGTAAAGAATGTTGATGTTAATGTGGTGCTTTGCAGGATTAGGGCCAAAAACGATGGTGCTATTCCTGCAAAGTAAAAAGAGGCTCATTGAACACAATGGGAGCAAAATGACGCTAAAAATGGTGCAGTGAGAGCTTGTAAATTTCACTGCATCATTTTCAAGGGCCTCCTAATGGGAAAATGCCCCCCTTGCCCACATTATGCCTGGTGCAGGCATAATGTGTTGTGGTGCATTGCATGAATTGCGACACTTTGTAAATATGGTGTGACGAAAAGGCCACCTTAATGCCATGTTAGCGTAAAGAAAATGACACCAATGTGACGCAAGAGGCTTGTAAATATGCCCCCATCTCTCTAATATGCCAGAACATTATAATTATCACTGTAGCTCCGTAATTGGCCTAAAGGTGAAATGGGAGGAAAATGTATGAGTAATGTGAGGAAGTGAATGGGGCAACCCAGGGGGAAAGCATATGAGCTGGCTTCTGGTTTGTACAACTAAAGATACCGTTCAGAGCATAACTTACTTATTCGCTCTTGTCAATGATTAGTTGTGCAGTGAACAATCGCTGCTTGTACGGATGTGGGCAGAAACAAACTCTCCTGCATACTTTCTTGAAATGTCCAGCATTGATGTATTTCTGGTCCTGTTTGGGGAAATGCTTTGTGGAAGTTACCGGTCAACTGGAACCCCACCCAGCTAAACTGGTGGTACTTGACATACGGGTAGTTATAACCCTGCATGGAAACCCTAAAATTCAGTAAAGATTAGATTTCATTGTGGCTAGAAGTGAATATTGTCCCATGATGGAGCACAATGTCTCCGCCGAGCCTGGACTAACAAAACATGGACATCAATTAGTGCTCACTGACTGAAAATTAGATCTATGAACGTGGAGTTTGCCCAAAAAATGGGAACAGATCTGCCAGTCGCGGATGTCAACATGTAAGGTACTCTAAAATCAATGGGCCTGTGTGTCATGGCGAGGCCGGGAGGGAGGGAGGCGATGTTTGTGCAAGAATGTGTGATAGGTAAATTGCTATGTGTAAGTGTTCCACATGGACTGCTGGGTTGCTGAAATATACTGTGGGTTATTGTTTGTTGAAAAGTTTCAAAAAACAGTTTTAAAAAAAAGACTTCTGCTTGGTTGCAGTATTTTCCTAGATCGCTAGACCATCATACCAACTGCTCCTCCCATCAATCCATGAAGAAGTTTACATAACTGGAGTTGAAGCAGCCGCTTTATTCATTCATATGTAATACATCAATTCAGTAAAATAATTCCTATAACAGTGACATATAAGACACTCAAGTTTGCCAGAACACTCCATCTATGCCTATGGGTAACCAGTCTGTTCCTTCAAGAACAATTGTTATTAGGTGCAGTGGTTAATTTGAAAAAATGAACACACGCTCACATAATGCATTGATTTGCTAAAGGAAAGTAAAGACCCTAGTGCCAGGTGCACGAGAAGCAAGCTAGATAAGTGTTTACTTGTTTTCATATTCCTGCTTTCAAGCAAATTAAAAATGTCTTGCCATGAAATAACAAAATGGGAAACACGGTACATATGTTATTCTGAATTCTTATATAGCAATAAACATTTAATTGATCTAATGTGTTTTATTTTCATATTGCTGCTTGCAGACAGTTTACAGTTGTTTGCCATTTTGCAGCAAGATATCAAAAATAGCAAGCGCTACAAAAATGTTTTTTCTAAGTTTTACTTTGCTTAGACAGTGCCAGCTTTAGGGCGGTGTGACCAGTGTAGGCACAATTGGCGCTAAGTTTGATGGGTGCTGTGTTTAGAAATAACATGATTGTTAAATTACGTGTGGGGAGTTCCTGTTGTGTCCACAAGTCTTCAGCCAACAATAAAAGTGCCAAAATTGATCGGCAAGAGTGTGTAAGGAGGAACATGGCGGCCGAGTGAGCGGGCGGTCACAGGCTCCTAGGAACTAATGGCAGTATGACTCAGGGAAATCCTCACTGTGGCAGCTGGACACATCTACAGGTCTCTTTTTTTTTTGGCTTATTCCTTTTCTGCCACTCACCAGCGTCGTGTATGCAGGCGCATGGGTCGGGCCTGATCTCACCCCTGGGAATGTTACAGCGAAAGACGGGCAGCCGCGGATCAGGTCTGTGGGCGGAAGCGGCCCGGAGTGTGACCCGGGGATGACGCTTCTTTGCCACAGTGCACTTCCGGGGGAAAGGAGGCAGAGTTGTTGGCTCCTTTCCTCCCATTTCTCCCGTCTCTCTCTGGAAGCCTGGAGCTGCTGTTGAAGTTCTGGGTGAAGCTAGGGTGGTGAACCCTAGCTACATGGTAAATATGACTCCAAGTCAGGTGCGTGCGAGGAAAGTGCCTGAGGGGGCCCTCCTTAATGCAACCCGGCAGCCTCAAAAACAAAATAAAGCTAAGGAGAGTTTCAACAATAAAATGCAAACAATGCTGGGGGGCCCTCAAGGAGGCAGAAGGAAACAGCAAATCCTTAATTAGCCAGATGGAGGAGGGGTTCACAAAAGACACATTGCTACAGCTAACTCATGAGGGTAATGAGGAGAACCAGGAGTCACTGGAAGGAAACACACTTGTAAAGAATCCTCGCACAAAATCTTCCCTGTTCTCGCTCTTTAAAACAGGGCCCAGAGGAACTGAGGCAATGCAAGGCACTATTGATTGTTTTTTAGGGGCAAAGGACGCAATTACTGAAAAAGGTGCCCAGGGAAGTTCAGATGGAAGGCCTGGTTCATCAGGATTCATTGTATAGATACGCCTGCCCCATTGGAGCAAAAGCAGGGGTTCTTTTCAGACCCAATTGTAAGGTCAGATACTGATCCTGTACCTCAGCCCATAAACTCACAGTCTATCGACTTTGTGGCTCAGAATGTCTCAAATCTCCTAGTTGCTTTGACTGAGGAAATTAGAGGAAAGTTATTGATCTCTGAGCAGAACCAAGCAAAGATTAAAGCTTTGTGTGAGGTCATGGAGACTAAAATAAATACATTAACAGAAAACATGGTTCACTTAGAAAATACACTGAAAATCCTAGATGTGCTGTGCGGGTATTCTCGAATGAGCAAGAGATTCAACAATTAAAGTTAGGGGAGAAGCTTCTACAAGACAGGTTGGAGACCTTAGAAAACAACATGAGACTGAACAATATTAGATTATTGAATGTTCAGGAGGAGATCGAAGGGAAGGATATCAAAGCTTATGTGATCTCGCTAATCAGAGAATTGTTCCCCGCTTTACAACACATTGATTTGGAGGATGATATCCAGACAGTACATCAGGATCCTTATAAGAAAAATCCTGTCAGGAAAAGCCCTAGGAAAATTTTGGTTAACTTTAGATCTTATTCTATAAAGGAAAAGATCTTGACAGAAGCTCTGAAAATTAATAAGTTTACTAAAGGAGACTGTTTTTTTTTTTGCATCAGATATGTTCAGGGCAAACCAGGACAAACAATGGGAGCTGGGGAAATATATGCAAGATCTCAGAGCATTAGGGGCAACTGTCCAGATGCGATTTCCAGCAGCTCACAGAATCATGTGGAACAATAAGATGTATAATACAAGAGAACCTAATGAAGTTTGTACCTTCCTAGAGCAGATGAAGGCAGCGGAGTGAGTTAATGAAATGTTCTGCCAAGGTTCCTGGGAGTCCAAATAGAAGTTTTTTTTTACTCCAATGGAAGTAGGGAGGGCACCTCTGGGTGGGGGAGGGGCTCATGGGGAGGGTCATAATCAAAGTCTAGATTAATGAGTGTAGCACTGGGTGTGGGAGGCTGATCGTGAAAAACAAAAAAAAATGTTTAGTCCTCAGGAAATGTAAGCCACAAAAGCAGGTTATATTCTGGTTACTCGTTAACAGCACAAATCTATTCCTCTATTATAATGCATAGTACTAGTGTAGCCCTCTTAAGGGTCCTATCATGGAATTATATCGGCCTTAGAGTGATAGGGCAAAGGTGGAAAATCTTCGAGCTGCCAGGAAGAGTAGATGAAGAAGTGATTATTTTACAAGAAACTCACCTATTACACGACGAGTAGAGGGAAATACTTAAGCAGTTTAGATGGATAGATCATTGCATGAATACAAAACAGGTGGAAGTGGTAAAAGGTATAGCTCTCTTAAGTAAAAAAACCCTAAAGGCAACTCTGGCCACAGTGGTCATGGATCCCAAGGGGCGATGGTTAACAACAGAGATTAGAGTCAGAGGAATCTGGTTTATGATCACAGGTTATTATGGTTCTAATTTGGATGACCCAGTACCCTTTAAATTTTTGTACAATCAATTACTACTCGCCAAGTATCCAGTGGTGTTAGGGGGCGACTTTAATATTCTCTTGGATCCAATTCTGGATAAATCTACTGCTAGATGTATGGTAAATTCCCCCAAAACCAGAAATTGGGTAAAGCGGGCCATGGAAGACCTGGGCTTGGTAGATATTTGGCCAGTGGGGGTTCCAGGTTTACTTTCCATAATACAAAATACGTTCATAGGTCTAGGATCAACTTTGTCTTGATTCATAGTAGCCTCTCGGGAAAGTGAGATATGTTGCCCATGCCCCGGGACATTCATCAGGCCATTTGGCGGTAAAAGTGCATAATAGTTTCAACACATTAAGTAATTCCCCTAGGTGGACTGTAAACTGAGTCTTGTATTCTGATGATGGAATTGTTGAGGGGCTAAAACAAGACTCTAAAGTTTTTCTTGCCATAAACTATGGGGCTGCCCCCTTACAGGTAGTATGGGATGCTTATAAAACATACATTAGAGGAACCTTAGTTATTATTTCTGCTTCTAAACTTAAAGAAGAGAAGAAGTGACTGCAAGATCTTGAGTCCACAATTTTGGAACTTCAATTACAGCGTGATAAGTCCTTGAATGTCTCTCATGGGAATGTGTTGGACAGTCATCTGAAGAGAGTGAGGGTAGAATTAGAGGTTTAGAAAAGATGGGAAACTAGTAGACTGCCACACTATGAGTATGGGGAGGGGTGCAGCAACTTTTTAGCTTGGAAAACAAAAGTAGATCAAACCAGTAATAGCATTACTGCACTTCAAATTGAAGTCAAGGCGGGTTGTGTTACTGAAGAATCAGAGATAGAATGCGCCTCCGTCGCCTTTTTTCAGAAGCTGTATAAGGAGGAATTAGTGACCACAGCTGATCAGATTAGGAGGTACCTGAATAGAATTCCCCTCCCGTGCCTGGATGATACAGCAAAACAGGACTTGGAAGCAAGAATGACTATGGAGGAACTTCAGGAAGCACTAAAGTCCTTAAAGAGGGGGAATTCATCTAGCCCAATGGCTTACCTAATGAATTATATAACCTAGCCATGAATGGATTGGCCCCAATCATGCTAGAATTAATCAATGAAGTCTGTTTAGGAGTTTCTCCAATGCTGAGATCATGGAACGCGGCCACGATCACTTTGATCCTGAAACCAAACAAAGATTCCACACAATGTGAGTCCTATAGACCCATTTCCCTGCTTAATTCAGATTATAAGATCTATACTCATATTTTAATGAAAAGACTTGGTGGGGTAATTAATGCATTGGTACACAGGGCTCAGAACGGTTTTATCAGAGGTAGGCAACTTTTTGAACTTGACCCATGAATTGTTTAGTGCAATAGATCTTGCTAAATTGAACAGTCACCCCTTGGTGATCCTCACCAAAGATGCTGCTAAAGCTTTTGATCAGGTCAGCTTGTCTTTTTGATTGAGAGTTATGGAGGGAAATGGGTTTAGAGGTACTTTCACTAAAGCAATTGAGGCATTATATAAAGACCCAGTGGCTCAAATATTGATAAATGGTAACCTATCAACACAAGTCAAAATTGAGTGAGGCACCCGACAGGGTTGTGTACTTTCTCCTCTACTCTTGAATTTGTATATAGAACCTTTTGGCGATTATGATCAGGTTGAATTCAAATATAATACTGTTTCATCAGAGATGGAGGGAGAAAAAAGTGGCATTGTGTGCTCATGATCTTATGATATATACTAGTGACTTGGCAGGTTCATTTCCAAATGTATGGAGTGCCTTGGAAGAGTTTGGTAGGGTGTCAGGGTGCCTTGCAAATCCACCGAAGACAGAGATAATGTGCTGGAATATTTTTTACGATTCTCCTTTGGTTAGAAAAGAAATCAGATATTTGGGGGTCCAGATTACAGCAAACATGGAGGAGGTGGCGTGGGTTAATTTTAACAAAGCATGGCTATCAACAAATAGGCTATCACAAGTCTGGGCTGCTCTCCTATTATCCTTGATTGGTAGGTCGAACATCTTGAAAATGGTTACTCTCCCGAAATTCACCTCTCTATTTAATACTATTCATTAGAATATAAAACAATATGGTTTAAAGATTACAGGGGGATTTGACCTCTTTCGTTTGGGCATCAAAGGGAGCTCGAAACGCCTGGAGAAAGCTGTTTAAAAAAAAGAATCGAGGGGGAATACTTGCTCCAGATCTGTACAAATACTACATGGCTTTCCGGTTAAAAAACATAAGGAGGCTTTTTGGTGATCGACTTAGTTACACCCCGTATCATAAAGTTATGATTGAAGATGCCCTGGAGGCAGGTGATCACTTTTTATATAAGTATGGCCACCCAAAGTACTTTAAGAAAGTTACATTAAAGTGCCTTACTACAGCTTGTAAGATATGGTTACAGATACGACAAGAGCTTGGGATTCCATATTATACTGTGTTGGTGCCGATATTGGACTCACTGGGCACTCCAGAAAGCCTTCAGGAATAGGTTATCCCTTATAATACGAGGAAAAGGGGTGGTGAAGTGGGGCCACAATTTATTAAAACATGCATTGATACCTTGGCATACATATACAGAACTAGTAGGCAATATGGTTTCCAAGTTTAAATATTATCAATTGACGAGTTGGGCAAGTATGCTCCCTAAAGTAGAGCAAAGGGATGATACTTGGGAAGAAAAGTTATTTCATAATCATGCTTATGATAAGGAGGTTGCTACTATGGTACTGGATGCTAATGGAGGCGAGGGAAGACTCTCTCCTATTACTGGTGGTAAAATGGAGTAAGGAGTTAACTTCGTTGGACATTGGTAACCTTTGGCAAGTATCCTTCGCTACACATTGGGTCACAGTTAAATCTGCTACATTAAAGAATACCATCTTTTTACAGTGCACACTGTATTTTGGCCACCAGGGAAGGTAACTGCCTTGGGGAAGGTAAAAGAGACGCTGCACACAATGTGACGAGGAAAGGGCTAACAACATCCACATCTTCTGGAGTTGTCCGAAGCTTGATCCTTTCTGGATGGATGTGGGGAAGGTGCTCAGAGGTGTGGTGAGTCCAGACGTGAAGGTAACCCTCTTGTTGATAATATTCGGATCCAATTTGGGGGATGAATGCTCAGTAAATCTGGACAAAGAGCAGAGACATATGTTATTCGTGTTAATTCTTCTGACACAATGGGAGATATGTCTAAAATGGACTCTCCCCCAGATACCAGCTTTGCATGAGTGTATTACATCAGTCAATAAACTGAACCATCTGTAAAAGAGTGGCCTTCAGAGCAGGATAAATAAGTTCTGGGCATTATGGCAGGAAAAGAAAGTTTGAATTCATTTGAATTTGGGTAGTCTAATGGTAATGGAGAGTCCAATTATTACGAGTTTGGTTAAAGCCTGCTAGTGATAAGAGTTGGTGGTAATGTGATGAACTTGCCTCTCTTGAGTGGAGTCTCCTGGTGGAGTTGGCCTTTAACCAATTGACGGTTGGATGGTTGGATGGAGGTCTAAGGAGAGGTCCCCCTGTCGGTAAGGGTTCCTCCTCTCGGTGCTCTAACCTGCTGTTCTAGTAGCCTTGGTAGATTTGATATGAGGACTTTAAATAAAAATATATTTATAAATACAAAAAAAATAAAAGTGACACTTACTCTGGTGATTAATGTTCCTGCTGGAATGAGATTGGAGTTTTGTTTAGTAGCAGTATATGAATCACCATAAAGTACCTCAGAGAAGTAATATGCCTGGTGCAAAGAATATGTACCACGGAGATCACGGAACTGTATTTTATGCGGATAGTTCAGTGGGTTTTTGCTTTTGTCACCGAGATCCCTTTGTTATTTGCAGTTCGTAAGTTACAATCCTAATATAGCCCAGTAAGTTATGAGCTGTCGTCAAAGAGCTTCAAGCAAACTTAGTGGTATAGGTAAGAAATTTGTATTTTTCCTCAGTCTTTCAATACCTATTTCCAATGTTGCATAAAAGGGTTTGTTTGGGTAGAAATACATTTTTATTAGTAAAATCAACCCCAGCCACTGTGCTACATTAAAAATATTGAGTCTGTGCTTCTCCAGGCCAAGCACGTAAAATATACTGCCTAATAGAATGAATTATGTGATTCTTGTAATTCACATTGTCATATAACATTTCTATCGAATGATTTACATATGTGTGAGTCATTGTTTCTATAAAATGTGTGTGATGTAAAGTGCTCTGGCAACGTACACTGGTTTGAGTAGTACTTTTAAACAAATGAAATGCATTTGAGAGAGGAGCTGTGGAGAGATGAAGGGCACTGTGGGAGGGCGGTAGTGAGGGAATCCATGGAGAATTAAGTTATTGAGGGGCACCAACATAATAATATTAACACATTTTATAAAGCACATAGCTGCCTCAAGAAAGGTGTGCCAGCACTAAGGTACAAGCATCCACAGCCCCAAATGTGCAATTAAACTCCCCAAGCTCCCATATTAAAGAACCAAGGCCCATATTTTCAACAAAAATGCCACACAACTGTGCTAGCGCAGTTGTGCGTCAAAAATATTACCGCAAGCTAACGCCATTCCTTAGCGCCATCTGTGCTCCATGTTTATAAAATGCAGCACAGAGGCGCTAAATAATGGCTAGCGTAAAAAAATTATGTTAACCTCTGCGACATGCAGTAAGTAAAAACGATGCTAATGCTATAAACGTGGCTGTAGAATGTTTTGCAGCACATTTTTTGACACAAAACATGTTGGTGCCATTTATAACAGCATTAGCATAAAAAAAACACACATGAGCAAGGGACACAAGATGGAAAATGCAGGCCAGGAGAGACCTCGGAGAGATCCCAGTCAGCCTAGTACCACCCAGGAGGGACTAGCAAACTCCCCGGAGAAGGAGAACAGGAAGCGGAAGTACTGCTTTAGCAAGGAGGAGAATAACATCTTCATCAAAGGGGTGATGGGACACCAACACCAGCTCTTCGTCACCTCCAAATTGCTAATAGGTAGGAAAGAGGCTATGTGGCAGGCAATAGTACATAAAGTCAACAGCGTGGCAGAGGTGAAGAGAACTGTCACTGATTGAAAGAAGCACTGGGACAACTGCCAGATCAGAATAGGGATGAGCTGGAGGAGAAGGTGGCCGTGATCATCCCAGGGGAACTGGTCACTGGAGTCGCAGAACAGGACAGCGCAGACTACCAAGAACTAACACAAATGCATGTTAAGTGCATGTTAAGTTGCAGGAGCGACTATCTGGAATTTCACAAATGGCAGAAGGGGGAGGTACATAGGACACACTGAATGCATGCAAAAGGGTCGCATTGGGACACATACGGCCAGAATCAAAAGGCCCCATCGCCACCCGAGCTGCACTTTTAGTGATGCTCTGGTGTTGCTATGTACTCTGACATGTACAGAATGTGGTGTACAGCCACTTACTGTGGCTTAACACCACCTTGTAAATATGGCCCCTACACACACAGCACATTGCCTGGAAGAGGTGTGCAATCAGTGTGGCTGTGGCTCTGCCACAACAACACCCATTGCATATTGTTGTTTCCCCAGATCCAAAACAGCATGTTAACCTGTGACTGTGACTAAAGTCAACACCACTCAAGGGGTGGTGTTAGGATGGCGAACAAGGCAAAATGCTTTCCAATCTCCTAGTGTCATTGCCTTTCTTATGTGTGCTGCATTCTGCAGCACACATAGAGATGCCACCTTGCCATAATAGATTGTTTATCCCCTCAATGCAGGCACCTTTGCACTATGGTGCAAGGATGCCTGAATTGGTGCAGGGAGCTTAAATGTCAGCAGGCTCTGGGGGAAATGCAGGGGTGTGGCATATTTCTGTAAATACAGCGCATCCTTCCATTTCAAAAGCATAGCAGCACAGTGCAGCTATTTTCCCGCTGCACCGAGGTGCGCCACTTTAGACAAATTCAGGGCCTCAGTGTGCTCCATGTGGTATGCAGCTCACACAGGGTGGCCCAATAACTCTCACACACCCCCATGCACCATTTGTGAATGGGCAGAAAAGTGAACACATACAAGATATGGGCCATGTCTGTGATCATCATTTGTGTTGCTGTACAAGTAGCTTCAATTTCACCATGTAGCAAGGTTGTCTGTGTTGTGCGAATTGTTGGTGTTGTGCATAAAGGGACACCTTCATGTGTAAAAACAGGCAAAAGTGGCATCGATGTTGCACTATGGGCACAATGCCACTAGCCCGTAGTACAACAGTACCATCATACAAATAGTTGCCAATGTGAATCCAAGCTGCCAATTGCCCTTGTGCCATATTAACAAACTATAAAAATGCATGCATTGATCCACATTGTACATCCTTACACCAACATATTCCTGTGGGAGATATGCTGTATGCAAGTATATGTCCCTAATGTAGGGAGGGGAGAAATAATGGGGCTGACAATCCATTAAGGTTGCATTGTGCCATCCAATTAGCACATGTGTGGGGCTTGCCAAAGGCAGATGACAAAGTTACACAAGCATTGCATGCAATGGACCTCCCTGTGCTTTGCTGCAGTAGTGTCATTATTCATGGTGTCAATGCACTAAGGCACCAAAATAGTGACAACACCCATTACACTACTGTGGGAATGTCCACCATGGTGAATGTAAAAGATGTGCTACTATGATGTCAGTGGCTGGGACCAGGCGCCTGCAAGGAATATGGGGGTGTGGGGTCAATGCACAAAATACCTTGAAAGGTTGTCCCATGTGTAATGCACAATGCAACACAAAATTAACAAATACAACCTGGGGTCTGTAACATGTCACAGAGCCACCAGTAGCAAGTAAATGATGAACCATGTCTACAGCCACTACAATCAAAGATTGACATTTCACTATCCCATTGCAGAGGAGGATGCCTTACCTCCTGCTGACCTGCCTGTCCTGGATTTTACAGATGACATGGATGACCACCTGCCGACCATCAATGAAGAGACTCTCCAGGATGCCCTAGGTTCCTTCCAGACTCCACCCCCAGTCACAGGGAGGACACACAGCATTGCAGGTTCTCCACATGAACCACCCAATTACCAACACAGAGCACCAACAAGTCCTGCCACAACCCTGGACTCCGAGGACTCAGACATCACCTTTCAGAGGACAGTGGTAGGAGTCCAGCGGATGCCAGCGGGAGCTGGCCAATCAAGTGCTGGTGGGAATGGAGGCCAAGGCAAGCACCCTAGAGGGAGTGCAGAGGTGTCTTAGTCCAAATAAGGACATTTCAGCTGCCATCAGAGGCACCCATTCCCTGCTACGTGGACTCCAGCAGTCGCTAGCGGACATAGCTGCTGTCATGAAGCAGCGGCTTCAACAATTACCCTTCCAAAGTGGCTATGTGATAGCATACATCCCATTTCCAGTCTCTGCTAGATTACATGACTTCCACACACACATGACAGTACACCAGCCACAGCACTTGTGTAGTGTCAGAGTGATCTCACCATGTTGTATCTCCGAGTGCCTGAGGGAGTATCTCAGCTCTTCTTCCACATCCTTTGGTGTACATGGACATGCACTCACATCTGCATTCCACAGCCTATATCACTTTCACCATGAGTGTATCTTGTTAGTGTGTGGAGTCATCTCCGCTATGATTTTGTGAAATGCCTTATGCAACATTTCTGTTTTCTTCCTCACCAATACAATTTTGGATGGGTCTATAACATGTTTGGACATTGCTAGATGTACATGTACATCCCAAACCAGAGTGGCATGTGGGAGACCTAGACATTTTAGGGTTTTGGTCCCAGTAGATCACTTTCTCTTGGTTAGACATGTGAGTGTCAATGAGAGGTTTGTTTTCATATACTGTGTAAGATTGTATCATATAGACTTCGCTGAGTTACCTTGCAGACACAAGCCAATCATTGTAGGTAATTGCTAACCCTTTCCTTCCTAGGCCATACACCAGTACAGCAGTCTTCACATGTATTTCCAGATTAGCTGCAGGCATATGTCAAGACTACACAATTCTGTGACGTGTGTCTAAGAATGTACATTGGGAGTGCTACAGACTCGGCCTGCGTTCCACCCACACATTCATGTGGTGGTGCATTCTCCCATTTTATTGATCATTCCTGGCTATGGGACATGTGTGTGGAGTGTGGATCAGCGCACATTGCTGCTACAGTTCTCATGCGGCCCTTAGCGCACCCCATAACCGACATGTGTTTGCTATATTTGAGAGACAGCACACCATGTGGCAGGGTTGGGGCCAATAGTGCTCACGGCATATAACACCGGAATATACATTAATGCAGGGATAGGGTCAAACTTTTGGAACTAACCCTAACCAATACATAATGGTCCATTGATACCAATGGTGTTCCCCCTTCTCACACCTGCTCAGTGCTGGTGTTACAGCTACCCGCCTGAGATGTGACACAGTTTTGTTCCTTTGTTTCAAGTATACCATTTTGAAACAGCCCCTAGTATATGTATGCCCCCCCCTTGCATACATCTTGCCTGTTATAGGCATGATGTGGTGCACAGGGTCTGAATTGGCACAATTTAGGTGGAGTGGTGACTTAGACTCGCATCTGGTATCTGGCTTAGTATTTCTTGTGAGTGGATCTAGGACTTTGACAGTCATATGAGCGTGAGTAGTGTGATGCTGATGTGCAGCTGATGTGCGGCACGGAGGCAGTAGACCCTCCTAACTCACAACCTATGTTCCAACATTCTTTGTAACTGTTGTGTTTTTTTTCCTGCTGTCTGAGGTATGGGAAACTTACCAATGGTATATGAAGCAGAAAATGAGTACACCATAGAAAGTCTGGTATCAATTTATTTAATGGTGATATTTACAGGGTGATTTTTGTTGTACAATGCCTACGTGGGAAAGTTCAGTATAATTTGTTTTCTCCTGTGAACTCCTGTAGCAGTGTTTTATTGTCCCCCCCACATGTGCTGCACCACTGTCATCATCCTCCTCATTGGAGACAGCTACCAGATCATCCCAGGGGTCATTAGTCCGAATACAAATGGTATGCAAGATTGCACATACAAGGATCATCTTGCCTACCAGGGGTGGTGCATACAACATGCTTCCTCCTGTCAGGGCCAGGTACCTGAACCTTGACTTCGGGAGCGCAAATGTCCTTTCCACCACATTTCATGTCGTTCTGTGGCCTTCGTTGTATGCCTGCTTTTTCTCTGTTGTCGGGCTGCCAAAAGGGGCCATCATCCATGGCTGGATGCTGTAACCTTGGTCAGCTGCAATTGAATGTGAGAACATGTGTCTGTCATGCACATTTGTGGTTTCCTATGTGCCATGGCAAATGTTAGTTTTAGGTGGAGTGGTGACTCAGACTTGCATCTGGTATTGTGTGTGTTTCTGTTTTGTTGAATTGCTGCATTGGTGTGTGGTGGTGGACATTACTATCATGAGATGTGCGTCAGGGTGCTGGTGATTGTCAAAATAAATCTGGACTGCTGGTGATTGTAAAAATAAATCTGGACTAACAGTTCATCCATGCCAAATATGTGTTGTGTTGTCCATATTTGAGGCTATGTCCTAACGTTAGTGGAACCTACCAACTCCTTGCACTGCAATAGCCTCATTTGTATTGGCTCTATGGTAGCCATACAAGGCCAAACTCGGGCCACCATGCTTCCATGTGGCACTACACCTGCAGTGCGACACTTAGCGATCCTTTCTGGCAGATTATGCCTGTGCCAGGCATCATGTGCACAAGGGGGACATTCACATAAAAGGAGGACTAGAAACATTGGTGCAGAGGATTCTCCAAGGTTCAAAGATACTTTCAACACTTGCACGGAGCAGGTGTTAGAAGGGGGCACACCACAGATTTGTATGGGCCCTATGTACTGTACATGAAATGGTAGGTAGGTTGTTAGTACTCTGACAGAGTCCAACAATGGCATCCATTATCTTGACACTATTGTACCTACTCTGCACCATAGTGCGCTGTACTGTATACTGTTTACGACACCTACATGGTGGCAGTAGGGTGCAGAAAATGGGCACAATTATAGTGGTTCTGCTGTCGCTACTGCACCACTTTCCTGACATGTGGACCTCAGTCCCTTTACTTTATACCTGCAGAAGAATGATGTTCTGGGACTTTGAACATACTTTGTGTGTTGTGTGCCATGACACAGATGTTGTGCCTTGTGTGTAGCATGTGATTCACATGCCTTTTCCCTTGGAAAAGCTCCCTTGCAAAAAGCATTGTTGTTGCCAATTGCTGGCCGGCATATGTATCTGCATGTGGATCATGGGCACAGTTATATGGTATGATTTGTGATTTATGCACTGTTGCTGCCCTGGTATCATGTTAGGGAGTTTTGGAGAGGTATCCATCCCTACACATAGTCTTTCATGGCTGGAGATATTGTATTCCCAAGTGTGCAGCACAATGCACCAGGCAGGTGAAGGTGAGCACAATGGGTATGTCTGGTATTTTTTGGTGATATGTAGTTGAGGATGGCAACACTTGGATGGCAATTGATATAGGTACAGCCGGAGGCTTTTGCATCATGACAAATGTGGGGCTTTTCCTATATGTGACTTTCTTCACATTGACATGGCCAATGCCATTAATTTAGCAGAGCTATTCCTTGTTAGGTGTTATGTGTGTGGGATCTGTATTTAGTTGTCAACCAGTAGACACTTGTAGTAGTTTGGGCCCAGCTTCTGTATGCAAAGGGGCCATAGCTCCACCTGTACTTCACGTGGTGTGCCAGTCAGGTTTTGATTGTATCATGTACATATGTGTGTGTGATGTGCAATGAATGCAGTGTAGTGTGGCATGTGGCATATGTTTTGTTGTCTGTATAACTATGTTCCCCTGTCCTTGTGTGTTTAGTGTGGTGTCTATATTGTTTGTCCTACAAGGTTGGTGTGCTGTCTGTCTAATGATTGGCTACCTACAAGTAGCCATTGCCATATTGCCTATCCTGGAACTGCTCGTTGATGGTGGAGTGCCGGAATATGTATGCATCATGGACACTGCCAGGATATTTGGCTAGGATGTTTGTGAAGAGCCCACTGTCATCCACAATGGATTGCATATGTATATAATGGGTGTATTTGTGGTTCCTGTAGAGGTGTTCCATTGCAGCAGGTGGCACAAGTTGGACATGGGTGCAGTCCATTCCACCCAGCACATGCAGAAACCCAGCAAGTTGGTAGAAATTTTGCTTTGTCTCCTGCTGCTTTGTTGGGTGTTGAGGAACCAGATGTGTGTGGGGTGTGAGGCGGATGATTGTATCCAGAACCTTTGGAAGGAAGGCTGAGAAGGATGACTGGGAGATACCATCCATGTGTGCCCCAGTTGTCAAGAACAATCCTGGCACTAGTATGTGGAGGACAGCTAGGAGTTTGGTCATTGGTGGAATAGTTGTTGGAGTTTCCACCCTTGCAGTGATGTCTGCCGCAATGTGGTGCAGCAGCCGCACAATCGACCTTTAGTTCAGCGGGTAGATTCTGATGACATCTTGTACCCAGAGTGCAAGGATGGTTGCACACTGTTGAAATATCCTCTCCCACCTTCTGCTCTGCCTTTGTGGCTGCTGTGGTGTTATTTGTGGTTTCTGTGGTTGTGCTTGTAGGACGTGTTGTCATCGCTGTCATCTAGGGCGTGTGCCGAGCTAGAGCAATAACAGAACAATCTTGTCCAGGGGGTTGCCAATGCTCCTTCAAAGTGTGTTTTCATTATGTAGTAGTGTGTGGGCCTCACTTTAACGCCTCTTCTGACCAGGCATTACATTTTTACACTAAACAGACGTTGCACCTTTTTTTGGACCGGTTTTGTAGTGTGCACTCTTTTTGTGTCAGGCTGTCAAAAAACAACTTTTTGTCCAACCAAATACCCAGGCCATTAACTTTAGCTTTTGGTTCATGTAGCAGACCCAGCTTCATGGGCTACCACGCAGAGGACCAATAGCTTGATTGAGTACCCAAGGACAGCTTCATGGCGTTCCCAGCATTGAATTTAAGACAGATCCAGTCTGTTCACCTGCAACTTCTGCAAGGCAGAGACAAAAGGATGAGGCCATGCTGGAAAGGTTCTGTGACAGTGTGATGATAATCTGTGCATAATCCGCATATGAGACAACAGTTATCCTGTAAACCCATAGCATTCAATGACCTCTGCAAGTGGTTGCATGTACACATTGAACAATGATGGACTCAAAGACATGTCCTGTGGCTCTTCTTTTTTTCACTGGAAGCACTTTTGACTTGCATGAATTTTGTGACACCTAGAAGGTACGCCCCTTCACAAATGAGGAGACCCAGTTCAAAACAGTTTGTCGCGTTAGGCACCTCCATTGGTAAAAACAGCCCTCTGGTAAGCTATTTGAATTTATTTGCTCAAATTTACTTTCATGCAACAAACTACTGTAAGGTGAGATGCGTAACACAGATCTCTCTGCTTTGAACATGAAGACATTACCATCAGCAAGCAGACATCCATATGGATCATATTCTTATCACAAATATTTCTTGCTTAATAGTGCTTGTGGTACAAATTGCATTTGCTCCTACCAGCAGTAGAGGGTCATCAACGCAAACAGCAAAAATGTTTTTACTAAATGAGAATAATTAAAGCATTGAAGAGCCATGATGCTCTCAAACAATCATAAGGAAACTATGGGGGTCATTCTCACCCTGGCGGCCGGTGGCCGCCAGGGCCACCGACCACGGGAGCACGCCAACAGGCTGGCGGTGCTCCCACGAGCATTCTGACCGCGGCGGTTCAGCTGCGGTCAGAAGCGGAAAGTCGGCGGCCTCCCGCCGACTTTCCCCTGCTCGGGGGAATCCTCAATGGCGGCGGAGCGCGCTCCGCCGCCATGGGGATTCAGACACCCCCTACCGCCATCCTGTTCATGGCGGGAAACCCGCCATGAACAGGATGGCGGTAGGGGGTGCCGCGGGGCCCCCGTAAGAGGGCCCCGCAAAGTATTTCAGTGTCTGCCTTGCAGACACTGAAATACGCGACGGGTGCAACTGCACCCGTCGCACCCCTGCAACTACGCCGGCTCAATTCTGAGCCGGCGTCCTCGTTGCAGGGGCATTTCCTCTGGGCCGGCGGGCGCTCTTTTGGAGAGCGCCCGCCGGCCCAGAGGAAATGTCTGAATGGCCGCCGCGGTCTTCTGACCGCGGTGCGGTCATTTGGCGGCGGTACCTTGGCGGACGGCCTCCGCCGTCCGCCAAGGTCAGAATCAGGGCCTATGTTCCTTATTAGAACCCTGGCGGTCGGTGCTATAGTGGCGGTAATACCACCAACAGGCTGGCGGTAAGTACCGCCAAATTATGACCATTGCGGTGAGAACTCAGATAGACAGCCACTTTACCACACCGACAGCCAGGGCAAAAACAATAGCTATCACACCGATAGCCGCCTACAGCCAGGCGGAAGTCAAAGTTCCGCCCACCGTATTAAGACACAGGAAACCAGCACCTTTTCCAGGGCGGTACCAACGACATCAAAAGCCTGGTGGAAACAGAGCTCAGAAGTCAAAGGACTCACCATTGGAGACAAAGGGAACAACCACCCTGTCATGGAGCCTGAGCTTGATGTCTTCCCAATGTTCTTCTATGTGCTGCTCCACCACGAACATCAACGATGACGAAGACGACGTCGGTGAGTACAGCCGCCTGGCACACAAGGGAGCGGGGGAGGAAAAAGAGAGTGACACACACAACACACACACCCCTACCCCAACACCATACACACAATCAGCTGCATTACCAAGACATTTGTACCCCGTATCTCGGATGAAAAATGCAAGGACAACATAAATTTATCCAAAGTGAGTGTAATAAGATCCACACAGTAGAAATAAGAAATATGCAATGTAACTGCTATGTACAAACGTACAGTTCAAGGGACACTGCCCAGTCCTTAGTGTTCGTGGGCCACAGGCCCACAGGCCCACAGGCCAAAGTCCAAGGCCCTACTTGTCACCTGCACCAACTCGGAGAGAACACTGCAGGGGCATCAGTTGGAAAATAGGCACGCACCTCGGGGGACAGGGTACGGGAGGCACCTCAGCCGGCAGATGGAACAAGCCACTGGTTCTGGAGGGGGCAACATGCCCTGTGCTTGGTCCTGGAGAGTGCAAGGCCACAGTCTCTCAAGTGGGAGCTCTGCCACATTCTCTGGAGGGGGCAACCTGCCCTGTGCTCTTGATCCTGGGAGGCTGGCGTTGGTTGGTGTCTTACCCACTGGTTCTGGAGGGGGCATCGTGCCCTGTGCTCTTGATCCTGGTGAGGCTAGGGTAGGTGAGTGTCTTACCCACAGGTTCTGGAGGGGGCATCGTGCGGTGTGCTCCTGATCCTGGGGAGGCTGGGGTCAGTAGGTGTCTGACCCACTGGTTCTGAAGGGGGCATCGTGCCCTGTGCTCTTGATCCTGGTGAGGGTAGGTGGGAGTCTTACCCACTGGTTCTGGAGGGGGCATTGTGCCCTGTGCTCTTGATTCTGGGGAGGTTGGGGTCGGTGGGTGTCTTACCCACTGGTTCTGGAGGGAGCATCGTGCCCTGTGCTTTTGATCCTGGGGAGTGCAAGGTCACAGTCTCTCTGGTGGGTGTCATACACACTGGATTTGCTGGGGGCAGGCCGCACAGCAGCCCATGGAGGCAGGACTACATACCGCCCGCTGGCGGTGATGGCTGCCCACTGGTGGTTGTGGTGCTGCTGGTGGTGGTGGGGGGAAGCACCAGCCCATCCCCTGCAGCTTTGGACGCCTGCATAACCTTAGTTGTTGGTGGGAGCTCCATCTGAGTTACTACCCCTTGCTCCTTGCCCTTCCTGGCAGCAGCTGGGGCTGGCTCCTTGCCCTTCCTGGCAGCCGCTGGGGCTGGCTCCTTGCACTTCGGGGCAGCAGCTGGGGCAGGCACCCTTTCCTTGAGGCTGCCTGGTGCAGGTTCCTTCACCCTCTGCACAGGTGCCCTGGATCCTTTCCCACCACAAGTGGGTGTGGAGATTACTGGGCCCGTGGACTGGGTGGTTGAGGTGCTTGCCTGGGTTTTTGCCACCTTGGCCAGACGTGAAGGATGGGGGGAGGGTGGGGAAGAGGTCAAGTTGGGCAAGGAAAAGCTTTTCAGGGACATTGGGGCGGGAAGAGGGAGAAGGTTTGGGAGTGGAGGAAGAGGGAGTGGTTGTAGGAGGTGTCTGTCTGCTGATTTTGGATGCAGGTGCATGGGCTGGATGCTGTTGTGAGGTAGAGGGCTGTTAGGTGTCTGAGTGCTTGCGTTTATGTACTTTGGGAGGAGGGGGCACAGACACAGTGGGAGAGGACACAGGGGACATGTGCATGGCTGTTGGGGTGGTGTCTGCCAGTGAGGTGTTTGTTCTGCTAGGTGTGGTGGTGATGATGGTAGTGGATGATGGTGTAGTGCATGCAGGTGTGAGTGTAGACGCAACTGGGAGGGAGGTGGAGGAGGAAGGGGAGGGGGAGACAGTGGAAATACTGGATGTTGGTATGTCTGCATCTGGATGGTGTTTGTGTGAGTGCCTGTGGGATGATGTGTGGTGCTTCTGTTTGCCTGTGCCACTCTTGTGTGTTTTCTTGTGTGCATGCTCGTCTGCCTTTGTGCTTGGGATAGGTTGGGGTTGAGGGGAATGGGATTGGGAAGAGGAAGTTGGAGGGAGAAGGATGGAAACAGGGACAATGGCTGCCATCAGAGAGGAGGCCAGAGCCTGGATCGATCTCTGTTGGGCCGCCAAGCCAGTGTGAATGCCCTCCAGAAGTGCATTAGTTTGTTGCATTTGGGCTGCCATCCCTGCATGGCATTCACAATGGTAGACTGCCCTACAGAGATGGATCTTAGGAGGTCAATAGCCTCCTCACTCAGGTCAGCAGGGCTAACTGGGGCGGTGACTGGAGTGAAGGAGATGCCCACCCTCCTGGGTGAGCGGGCACGGGCAACTCGCAGAGGGGCTGCCGGGAGGGCGGTGCTGGTATGGGGGGTGGTGGCTGTACCTGTAGCTGGGGTGGTCACAGAAGTGTCCGCCACCACCAGGGAGCTTCCATTGGTGGAGGTATCAGAGTCTGAACTTTCCCCTCCAGTCTCCACCTTGGTGCTCCCCTCACCCTCCGTCCCACTGGTGCCCTCATCGTCGGTGGACTCTGCTTCCTGGGTCTTCTGGGATGCAGCTCCCTCTGTCACCGGTGCCTCTGCTCCTCCGCCAGATGATGCTAATGCACATAAGGACAGGCTGGCAAAATGAAAAGGGGGGGAGAGGCAAAGAATACACCTGGTCAATGGCTGCACCAGCACCACTATTGGCGTACACACCACTCTCAAACACAGGGAACAGCCCTATGCACTATGCATTGCACTACCAGTTATTTGGCTAGCCACCAAAGCATTGTGAGCGGCACACATCGCCAAATGCAGCACACCTGGGGCCCACACAGCCCTGACCAGTTGTGGATGCCCACGAGCTAGGTAGCATGATAATTCATTCTGGACCCTTGCAAACAGGGGACCTACTCTCCAATATCAGGCCTGGGCTAGGGCACCCATTGACACACATCCCCCACCTGAATACCACCCAACCATGCATACCTTGTAATGATGGGCACTGTATACACCCCCTTGTGGCTGCTGTGATGCTCCCAAGCACCCATCCAGCTCAGGATAGACCACCGCCAGTATGAGGGCCATTAGTGAGGTCAGGGTTCGACAGGCACCCCTTCCTCTTTGGGAGGCCATCCCCAGCTGGGCCTCTGTGGTCTTCCATGCCCAGCGTCTCCGGTCCTCCCACTGTTACCGACATTGGGTGCTCCGCTTGCCATAGTCCGCCAGGGTCCGCACGTCCTTTGGCGTTTTTACTCCATATACCCTTCTTTTGATGGGCGCTGACCTGCAGAGGGAATACACACAGCAAAATAGTTTCAGTCAGACAGTCCTGCCTGTTATACTTATGCCTCACCATACCCCTTCACATCACCATTTGCACACACATGGCCCAGCACACAACCAATACGTCACCCAGAGGACATCCACCCACCCCCCTTACATGAAGCCTTCACACACACCACCCCATGCATACATGCCACATGCATCGTGTTCACAGTGTACTCACCTGTTAGTCTGGATGCCCATACAGCAGTCCGTACTGGGTTAGGACGCCATCCACCAGTCGCTGCAACTCCGCCGAGGTGAAGGCTGGGGCCCTTTCCCCAGTCACACAGGCCAAGGTAGGTTCCTGCCACAGGTCACAGCAGCACATGCAGTGTAGGTCCTCTCCTGTTGATGGTCAGATGGCAAATGAGGAATCAGTTATGAAAATGGCGGTCACCTCGGTGGCGGGGCATACAGTCACCGCCGACATAGATCACCATTGGCCACTGTACCCCATAGGGCCCAATGTTAACCAATAAGGAGTTGCATGGCAGTTCCCGACCACCTCCTGTAACGGCGCACAACGTCAGCGGAATTACCTCACTTCCATCTGTCCCTCCATACAGGATAGGCGGATGCCATTTCAGGGGGGCAGGCCCCCAATCATAAATGCATCACAGTTAAAATTTGGACATACAGCACAAATCCCATTTACCCAATACAAATTGACATCATGCATTGTACTGTTGTGGCTCCAATGTTCAGTTTGTGACCGGCTCCTCACTTCTTTGTCCCTTAGATTGCCAATGCTGAATAGGAGATGGTGACATACCCCCATGTACAGACCCCTGGTGGACTTGGCAACAATGGAGGACAGGCACATCATCCTCACCTATAGACTTGACAGGGCCACAATCACAGAGCTGTGTGCCCAATTGGAGCCTGATATCTGCTATCCGTCACCCCACTGGGATCCCCCATCTTGTGCAAGTCCTATCTGTTCCTGGCAACTGGTTCTTTGCAAGTGACAGTGGGTTGGCAGCAGGAATGTCACAGCCAATGTTCTCAATAGTGCTGACAAGAGTTTTGTCTGCCCTGATTAAGCACATGTGCAGCTACATTGGTTTCCCCCAAGTGGAGGATTTGGCCACAGTGAAGGCTGACTTCAATGCAATGGGAGATATCCACAACGTAATTGGGGCGACTGATGGAACTCATATTGCATTTGTCCCCCCCCCCGCCAGAATGAACAGGTGCTCAGAAATCGAAAGAGGTTCCACTCCATGAATGTCTAGAGGGTGTGCTTGGTGGACCAGCACATCTCCCATGTCAATGCTAAGTATCCAGGGTTGGTGCATGATGCCTTTATCCTGAGGAATAGCAGCATCCCAAATGTGATGGCCCAACTACAGAGGCACTGGGTGTGGCTAATAGGTGAGCCCTGGTTCCCACCCAGTATATGTTGGTGTATGGGTATGGTGTGGGCCATCTGGGATAGTGTGTGGCTAAATGTTGTCCCTCGATATTTGCAGGTGACTCAGGTTACCCCCTACCTCTCATGGCTACTGACCCCTGTGAGGATTGCCAGGACAAGGGCAGAAGAACATTACAATGAGGCACATGGGCGAATCAGAAGGATAATCGAAAGAACCTTTGGCCTCCTGATGGCCAGGTTCCGGTGCCTCACCTAACAGGTGGATCCCTGTGCTACTCACCTAGGAAGGTTCTGCCAGATAATCGTGGCATGGTGCATGCTGCATAACCTTGCCTTGAGACGGTATGTGCCTTTCCTGCAGGAGGAAGAGGCTGGAGATGCCCGTGTGGCAGCAGTGGACCCTGTGGACAGTGAGGATGAGGAGGAAGAGGATGAGGATGAGTACAACAGAACAGCAGTGATACGACAATACTTCCAATGACACACAGGTAAGACAGTGTTACTTCACATTTCATTGTCATTATTTAGATTATCTCTGGCACTGGCATGCTTTTATTTCCCACTTCTATGCCCACTTACTGTACCCTTTTTCAATTCATTTTTCAGATGCTGGTGCCCCACTATCGCTCCTGGTGTGATCACTGCAGGAAACTACAGGTCATTCCTATGTGAACAATTACTGTACAGGTGAATTCCAATGTTTGCACCCGGTTAAACCAATACATACTTTACAAATGTAACATACTCCATACTTGTAGTTTTTATGAAGGGTGTTTATTGAAGTGCTAAGAAGAAGAGGGGCAAGTGCATTGGGATGGGGTGATGATGGAGGAAAGTCCAGGGTATTGTTCCAGTCTATTTATAGCACAGGTGCATAGTCCAAGGGGACATAGAAAGAGGAGCAATGGCAGTTCAAGGTGGACAGGGTGACTTTGTGGAACACAAGAGTGACAATCAGGAGAGTCTCATTTCCAGGCGAGGGTCTTGGCAATATTCTCTGGCTTCTGCCTGGAACACATGGAACGTTTGCGGGGTGCTTCACCTTCTGCAGGAGGAGGGGTGCTGGTGTCCTGTTGGTCCTGTGGCGGGGCCTCCTGGCCACTACGGCAGCGGAAGTGGAAGGCAGTTCAGATGTCTGGCCAGTGGCAGGGGCCCGCTGTTGTGAGACTGCCTCCCTCATAATGTTGGCCATGTCTGCCAGCACCCCTGCAATGGAGATCAGGGTGGTGTTGATGGCCTGCAAGTCTCCTTGATCCCCTGGTACTGTCCCTCCTGCAGCCGCATGTTCTCCTGCACATTGTCCAGGATCTGGCCCATCGTGTCTTGGAAATGTTGGTAGGCTCCCAGGATCTCAGTGAGTCTCCTGAAGAGTCGGTTCCCTGGGTCTGTCCTCCCCCTGGCGCACAGCAGTCATCCCAGTTGCCCTGTTGTCCTGTGCCTCTGTCCTCTGAACCGTGTACCCACTGCCACAGACCCCAGGTCCCTGATTGTCTTGGGTAAGGGGGGGTGCTCTGAGGTCCCTGTAAAGGTGGTCCCACTGCTGATTGACGTGTCCTGGGGACAGAGGTATGGGCACACTGTGTGGGTTCTGTGGTGGTGTTTCCAGATGGGGCAGTCTCTGTGGTTGTCTGTGACTGAGCCTGGGTAACTGACTGTCCAGAGGTCCCTGATGAGCCAGTTTGGTCATCCAGATTCAGGCAACCAGAGTTGCTGTCATCACTCTGGGCCTCTTCAGTTGGGGGACAGGATAGTGCTAGCACCTCTTCTCCACTGACATTGGCTGGGATACCTGTGAGGATGTAAATGCTGTGTTATTGTTTCTGTGTCTGACATGTTGTGCATCCGTGGCTTGCCCTCTTTGGTTGTATTTGCCCTGGCAGTTTTAACTTGTGTATGTGGTGGGCTAGCTGATTCTCTCTAGTGTGCATGCTTTGGTGAGAGGTGTCCATGCAGGGCTTTGAGTGATGTCCATGCATTGGTGATGCATGCAGGGCTTGCCATTGGAATGGGTGGGATGTGATGGTGACGCCGAAAGACCCAAAGAGTTCACCTCCCTCCTTTCCGGTCTCCAGCCACCAAGATCATCTGCGGAGTCCCCCAAGGATCCTCCCTCATCCCCACCCTCCTCAACATCTACATGGCCCCTCTCGCCAACATCCTCCACCCCATGGAATCACCATCATCTCATATGCAGACGACACCCAGGTCATCTTGTCCCTCACCAGGAACCCAGCCACCGCCAAGATGAACCTGCACGGCGGACTCCTCGACATCGCCAAATGTATGACAGCAAGCCACCACAAACTAAACTCAAACAAAACAGAAATCATCATCTTCGGCCCCAACAAGATGGCATGGAATGACACCTAGTGGCCCACCACCCCTAACACCCACCACCCACACACGCAACCTTGGCATCGTTCTAGACTCATCTCTCTACATGACCCAGCAAATCAATGCCATATCATCCTCCTGTTCCAACACCCTTCGCATGCTACGCAAGACTTTCAAATGGATCCCTTTAGAAACAAGAAGAACAGTCACCCATGCCCTCATCAGCAGCAGACTGGACTACGGCAACGACCTGTACGCAGGGACCAAAGCCAAGCTTCAAAGAAAACTCCAGCGAATTCAGAATGCAGCCGCACGAGTCATCCTCAACCTCCCTCGCCACAAACACATATCCACCCACCTCAGATCCCTACACTGGCTGACCATCAACAAAAGAATCATTTTCAAAGTCCTCGTCCACCCTCACAAAGCCCTCCACGGCACTGGACCTGCCTACCTCAAAGAACGATTAAACTTCCACATGCCAACTCGGCAGCTCCGCTCTGCCGACCTCACCCTCGCTACAGTCCCCTGCATCCAACGCACCACCTCCTGCCGCAGATCCTTCTCCCACCTCGCCACCAGGACCTGGAACTCCCTCCCCACCAACCTACGCAAGACCCAGGACCTCCAAACCTTCAGAAAGCACCTTAAAACATGGCTTTTTGAGCAGTAACCGGCACCCCCCCGCCCAACGCCTTGAGACCCTAATGGGTGAGTAGTTCGCTTAAGAAATTATTTGATTGATTGATTGATTGATGGTGGGAGGTGGTGAAGTGATGGGAGTGAGGGTGGGGGTATGTGATGGCATGTAGGTAGGGGGGGCGATAGTAGCATTGAATTGACTTACCAGAGTCCAGTCCTCCGCCTACTCCGGCCAGGCCCTCAGGATGCATGATTGCCAAGACTTGCTCCTCCCAGGTTGTTAGTTGTGGGGGAGCAGGTGGGGGTCCACCACCAGTCATCTGTACAGCGAGTTGGTGTCTTGCTGCAATGGAACATACCTTCCCCCGTAGGTCGTTCCACCTCTTCCTGATGTTGTCCCTGGTTCTTGGGTGCTGTCCCACAGCGTTGACTCTGTCCACAATCCTCCGCAATAGCTCCATCTTCCTAGCAATGGATATCTGCTGCGCCTGTGCTCCAAACAGCTGTGGCTCTACCCTGATAATTTCCTCCGCCATGACCCTCTGCTCCTCCTCTGAGAATTGGGGGCGTCTTTGTGGTACCATGGGTGTTGTGTGAATTGTGTAAGTTAGGGTGTGTAGGGTGATGTTTTGGGGTGTGTGATGTGGGGTGCATGGGTGGTGTATCGGTGTAGGTAGTGTGTGGTTCTGGTTTTGTCGGTGGTCGTGGTGTTTTTCTTGTGCCAATGGTTTGTAGTCGTAAAGGGTTGTGGGTAATCAGGGTGTGTGTTTTATAGTGGTGTGGGTGTGTATGTGTGGTTTATGTATGTGTGTCAGGTATGTATTGTTTGAATTGTCCAATGTGGTGTTTTTTTGTTTGAGTGTGTGTATTTTGAGCGTTGGCGGTGTGTACCGCCAATGGTTTACCGCCATTGAATATCCAACGTGGTGATTCATGGGTCATAATGTGGTGGGCGTAGTTCTGTTGGTGTAACGTTGGTGGTTTTGATACCGCCAGTTTATTACTGACCTTTGGTGTTGCGGACTTGTGTCTGTGGCTGAATTCTGTTGGATTGGTGTGTGTGTGTCATAATATGGTGAACGGATATCTGCCGCGGCAGCGGAATGTTGGCAGCAGTCAACATGGTGGTAAGTGGGATTTACAGCCAATGTCATAATGAGGGCCTATATGCCAGTCTATTAGTGCCTTCTTTCATATTGCATACAAAAAATGTTCATAAATGATGGCAACGAAAATTAAGTCAAACCAGAAAAATATGAGTTATAGTTGTTGTTTATGAGAATATGAATTGCAGAAAATAAAACATTCTCCGTTATCAATGAAAAAGCTAACGGGAAGGGGGAACTTAGTTGGATCCGAAGGGCAACATTCCAAAACATTTAGGTTGGTATTAATATTTAGCTTTGGTGGCAAATAGGGGAATGCTTGGTGCAAATAATGTAATGAAATCATGAATATATGGGTAGGATGTTATTGTATATTTAAGTAAACAGACTGTATAGGAGGTAGGTACCACAATACCCAAAAGCAGCATACCACATTACATTTATATTGAGTAATGCTGATTGCTTGGTTGTATTGATTCGTTCGTGGTTGCTTTCATGAGTTTTGATTCTATGCTGGTATGTAATGTAGTTTCTCTGAAAACTTTATCAAATGCTGTTATGTTTTCAGAAGAAAGCACCACATTCAATTAAAGTGTCAATAATAAATAACAATTTACCACTTCCTTATGTGGCAACATACCACAGCTATGGTTCTGTCACAAAAACCTCGAGCCTCTGTACGATTTTGGTGGTCTTTTGTGAAGAGCACTGCAGTGGCAGCCATCAAAAGACCACCAAGTTGCCAGTCATATGACCACCTTATTATGCTTCACATTGTAAACACTACCAAAATCCAGCCAAATTTCGGAAACCATCAGGACACTGGAGGACAGAAAAGAGGTGGCCCACCACCAGCACTTCCAGCCTGCCAAAATTCCTCCCATCAAATTACGATCCATAAATCACAACAGTGGTTCTTCATGGTGGAAAACCATTGGCGGTGTGAACCACTGTGGTCTCAACTCACTTCATTCAGGACACAACACCATATTGGATAGTTTAAACACCCCACACCTGACACACAGATCCACACACCTGACATACTTACTCACTGCACTATATAACACACCCCTACACAGCCCACAATCCTTTGCATCGAGAAGGCCACTTACATTGACCAGTTACCCAAACGCATTAGTTTTTGCCTCTCTATACTATACGCACACACACATATCACTCAGCACTCACTCCAAAGCAGCACAACCTTCACAATACACACATCACTAGCACACACAATACGCCTAAACCGTCACCCACTCACATCACAGCACCTACACCTCAGCTTTTACCAGACACTGCACTCTTTTCATCACAACACCCCCACACACCATCTTCACAACCACAACCATACCCCCACAAAAACACCCATGTTTCACTGATGAAGAGTTGAGGGTCATAGTGGATGAAACTGTAAGGATAGAGCCACATCGGTTCGGAGCACAGGTCCAACAAACATCTGTTGCCAGGAAGATGGAGTTGTGGAAAGGGATAGTAGACAGGGTGAATTCTGTAGGCAGGTATCCACGTACAAGAGATGACATCAGGAAGAAGTAGTACAACCTAAGGGGATGGTACATTCCATGGCATCCAGGCACCTGCAAGCCATGCTGAAGACTGATGGTGGGCCCCCACATTCTCCCCCTAATTTCACAGCATGGGAGCAGTAGGTATTGATCAACTTCTATCCTACGGGCCTCACAGGAATACCTCGGGAGTGGAGTCTGGTAAGTACCCACAACATACATGTCATACCGTAGTCTTGACTGCATCGACCCTAATCACCTAAACCCACCCCAATTAACTTTTCTCCCACTACACCATTGTCCCAATAACCTAATACCCTTCTCCACTGAACTCATCTGGCCCCACAGCGCAGGGAAATGGCACGTGCACTAGTGCCTAATCATATCACTACAACTCCCAGAATACAACATCCCATTATTGTGAAAACCTGGAAAGTGCACGAAATATCACGTCATGCATGTTTGAATAATTCATTATGAACACCATTTTGATTGTACTTTTGTGTAACAGTAAATTGTAATGACAGCAATACAATGGCTCACTTACACTAGCATCCCAAGCAAAACACAGCTATAGTTGAGGGCCCACTTGTTATGGCCAGAGATAAAACATCCCTAGCTAGAAATAGACTCACTTGGGTTGAGTCAACGCACATGCAGTAAATTCAGATACAGGGCAATGTCCATGGCTTACTGTTAGACCTGCCATCCTTGGCATGGTATCTCCAAATTTTTTGCCTTTATTTCCCAGGTTGTTGCTGTGTGCTGGACTCTGTTTTGGCCGTTTTTGTCACTCTGGGCATTTTAACACTGCTGAACAATGCTAAAGTGCAAGCCTTCCCTATGTGAAATTGTATGTGTAATTGACTTGCCAGGCCCATATGTTCCCTTTTTATACATGCAAGGCACCCCTAAGGTATGCCCTAGGTAGCCCCAGGGGCAAGGTGAAGTGTATGTTAAAGGTAGGACATGTTGTAATGTGTTTTGCATATCCTGACAGTGAAATACTACCAAATTCAGTTTTCTCAGTTGCAAGGCCTATCTCTTTCATAGGTTAACATGGGGGCTGGCTTTAAGCCATTTACCATTTATTGTTGTCAGCCTATCCGGCCATAACAATTACACATTTCCAAATACCAATCCAACATAACACTTTAAAAATCACGTAAAGTAAAAACATGTCAGTAAAAACTACACTTAACATTGGTGCTTAGACATGTGCCACAACGCTGCGCCTAATATACCCTACATTATCATGTAAATTCTTTTTAATGCGACTTACCAATCGCGCCATAGTTTATTTACATAACACACTAGACTGTTCTGTAATGGCGTTATAGATCTAAAGATTGTGGAGCACATTTATACTTTGCTTGCGCCGGATTTGTGTTATTTTTTTTACGCAAATTCGGCGCAAACCTAACACCATATTTATACTTTGAGGCCCGACCCCGCGAATGCCAAACTTTCGCTGTGTGCGTCATTTTCTGGATGTGTGAAACCGCCTTGCGTTAATGACATGCAAGGTAGGTGTTCCCGTTCAAAAAATTACTTAAACACTCGTGTGCCTTATTTATCCAACTGTGCTATTCATCCAGCATGCACGAAGACGCACAGCACAGGACCAACAGCAGCAGCTTCCACCACACCAGCAGGGACCCCAAAGGCAACAAAGAAGGCAGGTGAGGATACTCAGGACCAGGACAACCCTTCTGGGCCTCAGGGAACATGACATCATCCAGAGGTACATACTAAACTGGCAAGCCATACAGCAGCTGCTAAGCAACATTGAGCCACAGTTGGCACACAGCTTCCAGACACCCCACACCATTCCACCAGAGACAGAGCTGCTAGCTGTCCTCCACATCTTGGCAAGTGGCTCTTTTCAAACCACTGATGCCCTGGTTGCCGGAATCTCACAGCCCTCATTCTCTGCCTTCCTACCCAAGGTACTGGATGCCATCATCTCCCTCACACCCCGCCACATCAGCTTCTCCAACACAGAGCAGAAGCAGCAGGAGACCAAACAGGGCTTCTACCAAATCAAAATTCCCACATGTGCTTGGTGCCATTGACAGTACACATGTACGGATTGTACCACCTGCTGCAACCAAGCATCTATACTGGAACAGGAAGCACACACACTCCATCAATGTGCAGGTCATTGTGGATCACCGGGGATTGATCACCAACATCGTGGCAAAGTATCCTGGGAGTGTACATGATTCATTCATCTTCCGCCACTGCACCATCAATCAACACTTCCAGGATGGACAATATGGAAATGGCCTACTTGTTGGCAAGTACAGAAACCCAGTTATATACACACAGCACAGCAACCCTGTAGGACACACAACACATACACCACTACATTGACATGTGGCCAGGAAGACACTGAGGTTATGACACTGCTAGTCATGTTTGATATCCTGACCCAATGGGATACACACTTTTGGACAAATGACAGATGCAAGTAACAACAGATGCCACTCCAGAGACACAAGGGACCAGTTTAAAACCACACAGTGACAATGACATGGCCTTAACTGGCAGTACAACTTGGAAGATGAACCTTCCAACATCACATCAATAACACTCAATTACATACCCTTCCAAGCAATACGTACTGTGTAAGAGGTGTGTAATGTGTTTCGCTGCAGATCAAACACCATGGGACACATAGCATGATGATGATGACTCTAATGAAGGTGACATGGAATCATTGAGGCTGTACCAACATCTCACATCACTCCTGGGCTGACGTTGGCCGCTACCAATAAGTAAGTGGACTGTGCTAAGAACACATATTGGTGTGACAATATTGCAAAGTGCACATTGCTGCACATACGGATTGAGACAATTACACATATACACAACAGATGTATAGACATATGGACCTTCTGACAATTAAACCTTCACCCCCACAACCAAGTTAGCCACCTCACCTGGACCAGGTTCAGTAGTGTAGGTAAATGTTTGAACATGAGCCAACTCGGTGAGGGCACAAAAATAGGTTTGCATAGAGCTTGTCACACATGGGATATTTGTGCATTGTCAATTGTGAACTCTTCAGTGCTGCAAACTTATGGAGATATGTTGTACATTGTCACCTAGCCAAATCAAAGGGCATCACTGTTGTTTTTCACATGCTATTGCATGTGTTGAATTGGATGGGATGTTCAGGCCATATAGTGCAACTGTGTTACCACCACTGTGGAACTGATTCTGTGTGTGGAAGTATCATGTCACCCCCAGTGAAGACACATGGACACCTCTTTCAGATGACATAATGCATGGGAGTACACAATGTACTGCAAGTGTACAAAAATACCGCTGATCTCCGGTCAATCAGCCAAAAACTAGTTTAGATAATGAAACAACCCAATGCTGATGGTACATCCTAGAAGCCTAGGATTCCACACAATAACACAAACACAGATGAGTCACAGACAACACAAGATAACAACTGCCATGCAAAGTGATAATCATGGTGCAAGCTCCATCAAAAGTTTTTTAACTCATTTTCTCGTTCAGCTGATCAGGAGTATGGGATCCAGCCATGGATCATGACCCCATTTGCCAACCCAAGCACAGCATCAGAGCGTGCCTACAATGAGGCACATCGGAGGACAGGCACCCTAGCAAAGAGGACTTTTGGCATCCTGAAGTCAAGATTCAGGTTCCTCGACATCATCGGAGGAAGCCTCTTATATTCACCGGAAATGGTCTGCAAGATCATTTTGACCTGTGCCATCCTGCACAACATATGTGTAAGGAGGAACATTCCCCTCTATGAACCAGAACCACAACTGCCTGAAGAGAAGGAAGAAGAGGATGTTGTCCATCAACATGAGGGGGACCATCCAAACACTGCAGCAGGATTGCGTTGGAGGCAACACATTGTACAAAACTTTCTTTAACTCTAGTCACCATCAACACTGTCTTACCATATGTCATTAAACACCTCATTTAATCACTAAATCATGGTTTGGGTAATTATTTATGCATCACATGATCCCTAGGAATCACAATCAGAGTTTAGACTCATGGAGCATTGCAGTATTACAGATTAGGATACTGAAAAAGCCACATCACATTTGATGGATATGAATGTACACCCAACTTCACACACAGTGTAAATGACATTTATCGTGTCCATTTCACATTTGAAGGGCAATATCAGAGTAGCACAGCTATGGCACACATCCATGTTGGCAACATGGTTCATTGCAGCATATGGCACACAACTAAGACACTATCAAACATAAGTTAAAAAACTGGTTCATACATGAGGCAGTGGATGTGCTATTGCATTGGTAACAGGAATGTATCGCCAGACCCTTGACAGCAGTAAGTGTGACATCAGCTATCTCTGCAAGGAGCATGTGTGACAAAAAGTCCATGTAAGCTGCAAATGGATAGCACAAGTGCCCCAGATATGACAAGCATTGCTCACAAGACATGCCCTGTGCATGCCATCCCAGGTTATAAGTCCTGCCACAGGCATGTATTCAGTCTCTCCCCACCCTTCTCTAGGGGGCCCTGTAACTGGACTATTTATACCCTGATAATCCTTCATCTACACACACCTATACTCACATTCTGACTCTAGTGTACTTCCCTCTTTAGTATGGCATGCCATAGTCCTAGTTCGTCTGTCTGCATGGACTTCAGGTCCGAAAATGCACTGCCTGATAGTCTGTAGGACCTGTAATCACCTGTCTATTGCTTCCCATGTGAAAGGTACTGTTGGCCCTTTGAACTTGATTCTCACCTACAGGACTTGTGAGAGACTGAAGCTGCACACACCTGTGAGCACTTCCATGCAGACCAGCTATTTTAACCTGCACTGCCATTGCTGCTGCCTGGAACTGCTTAGAAGCTGCCATTTTATGTATATCCTTGTTGTGCATTGCCGTATAAACCACTTGTGTAACACAGGCCTTGGGTTATTGTGTAACATTGCAGCCCACAGCACAAATTCAGGGGCATATTTATACTCTGTTTGCGCCGGATTTGCGTTGTTTTATTTTTTTACGCAAATCTGACGCAAAGCAAACTCCATATTTATACTTTGACGCTAGACCCGTCTAGCGTCAAAATTCTTGGAGTTTGCGTCATTTTTTAGAGTGGACACCTACCTTGCATTAATGAGATGCAGGGTAGGCGTTTCCACGCTAAAAATGACTCTAAGGCCTTTGCGCCTTATTTAAACTCCCGACGCACGGGAGGGGGCTGGCCTTAAAAAATGACGTGCAGCCGCATTTGCGTCATTTTTTAACGCCTGGTCAGGGCAGGCGTTAAGGGATCTGTGGGCTCAGAAGGAGCCCAGAGGTGCCCTCCCATGCCCCCAGGGACACCCCCTGCCACCCCTGGAGGACACCCATGGATGGGGGACCCATCTCAGGTAAGTACAGGTAAGTAGAGGTAAGTATTTTTTTTTTAATTTTTAAGTGGCATAGGGGGGCCTAACTTGGGCCCCCCTGCATGCCACTGTGCCCAATGGCCTGGGCATGGCCATTGGGCAGTGGGGCATGACTCCTGTCTTTGCTAAGACAGGAGTCATTTCCATGGTAGTTGTGCATCATAAAAGGACGCGAATCAGGTTAGCGTCAACATTTTTGACTCTAACCTGACTTGCAACATTTTTTGACGCACAACCCCCATTATTCCCTACGCCAGCGCTGCCCGGTTCGTGTCATTTTTTTTTACGCTCACCAGGCAGCAGCGCCGGCTAGCGTCATTCCATAAATATGACACCCGGCTGCCGCGTTGGAATGGGGTTAGCCCGCGTTAAATTTTTTGACGCTAAACTGCATTAGTGTCAAAAAGTATAAATATGGCCCTCAGTTTTTATTTTTCACAGTGTTGTTCCAGCTTTTCCCAGTCAGAGTCTGCTCACTGTGCATTTGCCTTGTTCATGTTAGTTCCTGACAGAGCGTGAATCCTGTTAGCCTGATTGGTTCCTGTCTTTGTGTTACCATAGAGGTTCCCTGTGGCTACATTTGTCTCATAGTTGCTTTCCATGCCCTCACTTTCCTCCTGGGGTATTGTGTCTGGTAGATGAATCCACAAATATATTGTATAGTGTACTCAGTTTACTTATCGTATCATGGTCTGGGACATGTATTCAAATAGCTTAATCCCGGCCCTATCCCTTGTCTGGGTTTCATGTATGCATGAGTGACAAACAGTGACAGTGTACTATGGCTGTATGCATGGATTGGGTATGGTGCCTCCAGCACAACAAACAAAGTTTGCTAATGTGCATGAAAGGACAAAACATGTTTGTGCCCTGACAGTCCACACACAGATTTACATTGGCTGCAACCCAATGATGGTGTTTGCGTGGTGTCTAACTGTGAGATTAATCAGCACAGAGGCACTGATGTTCCCTGTTGCAGTGGGAATTTTAGAGGCCACCCTGTGTACAAGTGTTGGGATGAAACCTGCCGGGTTCTATTTACTGATCCATTACATTTGTGAGCACACCAAGGTTGCCCTGTTGTCAGCCTCATAAAACTTCTGCAGTGCCATAGCTGGATTATCCCCATGTGGGTAGTCAATTCCTCTTTGGCTTTCGGTCAATTCTGCTTTGAATGATACTCTGTTAATGCAGGGAATGGCTCCACAGACTCATGACTAGACCTGTACATAACTGTGACAATATGGAGGCCAATAATGACACAGGGTAAACATGGCCACACACTTGAACTGGAAACCTTTGTGCAATTAACCACTGAAAATATGTGAACACACGCAGCTCGGTCTGCTGGTCCTCCACTGCCACACAAGAAACATAGGTCATATATATGACTCAAACTTTGGAGTGACATTACATTTTTGGATTGTTTTTGGGACTCTGTTTCACAAACACTGTACCTACATAGCATTTTCAAATGCCTGACTCATGGGTAGTATACAAACAAGTGACCAGGATGTGGTATCCAACATTCCTGTACATGTGATGGCTAACACATTGCCATTATCAACCGTCCTCTATCTATCCTGTGCATAGTTTGTCATGGAAGATGTTTTGTCCCAAATGTCAGGGAAGTTCATACAGCATTAGATGCTACATGTATGACAAACACATATCCTGACTCATTTCTACACTGAATAGCACCTGATGGTTATCCACATTTACGACACATGCATAAAAGCACATTAATGAAAGCACGTCTTGTACCGTTCACACAGAGGCCCAACAACAATTTAAATTGCCAATTCAAAGACATTAACACACAGGCCATGAGTGAATGTATTAAGTTGCGTAGCCTTGCTATCCTCTATTGACGCACAACCTGCTCAAACTGGGTAATACCAATCTTTCTTAAATATGTTTGGGTAGCTGTTGCGTCAGTGAAGAGTGCTCATCCGGTAAAACAACATGAGTATTATGGTTCGCAGTAGTGTGGTCTGCCACATGTGCCCAAACAGTGGAACACACAATGCAGGTGCAAACAGCCTATCTCCGTACATTTACAGCTTTTATGTACGTTCCAAATGAGAGAAATGACACAAACACAGTAAAAGACAGATATTTTGATGCAAATGCGTAAAAAAAATGCATTTGCGTCAAAATTCGCCGCATATGCATTGAAAAATGATGCTCACAGCCATTATACATCCATTGGGCCCGAGCGGTAATTCGTACACTGTACCCCATGAAATTGGTTACCAATGAAAAATATTTGGAACTATGAATGCGGGGGAATTTTGAAGCACTGGCATCAAAAAAATTTGATGCACAGCCCATAAGGGTCATAAAAATTTCACGCATCACAAAGAAAAACGCACCGCATTTGAGACAGGAAGTGATGTAATAGGATATCCTGTTTACAGAAATGCTACAGTGGGTGTACTTTCACTTTCACTTTGCAGTCTGTGATTTTTCTAGACTGTGTGGCAGTGCTGAGAGTTTTGTCTGTCCAAATTTTGCTTTTGTCTCCTGCGTGCCATCCTATTTGTCATCTGTTGTTTTAGTAATTGTCTCAGTTGTTCATTGTAAGTATGTTTTTGTCATATTTGGTGTCTAATTTTGTCTTTGTACTGTTGGGATTGTGTAGTGGGTATTGTTAGTTTGGGGATTGTTGGGCTGTTTGTGAGTAACTTAGCTTTCATTTTCCTCCCTCCTTTCCCTGTATTTTCCCCTGTACCCTTTCCTATAAATATTATTTTGGTCATGTTGGGTAGGCCACATCTGGGGAGAATGGGTGAGGAGGAGCTGGGGGCATTTATTTGGCTGGTGTGCCACTTCCTCCCCCTGATGATTAAGGCTGGTGGAAGGGTGATACAGGGGTATCACACAGAGGCGAGGAGGCTCAGGTGGTCCAAGGTGCTGTACCATCTGAGGAAATTTTTCTACACACCGGGCAACGACCACCAACTCAAGCACCGCTGGGCTGACCTTGTTGCCAGAGAGCAAGACCTGCTGGACCACCTGGGTGTGGTGATTGGTGGCCCTGTTGGTGAGTACAATTCAGACTAATGTGCACATATAAATGCTCTGTAGTGACAGTATCAGATTTGTTGATATGCTGCATGCAATATTTTTGGACATGTGGAATGCAAGTTAAATATACAGTGGCCTGATTTATACAATATTTGCACACATTACCGTCATTTGTTGAAGCAACAGCTGCATAAACTTACAAAACACAACTTGATCTTGTAAATTAGTGCTGCTTTGACGTCAATTGATGATGGGAATGTGGCTCAAACATATGTTTCATTCATGGTCTGTGAGTGTACCAAGAAAGAGATGTATTTCACAAGCTAAAGCAAGGAATTAATGTGGTCGCCAATTATTTGGAATACATGTCTGAACTGTATTCCTGGCCACATGTTCAAAGTTCTTCCTAACCTCTGGTAAAATCTTAGGCTGATACTTTGACTTGCTTTGTGCCGCAATTAAATTAGAAATGGATGCCGAAGTAATGCACACGGGTTCATATCTACATGCTTGGTGCTACTTTCCATTGCTGTAGCGTAAAACATGAAGAAAATGCTACAAATTGAGGAATAAAAAACATTTCTGACCCTCTGTTCATTGTCCCTGCGTGTTTTAATTTGCCTTGGGCACAATAGCTGGAACAGAGCTGATGCATTTGCCATCTGTTTCACTTTATAGCCATGCAATTCTGAAGTTATTGGGTCATCATGGGATACTTGAAGTTGGTGATTGCATGGTCACAATTTATTACTTGCATGATGTTGTGCAAGGGACCCCTGACCAATTCCATCATACATATAAAGTGCCCAAATACTTTGCTACTTTACGTTTGGTACACTCCTGCTGATCTAGTGCAGCATATGTGCAATAGCTAACTTCCGAGTAAGAAGGCTATCACAGACATGGGTGTATGCTAAGATCAGAAGATCAGCATTCCTGTGACTGCTGCCATTCCCAAGGTGCATACAAATTGAAACCTACATCATCAAGATTGCCACAGTAGGACATTAGCTAAACCATGTTTCAGTAATGGAACAGTGTCAGTTTGTTGTATACCCGCAGATCACCCAACTTGGCTAATGTAAGATGATGAATGTGGCTATATGTGAATTCCTATACCCGATAAGGGTACACAGGACAATGAGTGACACATTTCAGGTGCAATGACTTCACCTGTGCCTATGCATTCTATCGCAGATGACCAAAATAGACACTGTCAGCATATGTTTCTTTGTTGTATTAATTTAGATAAATTGCCAATCCATGTTTAGCATCAGATTGTCATCAAATAACACACAGGATCCCTGCCATTATGGTGTCATAGGGGGCATATCTGGCTCAGTGTACACTGTCAATGTAGCATGTGTAACCTACAGACAACACAGGCCTACATGTAATGGACCATAGAAAGCATAATAATTCATGAGATAAACTCAACCCACATGAGCATCACACATAACTGATTGTCCCTCGATGCACAAGGCACAATACCTGAGTGACTGGTATTGCAGTGCACCAGGAACGTGGCTTTGCATGTCTCTCATAACAACAGATGAATAAATGGAGTACACTCTATAAATGAATCTGCAACCAATTGAGGAATCATGTTTGTCACCACATGATTGTTAGGGCCACTGCATGTGTGCATATGTGTGTGTATCACTCACTGGAGTGACAGGGTCAATACATGTTTGCAGTGGTATGTCTGTTGGAGTGTCATCATGCCTGAGGGGCTAGACTATCAGATATAATGTCACACAGAGTAATTTTTTCTTCACTGTGTTGTACAGTGCACAGACATTGAGCACATTTCACCCTTTCATGTGTTACAAGTGGACCTGCCCCCTACCCAATTGGAGAAGTGGCTCGATTTGCAGACCCAGACATATCCAGTAAGTTTTGATATTTCAGTTCTGTGTTGTGTTTGCAGCTGTTGTGTGATTGACTTCTGTGTGTTGGACATATTGCAAGGTATGATGTGCTGGAACATGATCTGATATGTGAGTTGACTGGAGTTTGACTTTTTGTTGTCATATTTGAGTTGGACAATCAGTGGCGTAAAGTCATCCTGTGGGATTGTAGTGCAGTACTGTAGGAATTGCCATGTGAATAGGGTGACATTTGTTGTTACTTTTCTTGTAGTGAAATATTTGGAGGTAGCCATTTTCATGATTTAGTCAGCAAGTCATACCCTGAATCACACAGAGCAGGGAGGCTGACGTTTTACCCACAGACTTGAGCCTCCCTGTTAACTAATGAACATGTAGGACTGTATGTTTGACTATTTAGCAGCATCTAGCTCCACATGTTGTGCTACGTTTATGTGGCACTTGAGCAGAATGTCATAGGTGTGCATGCAGCTCAAGCCCAGATGGGTGCTTGCATCTATGTGCTTGTTGTAGGACAGGTATTGATGATATCAAATGATGTTGACAATTGCCCGCAATTAGGAACATAAATGTGGATGTGATTGTACAATGTTTGTGTTTATCCTAGTTGGACACCCTCCTTACCTGTGGCGGACTGACTAAACCCATGGACAGCTGCCCAAAGCTTCCTGGCTGTCCTTGATGTTTGAAAGTATGTGTTGTAAGTCCATCCCCACCTGAGGCACAGGCTTAGGTTTATGAAATATGTGTACCTCGGTGTGAGAATCCAAGTGTAGTTCACAGACATGTTATTTAGCAATTCATTTGTTCCAACCTAGGATACCCCCTCATGATTAGCAACTGCATACCATCCTGGCAATTCCATTTACAAATCACAGATCTTGTGGCCCTTGATTGTCATCCAGAAGATAGTCATTAGTTGGCCTGTCACATGTGGAGGTCTTGCAGCACTTGTTATGTGATTAATGGCAGATCAATGATGCTTGGATCATTTAAGTAGGTACACATCTTTTTGAGCATTGCTGTGCTGTTAGATAGGACATGTGTAGGCTGCGTTGGCATGTACTTCCTGAGGGACACTCTGTGATCTGTACTGTGATTTGGCCTGTTTAAGCTAATTTTGAGTACTTTTTTGAATGTCATCAGTAGCTGTATCACACAATGATGTAACTAATGTTTGACTTAATCTTTTCTAACAGCAGCCAATATGGATGCCAATCAGATCAGCGAATTCCAGAGGAGGGCGATGCGTTACTGCCACATTCTGGATGTTGAGTCTGGGTTCCGCCACATGGCACGGTGTTATCGCCATGAGAGAGCCACAGGGGTTTGGAGGGCATTTGCCCAAGGGGGCCCAACCCTGTCCACAACAGCCGCCACCACCAGCACCGCCACTCCATCCCAAGTGGCACCAAGGTTGACAGCCACCACTACAGGTCCCTCTAAATCCTCTGCTTCTGGACCACTGACAGCAGCCCCTGCACCTCCCACTCCAAGCATGGCACCGGCAACAGCCCAACTCCCCACAACTGGCACACAGACCACCCCTGCTGCAATCATTGACAATGTTGATTTTAGGAACATGCAACATGACATGCAACAGAATGGACAGGCTGCAGCACAAGGTGTCCCAGATTAACAGGAGAGTGCGTGGGATAAAAAAGATCCTGCGGAGGGCAAACTTGTGACTTTGAGACCCTCAGCCATGATTCCCTCCCCTCCCTCCTCTTTCCTGGTTCTTATATTTAGTGGGTGTAGGGGTCTTAGTGTTAGGTTAGAATAGGCTGTTAGTTTAGTTAGTATAAGTGGGTTGGGGTGGAGGGTATGATATTTTTACATGTTTTTATTTGTTGGTGCATCGGTGGCGGATGATGTTGGGGTTTTTGTGTATTGAAAAATTAAAAAATACAAAAAAATGTATAAAAAAATAAATACAGAAAAATATATAAAAACAAACAAAAAAATATATATATAATTGTTTAGGATAAGATAGTATGTGTTTAGTTTAGTATATGTTGTCCTCCATGTGTCCCATCATATAAGGGGGGTGAGGGGTTGATGTTTAGAGTGTTTAGTTAAATGTGATAAGAAGGTTTAGCTTAGGGTAGTTAGGGCCAGATGTGGGTAATGTATAGTTAGGATAGGTTAGGTTAGTTAAGGTGTTTCCCTAGCTGTATTATCCTTTTTTACAGTTCAATAAATATTTAGGTACTCTTTTACAGTATGTGTCATATGCTTGGAGATCAGGGCCTTGGCATGGGTGAAAAGTGTCAATTTAGTATTTGTGTTCCATCCTGCATCCAAATCCCAATGAGCTGTCACATTGGCCGCCACACCAAAGCTACTTCTCTATGCATCTGTCATCCACTGAAACCCACCACTCAAGGTTACTATGGTTCCCAATGTGTTGTTAAGTTTGGATGCATGTTTTTAATCTGTCATACTTTGAGACCAGATTTTGTCTCTGGGACACTGTGGTACGTACTTCAGAAATAACCCTCAGGAAGGGCAGATGATGGTACAATCCAGACCCCAGTACATGGATATCAGCCCACAATCTTTTAAAGCAGTTGTATTGACATTCTATGGCCAATGACAAGAGGCAAACATCACTAATCTCCTACACAGTTGATGTGTCACGTTACACAGAGACAAAGTGGTTGTGTAAGTGCTATTTATTTTAAAGTGCTTTAGTGCTATATTTACATAGTCCAGGATTGTGAGTCCATTAGTGTGACACCTTCTATTGTGATACTACACAAGTGCAAAAGGTCATGTCATTGGACATGCTGGGTTGAAGTGTCATACAGTGCAGAGGAACATGAATTGCCAATGAGGTAGTGAGAGACAATCACAGAGCATAGTATTAAGGTAAACAGTGGGCTGGAGAACAGTGCATGTGAGCTGCTGTTGCAAGACTGGCATGTTATGAACCACAGGACCTAGGATATCGGTGCCCATGTGGCAAGGACTTGTGCTACCGGGTACTCTTATGCGTGAAGGTGATCTGTTCTACGTCTTCATCTTCTGATGTATGTGTCGTCTCCTCTGCCCTTAGTGGTGGTGGGTTTGAAGGGGCAACACACACTTCAGTGTTTGAAGACGTGGCGTCAGAAATCCCGGTAGCTGCCAACTATGGGGCTATTAAGGGCATTACAGCAGCAAGGAGGAGCTTCTGGTTCTTAAGCATAGCAGCTACATCACTGTGGTAGGTAGCCAGGTCGTCCCTGAGGGGGTCAATATTGCATTTGTGCACGCAGTGAAAGGTTTGGTGTGCAAGGTGTTGTGCCAACTCCCTTACTGCTGTGCTGATTTCCTTCACACTTTGTGGAAGTTCTTGCAAGATAGATGTTTGTCCTTGCATGGCTACTGCCTGTTCTGCAGATGACATAATGCACAAACGCATCCCCTCAAGGCTGGCTGCCATATTTTGCATCCCCATCCGCACCTCCTTGGCCAGCTCCCGCTGTACCCCAACTACAGTCCTCTCAAAGCTGGTGCCAGTGTCGTCAGAGTCGTCAGCTGGGTTGAAGCTGGCAGGTCGTACAATTGGGTTGGTGGGTAGGTACTCTGTGATGGCTGCTACTTCTGTGTTCCTCCTTGCGACTGAATGTGGGGTCTGGAGGGTTCCAAGGAAATCTTGGAGGATTTGCTGTGTGATGTTTGTCAGCTCATCATCCACGTCATCAGGGAAGTCCAGGACAGGCATATCCCCAGGTGAGGCTTCGTTCTCTGCAATGAGATATTGTACAACTAGTGTGTCTGTGTTGTGGCATTTGTAATGTGAATTTCCTGAGTTCCTATTAGTTGCACATTGTGATTTTGGTTCCTGTTCATTGTTACTGTCATCAATATTGGCATTCTCCCAGGCCTATGCCCCACCTGCATGTCACATGTAGTGGGGGCAGTTTGGGGTAATGTCTGCATCACATCCTCTGGGTGTAGGTTCTGCCCAAATTGTATTTTGCCACCTTCTTGTCCTACTCAACCCTCCGTCTACTTCCATTATCATGGTGTGGCCTTGCAATGGCTGTGGGTGTTCTGATGGCACTTGCACCACACTTAACAATCTGAAACTGACCTAGTCTCAGCTATTTCACATCCAACTATATGTTGCTGACACCCAGCATATACTATGTATATCATTGACATGGCACAATACAGGTGTCAGCATTGGTAGTATGTACTGCTGATGTTGGGCAATGTGTGCTACATTGGATTGCACTGATGGTCCTAGCAGTGTTCCATTTCCTCTGATGACTGTGCGGGTGTGTTTCACTAGCTGGAAACATATGTCCTCCCCTCAATGCTGTTGTCTTAGCAGTATGACAGTTGGGATGTTCCATGGTGGCATTGCAGCTATTGTGACCCAGGCACAGGGTAGACCCTGACATGTGCAGCATGTGTATGACATTACTGCTGTGTATCTCAAAATGTTTATGACAGTACCTGCTGTTTGTAGCGACTATAGACATTAACATTTGACAGGAATAGCACATTTTTATTAATTACAGGGGATTGATAACGTTGTCATCCTGAACCCTCTAATTTGGGTGTGTTTGATCCATAGGCATGTAACTGCCATTAGTACGTGACCTGCACACACAGCAGAAGTGGTAGTGGCAACTGTTGTCAATGTTAAATTCCACTTGCGGATATGGCCTGAGATGGGAAATTGAGGCATAGTTAAAAAAAGCGACAATACCAGCTGTTGTGTGACAACATGCCAGTTTTACTTTGTACCCTACCCTCCTGGACTGGCTTTGCTTTTCCAACATCCTTGGCATGGCAGCATACCCCCATGCAAAGGTTGTTGGTTTAGCGTTGTGCTGTGCCCCAGGTTTACCCAGTACAGCCTATGCCCCCGTGCCATGCCCCTTTGCCATTTCCACTACCTCATTATCATGGCTTACATGCATTGTGAAGTGGGTGTGCCCCCCCACCCCGGTTGCAGTTTACAATTATGCATTTTAGTTCCCCATGCCATTTACCCTGCATCTGTGTTGTTTCCTGGTAGTCTGCGCTGTCCTGTCCTTGAATCCCGGTGATGATCTCCTCAGGGATGATGGCTGCCACCATCTTCTCCATGTGGTCCAGGGCCTCCTGCGGTGCTGGACTCCCACCTCCAGTCTGCAGTGCTGCCTTCCTGTTCCTTGCCATCTTTTCCTTGGTCCTGCGCTTGCAGTCATGCCAGCGTTTCTTGCACTCGATGACTGTTCTCCGACCTTTTGCCACACTGTTGATCTTATCGACAATTTGTTGCCAAATTGCCTCTCTCCTCCCAATTGGCACTTTGGAGGTGACAAATAGTTGGTGCTGGTGTTCCGTCTCCTCTTTCACCAGTATTTCATGCTCCTCTACCCCGAGCTGACACTTCCTTTTCTTCTTTTGGATCCACCTGGCTGGTTCCTGGCCGGTTGTCATCTTCCTGGGGTCTCTCATAGCTTCTGGAATCCATTTTGAGAGCGCCTTTGCACATTTTGCAGTTTTTGCGCCTCTTTTTGATGCTATTTCGTCAAAAAATGGCCCGTTCCAGTTTGCGACGTCGTAAACCGGATAAAAGTCATTTGCGTTAACATAGTTTTTCTTTACAACGTGGCGCATTGGTTTGAGTGAAAAAAAATGACTCTCACCAGTGGTTTGCGCCGCAGTGCGTCAAAGCATAAATTTGACGCCCCGGTGGCGCAATGAAATGGCGTTAGCTTGGGTTAAACTTTTTGACGCAATACTACGTTGGCGCAGTTTTGCATCAAAAAGTATAAATATGGGCCCAAATAACTTAACCTGGCACTAGTCATTTGGGACCTTTCAGCACAAACCTCCAGTTTGATAACGTCCCAGAAATTATCCCTGTTTTACCTCATCCTGCACCAAATTCCCCAGGCTGGTAACACCAGCGGCATGCCGCAAGCAGTTATTCTTGTGTCAGCTGCAGGTACATTGATGAACAAAGCTTCCATGCCTCCAGGATGTATGTTGAAACCATCATCACAATGTGACTCCGTGCGTTTTGAAAAGTGGGCGTAAGTACAGTTTACGAAGTTTGAGCGTAAAGTGACATAATAATAGGAAACGGGATAATGTTTCTTGGCCGCTATGAAGGCATGGACAGCAGTCTGATCTACCTGGGGGGACAGGCTGCCATTTATTGGTCACCGCGGTCACCGGTAGTGTACCCATATGAAATTTAAAATAAAGAGCTCTTTTTTCCTCTGGGTAGATACTACCTATGAAAGCAGCAGGCTAAAGTTCCTGATTAAATAAAATGTAGCGCTTAAATAAAGGACTAAGGGCCAGATGTATGAATCTGGCCCATTGCTATTCGGTAATTGCGATTTTTAAGAAATCGCAATTACCGACTCGCAAAGGGCCATGTATCACATTTGCGATTCGGTAATTGCGATTTCTTAAAAATCGCAAATGCAATTACCGAATCGCAAATTGCGATACTGACCCCATTCGCAGCTATGGGCCTATTGGCCCATAGCTGCAAATTTTTTGCATTTCCTAAATTGCGATTTCTGAAACAGAAATCTCAATTTGGGAAATGCAAAAGGCCAGGGTGCTGGGGGCCTAAGGCCCCCTCGCCCGCACCCCAATTATTATTTTTTTTACATGTAAAGTACACACATGCGAAAAGGGCATGTGTGCTTTACATATTAAATTTAAAAATGCAGTTTTACTGCATTTTTTAATTTTGCACCAGGTTACCACCTGGTTGCAGACAATGGTATTTTGCATGTGCAAAATACCATTCTGCGAAAAATCGCAATTTGCGATTTTTAGCAGAATTGCCTTGCGACCTGGATTTTGCGAATCGCAAATTGCGATTCGCAAAATCCAGGTCGCAACGCAGAAAATCGCAATTTTTGCGATTTTCATTTTGTGGTCTGCGAATGCCTTTGATGCATTGCAGACCACGATTTTGCACTCGCAAACGGCCGATTTCGCAGTTTGCGAGTGCAAAATCATTTGATACATCTGGCCCTAAGGCCCTTATTACAACCTTGGCGGTAAATGCCGCCTACCGCCGTGCTGACGGGTGCCAACATACCGTGACCGCGGTGGTAAACCGCCATGGGTATTATGACCCACACAGAGAATACTGCCACAATAAAGCAACCCACACAAGTCCGCCACACCAAAGGTCAGTGATAAATTGGCAATAGCAAAACCCACACCGTCACGCCAACAGGAACACGCCCACAGTATCACGACCCACGAATCAATGTGGCGGTCTTTCAACCTCGGTAAATCATTGGCGGTACACACCGCCGCACTCAAAATGCACACACACTTACAAAACCACACCACATTGGACAAATCAAAATACACACACATGGCACTCATACAAACACCACACACTCACACTCCTACTACTATAAATCACACACCCACATTACCCACAACCCTTTCAACAAACAAATTAGAACAAGCAGAGAGAGAAAAGCAAAGAGCACACCTTCACTCAGAGGCACAGAACGCCATCACTCATACACCATCCACGCACATCACATAATACCATAATACATCACAACACATCACCCCACACATCACCTCACACATAACACCACATCGTGGCACCCCAAAACACCCCAGGTTTTCTGAGGAGGAGGTAAGGGTCATGGTGGAGGAAATCATCCGGTTAGAGCAACAGCTATTCGGATCACAGGTGCAGCAGACATCTATTGCAAGGAAGATGGAGCTATGGCGGAGAATCATCGAGAGGGTCAACGCTGTGGGAAAGCATCCAAAAACCAGGGATGACATCAGGAAGAGGTGGAACGACCTACGGGGGAAGGTACTTTCCATGGTATCAAGACACCAGATTGCTGTACAGAGGACTGGCGGTGGACCCCCACCTCCTCCCCCACAACTAACAACATGGGAGGAGCAAGTCTTGGCAATCATGCATCCTGAGGGCCTCGCAGGAGTAGCAGAAGGACTGGACTCTGGTAAGTCAAATTTTTACTACTGTATCCCCCCCATCCTACCTGCATGCCATCACTAACTCCTACCCCTACCCTCACCCCCATCTCTCCACCACCTCACAAATACCCCACTATCACAACCCACACATCCCAATACCAAGCCCTGGATGCTCCACCAATGCATGGACCCCCATCACAGACCTGCATGGACACCCATCATCACAGCATGCACACTAGAGAGACTCACACATGCAACCTCTGATACGCCGACCTTGCCCTTTCCACAGTCCCCCGCATCCAACACACCACCACAGGAGGCAGGTCCTTCTCCTACCTCGCCCCCAAAACCTGGAACTCCCTCCCCACCAACCTTCACAAAACCAAAGACCTCCTGCTCTTCAGAAAGAACCTCAAGACATGGTTGTTTGATCAGTGACCCTACCTGCCCCCATTTTTTAAATTCCCACCCCCAGCGACTTGAGACCCTCATGGGTGAGTAGCGTGCTCTACAAATTTTTTGATTGATTGATCACCCACCCCACACAATCAGCAATCACACAAGGCCCATGCGACAGGGAAAGCACAATTCTATAAGGGAAAGACACCCATTACACAAGATGGCACACACAGATACAATAACAATGCATTTGCATCCCAACAGGACCCCTACCCAACGGCACCGGACAGGGGGTGCCAGCTACATCCAGTCCCCCCACAGAAGAGGCCCACAGTGATGACAGAAGCTCTGCACGCCTGGATCACTATGACCAGCCTGGCCTATCTGGGACCTCTGGAAAGTTGGTTCACCTGCCACAGTCCCAACCCACCACAGAACCTCCCCCCTCAGGAAACAACACCACAGCACCCACCCAGTGGGCCCATGCCACTGTCCCCAGCACGTCAATCAGCAGTGTGTCCACCACTATAGGGACCACAGGCAACCCCACAAACCCAAGATAATCAGGGACCTGGGGTCAGTGGCAGTGGGCACACGGTTCACGGGACTGAGGCACAGGACAACAGGGAAGCTGGGAGGACTGCTGCACGACAGGGGGAGGACAGGCCCAGGGAACTGACCCTCCACGAGGCACTCTCCAACATCATGGGAGCATACCACCATTCCCAGGAGACCATGGGCACGGTACTGGCCAATTTTCAGGAGACCCAGGGGCTGCAGGAGGGACAGTACATGGGGATCAGGGATGACTTCACCAAAATCTACACCATCCTGGTCACCATAGCAGGGGTGCTGGCTGATATGAGCAAGACCATGAGGGAGACAGTGGCTCAACAAAGGGCCACTGACACTAGCCAAACCGAGAAACAGCCTTCCACCTCCTCCGGCGCTAGTGGACAGGAGGCACCGCCACAGGACCAAAAGGCCACCAGCACCCCACCCCCTGCAGAAGGAGAACCACCACACAAACAGTCCCTGTGATCCAGGCAGAAGACAGAGAACATTTCCAAGACCCCCGCCAGGAAATAGGACCCTCCTGATTGTCACCATTCTGTCCCACTCTGTTTCCCTGTCCACCTTGAACTGACAGTGCTCCACTTCCTATGCCCCCTTGGACAATGCACCTGTGATACCAAGAGACTGGACTCTACCATGGACCTTCCTCCACCATCACCCCAGCCCATTGCCCGTACCCCCATCCTATTTAGCACAAAAAATAAACACCATTTAAATATAAACCATACTGGAGTCAGTGTAATGATTGGAAAGATGTATTCTTACAACATTCTCAAAGCATTGCAACGTCTATGTTCATTGAATTATACCAATGTATGGCAGTTGGTGGGCAGCAGTACACATAGCAGAAGGCAGAATGAAAAAAGGAAATCCAAAGGGAAGAGTCAGTGTCCATAGACAGAGGTTATGAGGCTGCCATGTACAATGTCCTAAAGGAAACTGATATGTGAAGAGGAGTGACAGTCTCTTACCTGTGTGTCACTGGAAGTACTGCAGGATGATGTTTGTCCTGTTGTCAACATCTTCTTCCTCTGCCTCCTCTTCCTAACTGTCCACAGGTGCCACTGCTGCCACAAGACCATCACCAACCACATCCTCTTGCAGAAAAGGCATCTGGCGTCTCAATGCCAGGTTGTGGAACATATAGCATGCCACAATGATCTGGCACACCTTCTTGGGTGAGTAGTACAGGGTCAGATGGAGGCACCGGAATCTGGCTTTCTGGAGGCCGAATGTCCTCTCAATAATCTGCCTAGTTCACCCATGTGCCTCGTTGTAGCGTTCCTCTGCCCTTGTCCTGGGATTCCTCACTGGGGTCAGTAGCCATGAGAGGTTGGGGTAAGCAGAGTAACCTGCAAATATTCGAGGGATACCTGTTAGACACACACTCACCCTTAGGGACAACCCCATACCCAAACACCTACTCATACTGTGTGGGAACCTTGGGCTCACCTATTAGCCACACCCGGTGACTCTGGAGTTGGTCCATCACATAAGGGATACTGCTACTGTGCAAGATATAGGCGTCATGCACAGAGCCAGGATACTTGGCATTCACATGGGAGATGTACTGGTCCGCCAAACACACTATTTGCACATTCATCGAATGGTAGCTTTTTCTATTTCTGTACACTTGTTCATTTCTCCGGGGGGGGGAACAAATGCTACATGGGTACCATTAATGGCACCAATGATGTTGGGGATATGTCCCAGGGCATAGAAGTCAGCTTTCACTGTGGCCAAATCCTCCAACTTGGGGAACATGATGTAGCTGCGCATATGTTTCAGCAGGGCAGACAACACCCTGCTCAACACGTTTGAGAACATTGGCTGAGACATCCCTGATGCCATGGCCACTGTAGTTTGAAAGGAGCCACTTGCCAGGAAATGGAGCACTGACAGGACCTGCACAAGAGGGGGGATACCTGTGGGCTGGCGGATAGCTGACATCAGGTCTGGCTCCAATTGGGCACACAGTTCTTGGATTGTGGCACGATCAAGTCTGTATGTGATTATGATGTGTCTGTCTTCCATTGTCGACAGGTCCAACAGGGGTCTGTACACCAGAGGATGCCGCCATCTCATATGCTGCCTCAGCGGTTGTAGCCTATGGAGGAGAACGGTGAGCAGAAGGTCATATTTCCACATAGAATGCCCAACTGTGTCCGAATTAATGTTACAGAAGCCGTGTGTTAAAGCATGAGTCAGTACATGTGCCAATATGTGCTTTGACGCAGTTAGGTACCATGCCATGTGCTCCCCTGAAATGGTGGCTGCCTGACTTGTGAGGAGGGACAAGGGGAAATTAGGTAACTGCACTGGCGTTGTGCAGCGTCGCGGTAGGCGGTCGAAGAGCGCCGCGCAACTCCGCATTGGTTATTATTGGGTCCTATGGGTCCTAGGAGCCAATGGCGATGTACGCCGGCGGTGACGGTACACCCTGCCACGGATGTCACCGCCTTTTTCTACCCATTCACTCACTTGAAACCTGACCATCAACAGGAGAGGACCTACACTGCAAGTGCTGCTGTGACCTGTGTCTGGAAGCAACAATGGCTCATGTGTCTGGAAAAAGGGCCCCTGCCTTCACTGCGGAGGAGTTGGACAAACTGGTGGATGGGGTCCTCCCCCAGTACATGCTACTCTACGGTCCTCCAGCCAAACAGGTGAGTACACTGTGAGCATGAAGCGTGGGCAATGCCTGTTTGGAGTGGTATGGATGTAAGCCACATGTTGGGGGGTACCCTGAGTGCTGCATGTCCATGGCTGCAGGTGACGTCCTGGACCCTGGGCACACCACATGAGGTACCACCACCAGCACTGGCACAACCATCAGTTTGCAGCCTAAGTTGCCGCAGGATGGAGTGTGGCTCTGCCTCCATGGAGTATCATGCTACCTGTTCCATGTACATCTCGTGGCTCAGACATCCAGATGAGAGAATGTTAACTGCAACACCCCAGGTGCAGCATCTCTGGGCACAATGCCCCCTCCAGAACCAGTGGAGAAATGCATCCACTATCACTATCCTTGATAGGATGAAGCACTCTGGGCACAATACCCCCTCCAGAACCAGTGGGGAAATGTATTCACTATCACTATCCTTGGCAGGATGAAGCACTCTGGGCACAATGCCCCCTCCAGAACCAGTGGAAGAAGCCATCCACTTGAGAGACTGTGACTTTGCACTCCCCGGGACCAAGCAGTGGGCAGACCACCCACTTGAGAGACTTGAGAGACTGTGGCTTTGCACTCCCCAGGACCAAGCAGTGGGCAGACCACCCACTTGAGAGACTTGAGAGACTGTGGCTTTGCACTCCCCAGGACATTGCTGTGGGAATGTTGTCCCATCGAGGAGCAGTGGCGTAGTACCATCTTCTGGCTGAGGTGCCCCCCCTCCCCTTCCCCCTGAGGTGCCTGTGTTTTTTTGGCCTGATGCCCCTGCAGTGTTCTCTCCATTTTGAGGCAGGTGTCATGTGTGGGCTTCGGCCATGCTTTTTGGGACCACTGGTCCACGGACATTTACAAGGGACATTGTATGGCCTTGTGCACATAATGCAACATTTTGTATATACTGATTATTTAAAATTCTATTGCTATATCTGAATGTTCCAATATATCACTGGTTAAACTAATTTCCTTTTGTCCTTGCGTTCTTCCAGGGGGTGACGGGGTGTATCAGTAATGTTGTTGGTTGTGTTAGTGTGTATGGTGTAGTGGGTGAGGGTAGGGGGTGGGGGTGTTGAGTGTTGCGTGTGTGTGTCACTCTCTTCCCCCCCTTCCCTTGTGTGCTAAGTGCAGTACTCACAGTCGCTGCCGCCTTCTTTCTATTTCCTGATGTATGAGAAGATACACCAACATGGGGAGGATCTGCAATTTGGGCTCCATGGCATCCTGGTTCTTCGTGGAGTGTAGAAAGGTGAGTGGTTCCCCTTCGATGTACTGTTTCCGCCATGCTTTTGATGTAGTTGGTACCGCCCCGGAAGAGCTGGCGGATTGGCAATTCATGATAGGGTGGGCGGTACATTGTCTTCCACCTGTCTGTTGGCGGTGACCGCCACGGTGTTTGTTGCTACCGCCCTGGCAGTCGGAGTGTTAAGGTGGCTGTCTATGTTGGCGGTTTCTGGCGTGTTCGTAATCCCATTTTCTTTACCCCCGGCCTGTTGGCGGTGTTACCACCGCTTTAACACCGACCGCCAGGGTTGTAATGAGGGCCTAAGTGTCTCACACATGTTCCATGTCTTTTGGTCCCAATCTGCCTTTTTTATAACAAGTAGACTAGGCCTTCTGATTTTTTCTGGATGAAGCCAGAGTTCCTCCAGGCCTATTGCAGCCAGGGTGGTTGAGGTGTGTTTAAACCAAGGCAGTTTCTGATGGTTTTGTAGATTCATGATGTCGATCAATACATCTTTATGTGATTTAAATTCCTCTTTTGCCCAAAAGCGAATCCAGTAACTTCTTGGAGCCAATGCAATATAATCCTGAATTTTCATCATTTTTATATCTATTCTCATTGCATTCATTGGTGTGGCATTGCCTAGACAGAGTAATCGACGTATGAATTTATTTTCAGTTACTTGTATTGGTGCAGTCTTTTTGAATCCCCAAATCTCTGCCCCGTATATTGCAGCGGCCATTGCTTTTGTTTTGTATGCAAATAGTGCAGAACTCACGGAGTGATTAGCTGTGGCTTTTGCAAATCTAAGTACGGCTCCAGCTTGTTGGGCCAGGGAGATGTTACTTTTATAGACTTGCGGTTTCCATGTCAATTTATCATTCAGCCTGCAGCCCAGGTAATCATAGGTCGTCACTTGGGCCAGAGGCTTTTTATTTACCCTGAAGGTCACTCGCATCTTCTGTTTTTGATTGAGAATCATAAACTTAGTTTTGCCCTCATTGATCGCCATGTTCCTCGAGGCACAAAATGATTCAAAACCCTTTAGTCGACGGTGCATTACTATCTCCGTTCTTGTCATTAGTACAGCGTCATCTGCGAAGAGAAAGATAGGTATGCTTTCGTTAGCTAGTTTTGGCACGTCCAAGTTTAAGTTCCTCAGGTTTTGGCCTACTTCATTTATATAGCAATTAAATAGAGTTGGGGCCAAGACACAGCCTTGTTTAACACCTCGCTGGATTGGAATCTCTGCTGTATGGTAATTTCTCGTGCTGTATCTGACCCTGGCGGTGTATCCTGTATGCAGTAAGATTAACAGCCTTAAGATTTTTCCTGGTATTCCCATTTCTGACAGTAGCTGCCATAATGTTTGGCGATTCACACTGTCAAATGCTGTTTGAAGATCCAAAAAGACCAGGTATAATGGGGAGTCCTTTAGGGCGATATACTTTGCACAAATCATGTTCAGCTTGAAGAGTTGATCTGTTGTGCTTTGGCCCCTCCTGAAACCAGCTTGATGTAATGATAATACATTTCCATCCTCCAACCACTGGTCTAGGCGTGACTGGATCAATTTGGCGCAAATTTTCCCAAAATTGTCAAGCAATGAGATTGGCCTGTAGGTACACACTAAGGGCCAGATGTCTGAAACGTTTCGCATGGCTCAAACTGCGAAATTCGCAGTTTGCGCCATGCAAAACGCGCCTCGCGATGCACATTCCCATTTTGTGAGTCGGTAACTAAGTTACCGACTCGCAAAATGGGAATGCGACTCACATATAGGAAGGGGTGTTCCCCTTCCTATTTGAGATTTGCATTGCGATGCAGAATTGCTTTGTGACCGCAAACGCGAATGTGAAGTGGGTGCTAACCCATTCGCAAAAGGGATGGGATCTCCATGGGACCCATTCCCCTTTGTGAATGGCTCTAAAAATATCATTTCAGAGCAGGCAGTTGTCCTATGGACCACTGCCTACTCTGAAAAAATGAAACCAAATGGTTTCATTTTCTCAAGTGTATTGCAACTCGTTTTCCTTTAAGGAAAACGGGCTGCAATACCAAAAAAAAAACTGTTTTATTAACAAAGCAGTCACAGACATGGTGGTCTGCTGTCTCCTGCAGGCCACCATCCCTGTGAGTGCATGGAATCGCAAGGGGGTTGCAAATTGCGACCCACCTCATTAATATTAATAAGGTGGGTCTTTGCATCCCCCTTGCAATTCGCAGATGGTGTCGGGGACACCATCCTGCATATGGGATTGCGACTCGCAAGTCGCTCCGACTGCCAATTTATGAGTCGCAATCTCATTTCTTCCTACATCTGGCCCCATGTACCTTGGCCCTATTTTGTGGATTGGAACAATGATTGATTTCCTCCATAAAGATGGAATTACCTCAAAGTGTCAAACGCCATTAAATAGGCGAGCTAGAGCAGGTAGCCATAATGTTAGTAGGTTACGATAGACGTCTGAGGGAATGCCATCTAGTCCTGAAGCCTTGTACGGCTTTTGGAGAAGGATAACATGTTTTTTTCTTTCTCACTGAATTCAAACGCTCGTTCCATGGCGCCTGGAACAGCATGGATTATTTGCATAGAGTTTGCAGCGGAGAGATTGTTAGAGACTGATTTGTCCTGTGTTTTGTTTTCTGATACAATGGGCCGCTTTGATGATACCACATAAGTTTCTTGGGATGGCAATGCCTTGCTTGATTTGTGGTTGCTGCCATCTGACCCCTGACTGAGAATATTTGGATTATTGATGCTCTCAGGTACCGTCTTGTCCTCTTCCTGATACAGGGCAGTGAAGTGCTTTACCCAGAGTTGTCGGTTGATGTTCAGCTCTAGATTTTTTGGGGGGCCTTCACATCCCACCTAATTATCTCCCAGAAATTTTTAGAGTTTCCAGCCGAGATTGCATGCAAGAGGTCTTTCCAAAGCTTGGGTGGAAAAGTCTTCTTCTTATATCGGAGTAATTTCTTATATTGTTGCTTGCACCCTAAAAAAATGTTGCTTAATGAAATTTCTCCTGTGCTGGTTCTTTAGTGCTTGTGATAGTGCCTTTTTTAATTTTAAACACTCGCCGTTGAACCAGTCCTCAGTCGTTTTTGGGTTGGTTTTGAGATGCCTAGTTCTTTTCTTTGAGGTTTGTAATAGCAAATTGTTAAAATTATGCAAAAGGAGTGAGGCCTATTGTCTGGTAGGTTAAGGAACATGGAGAGTGATGACAACCAGGTCTGGCTAGGTGCACCCATGAAAGATTCGACCACATCTGTCCTTACAATGTTTTTCCTATTTGGTCTCAGAGCTATTGTTAGGCTATTTCTTTTATATGGCAGTTCAGATTTCCCAAGTCTCATGTCCAGGTGGGCCATCTCCATTAGCAACAGGTCGTTGTCACTCTCTATCCTGTCCCTTATTTCCATGTTGATAACATAGTGCCAGGCTTCGATGTTTATTGCCATCTAGTCAATAATACTTTGCCTTTTCCCAATTCGGAAAGTAGATTTGAAAGCTCCATCTGAGTTTGTTCTGTCATTTAGTATACGGGTCCCTCCTTCTTTTAGAGCTTCAAAGATTAATTCTCATTTCTTGGAGTCTTGGCAGCGTTGAGTAGGGGGGATCAGAATATTCCATGCATGATCTTCCTCTACTACTTGTTCATCCCCGAGAATGGAATGGGGTTTGGTGTTAAAACTGCCACATATCAGTAGGATGCCTTTACAGAACTGAGGGGGGTGGTCATGCATTTGACCAAATGCTGGATTCCACCGGCCTTTAGACCTTTTCTTTAAGATGTATTACTTGAGCAGCCGCACTCCCGGCTTGACTTGAACCCAGTTGATAGGAGGGAAATACACGTTCACTATTTCGAGTGACCACTCCTCGTATTTTACTGTTAGCATATGAATTTCCTTGCTTAATACAACATGAGTTACTGCAAAATTTTCCAGTAGTGAAGTTCTAATCCAGATGATCAAGCCTCCTGTTGGTCTTCCTTTTTTGTGTGTAGTTGCGGGTAGATGAAAGGTGGAAAACCCATCTAGATCGATGGCATTAATAGACCAGGTTTCCTGGAAGCAACTGATATCTTGTTGTTTAATGAATTCTACCCAGTCCTTGGAATATGTGACAGAACAACTAGGTCCTAAACAACTAAAGCCTAAACCACTACTGCTAAACAACTAAAAAGTCTCTACAACTAAGTACTGAACTACTACTGTCTAAACAACAATTGTGCCTGAATAGCAATTGCCTGAACAACTAATATATACATATATATTCTAAACAACTAATAAACCATAAAAAAACAAAAAGAAAACCTTACCTTAAAATTAGTTGTTCAGGCAATTGTTATTCAGGCACAATTGTTGTTTAGACAGTAGTTGTTCAGTACTTAGTTGTAGAGACTTTTTAGTTGTTTAGCAGTAGTGGTTCAGGCAAGTAGTGGTTTATACCTCATTGTTCAGGATGTTTTCCCCCCATGATGTTTCTTGGGGAATTAATCAGCAAGCCGACCCTCATGTTGCTCAGGTTTGTTCATTTAAGTAATTGTTGTTTGGAGCTAATTGCTCCCTGCATTATCGAGACAGAGTTGCCTTTTGCCTCGTACCTGCTTAGAGCATTTTGCTTTAGAACTTTTTTGAGAAATATTGATGGAGATATTTCCTTTTGCGGGATGACAGTGGATATTCTCCAGCTCTTCAGCAGACTGGAGCATTTTAGGATCTGTTTTACTATCCAAGACGAAACCCAGACTGTTTCTGTTGATTTCCCACTTTCTAACCATTTTCTTTGTATAAATCTTACTGAGAGCAGGTCTTTAGTTGTTACGTTCTGCAAGGCTGGCAGGAAATTAACCAGTTGTAGAATATTACACCTGTTTAGAATGTCTTGGCTCCATCTTGAGGAATATGCAGGGATGAACATGATCGCGTCTTCGTGCTCTTTACTTTTTTCAATGTGGCTCTCGGTATGCTCACCGCGTCCCTGCGACCAACTTCCTTGCGATCAATTATCTTTCTTTTCATTACTATTGGTGATAGCTACCAATCCTGTAGATGCTGTCTCTTCCTGATCTTTTATCCTTCGTGCTACATCTCTGTATCCTTGCGTCCTTCATGTATTTGCCTTTTTGACGGTCAGTTTTCCATTTTTACTTTATTTTCCCGGTCAAGTGCTGGGCGCGAAAAGGCTTGCAGGGCGGCGACCCACCCGAGCTGGCTACTGTAATTTTCTAAGCTGACCTGAGAACAATATGTTGTTTTTGTCTGAGGTACAGGGGCCGGAACTAATGAATTGTTATTGGTTTCCACACATGTGATTATTCTTGTACTTAGTTTGCTTCCTGTTGGCTTAGGGCTCTTTGCCCTCCTGATTTCGCTTTTACTATTTGCTTGTGGTGTCCCCTCGATAGTGGAGTTTAAGAATCGCTGGCAGTTTCCATTATGATTCCCCATTGATTTTGGGTAATGTACTTGGACTAGATGTTCTGTTTTTGTAACTATGGGATTTTTGTCTTTTCTAGGGCTTGACTTTGATTTTGATATCTCTGGACTCCATTTGTGTGTTCCATTGACTAAGGCACCTCTTGCGTCACTTAACCCTAGGTTTGCTACTAGATCTATTTCCCGCCTCTTTATGTTGCCTGTCCCATGGGTAAGTGCTTGGCTTCCCCTGTGGGTATGCGTATAATGTGAGAATGGTAAATGCAGCTTTTGTCGCACAATAACCCTGGGTTTTTATTCGTGAATTTACTATCTTTGTCCGTTGCTTTCCCAGGACTCTCTGTCTTGATATTTTGGTCTATGTGCTGCTGTTGGGCGGGCTGATCTGCAATTTTTCTGATTTGCTCTGCTGGGCTTAACTGCCATAACAGATTTGGTGCCTTTTTTTTTGTAACTTTTTTATTCCCTCTGACTTTTTTCCATTTATTTTTCCATTTCCCTCTTTGTTGAGGCCTTTTGCCCTGGGCCCTCTTTCTGCTATATTTGAAGCTTCAGTTCCAGATACAAGGCTTACGTTCTTTCCCTCTGTCTTGTCTATGCAAATGTTCACATCTGGGCAGCCTTCTCGACCTAGGCTTGGCGGCCCTTCTCTGTCTGTTGGCATTCCTGGAGTTCTATACTCTGTTACTGTGGGCTCGCGGTTGCACACATAGGAGCTTTTGAGGTTATATTTGCAATCTTCAATTATGTTTTTTATTACCTTTGGGACTTCCAGTAGTTTTTCCAGCAATGATCCACAGGCTTGCCTGTCCACCTTGTCAACCACGACCTGATTTCGCAGATTTTCCCTGACAGTGCCCTCTACCAAGGCCATCCTATAATCTATGGTCTTTATTGAGGCTGTAAATTATTTGGTCAGCTCCAGTTGATTGTCGATCGTTGTTGCAATTGAGTCCAAGGTTGTACATATAACTTTGATAGTACTAAGAATTGGTTGATCTAGTGAGAAATCTTCTCTTTTTTCCCAAGCTTGCCCATTATGCTTATTAATTGTTTGGCCTTCTGAGATCTTGTCATCCTTTCCCCACAAGGCCTTTTATTAGATCGCCATCCAGGAAATTTAGGTCTTCCGATGTTGTGATGTTAAATTGGGGCTCTATATTGCCTATATTGCCAATTACAGAGTTGTCAAGTGAGGAGAGCTCTAGACTAAATGAACTAATTTTGAATCTACGTAGTGTTGAATTGGTTTTTCCTACTTGGCTTCCATAATAGGACTGCGGCGCTGAAAGCTTACGGATCTGCTTTGTTGATGGTTGTTCCCTTTCAGGCCCCTTTATATTCTGATGTACTATTGGCTCTGCTTGGACACATTCTGCGGGGATTGTTTGTGAGGTGCTCCCAGGGTTGGATAACCGTGTTTGGGCACGGGAATAATTCATGTGTAATTCATGGCTTGTTCGTTGCTCCCCTAGGGAATGGCCCCGCTCTGGTAGATTATTTACTTCCGCTTCACCACCCTTTGGGGAGTCGTTCATTGCTCGAGATGATTGCAGCAAAGATAAAGGAATATCCGGCTGCCAAATCTCCAATTGCTCTAGTTCAACTCCCCTCACCTTGGCGTCCTCTTTTTCCCCCAGTGGCTGTACTATGGAGTAACTAATCATGGAGCTTTGCATCTGCAGCCAGTCAGTGGTCAAGTTAAGATAGTTATAATAGTTGGTTATAGTGTTTGCCTTTGATTTGGCTCTCCTTATCCCCTTGTTCCCAGCTAATCTGAAGTGCGTCAATATGTTCTGTTGTTTCCTGCTTGGGGGACTTGTGGGGCCCCTCTCAGTTTCTCCTATGTTCGATGTTGCATACTCGATGTCGTGGGTCAGGCGGTCCCCCCCACTGGGTCTCTTGTCCTCTATATCGTCGGGGCCAGCGCAAGGTTCCAAGTCCAGATCGGGCGCCCCACCCGTCCTCTCTTCTGATTCGCTTTCATCGCCTGGGCTTTGTTGAGTACCCCCAGCTGAGGCCTCTGCTTGCCTTGCGAGTTTCCCATGAGTTGGTTGTGAGGTTCTGGGGTCCTGATCTGGCCCGGGATCCTGCAGATGGTCGAGCATCTGCTTTGAACTTTGGAGCTTCGTTGGGCGGGCTGGTCCTTCGTTGGTCTCCTTAGCCCTCTTTGTTTTTCCCCTTGTTCCAGACATCCTGGCGGTACATGACTTCACATTTAGTTACTTGCTAAATCTTTGAGATCCTTAAATTACTTTTTGTTGTTCTGTTTGTTGTTGTTGTTGGGCTCTTGCCTTCTAACACAGTCTTCCAGCAGTTAGCATACGCGGTATAACTGTTCCTCAGGCGTCGGTAGCATCTGCTCCACTCCTCTCCTTATCTGTCCTTATCTGTCTCCTCTCTTCTCCCCTTAGCTGCCACTCGTTTGCAGCTCGATTGTCTAGGGGTTATTACGGGCTGTTAAGGGTTATTATCAAGCAGTCAAAGCAGATCGTCGAGCTGCTTACTCGCTTACTTGCTTACTTGCATCTGTTTTGCATCTGGCAACTTCACTCCTCTCCTCTCCTCCTCATCTCCTCACGGGCGTGTCTGGCCTTAGCCACACGAAGGCTACGCCAGAAACCAGGTACCGGATAACCAACCGCCAGGAAATGGCAATAGCAACAGCCAAAATGGGGGAGGGGAAGTGCAGCAAGGAACAGCAAGGAGCAGCTGGGCCCCCCCCTCAAGTCAGCAGGACAGCAGCAGCAGGACAGCAGGGCCAGCACCGGAGCACAGGGGCCAACAGGGCCAGCAGCAGTAGCAGGATCAGCTCACCACGCCACAGCACCTCCAACGTGACTTCACATTTAGTTACTTGCTAACTTGGAGAAGTACACTTTTCACGGCACCGTGGAGGACCCGTGCACACCTCGCACACCTTGCACACTTTGCGGCAGGACCCGCGCTGCCTGTATCTTTGTATCCGCACTCTGAGTCGCCACCATCACCACTCGCCTCACTCACTGGGGGATCCGCGAACCACCCGGCACCAGCGTCATCTGTGTTGTCTTCTAACAGTTCTGGTTCTTTAGCTGAATCTCCCGGTTCCAGACAGAAGACCCGAATCTGATTTCCTCTGGTTTGCCTTCGTCTCAGGTTCTACAACCAAGAGCAGAGGCAATCGTAAAACCACTGTATTTTCCGATTAACACGCTGTGAAACAGTAACTATGAAGTAGTAAAGGCCAGAACTGCACCGCGGATCACACAATTCAATTTAAATATCCTTAAAGTGCAGTTTCCCTTTAAGAGCAGATCGAAATATGGAGTTTGGGGTCTCTGAACTTACAATTTAAAAATACATCCTTTAGTGAAATTGGTCTTAGATTGTTAGTTTGAAAATGCCACTTTTAGAAAGAACGCATTTTCTTGCTTAAACCATACTGTGACTCTGCCTGTTTGTGGATTCTTTGTCTGGGCCAGACTGATAGTTGGGCTGTGAGTGAATGTCCTCTAGACAGTGACAAAAAGGAAGCTGGGGTGTAGCCTACATATACCGATGAGCCCTCTGGGTTGGAGTGGAGGGAGAAGTGGTCACTTACACCTGAACGGGCTGTGCCTGTCCTCACACAATGCAGTCTCCAACCCCCTGGTGTGTGTCTGAGGCCTGGCCAAGCCAGGATCCTGTAAACAACAGAGACTTTTCTTTGAAGTTGGGCAACTTCAACGTCAGAAAGGGGTTTAAGTATTGGACCCAAAACCCCAGACTTTACATTCTTTAAAATCATCTCTGGATTCAAGAGGAACCTCTGCCAGGCAGAAGAGCTGAAGAGCTGAGGAGAAGTGCTGCCCAGTTTGTGACTGTGCTTTGTTGGGCTATCCTGCCATTGCTGCTTCTGCCTGTGAAAGGGGACAAAGACTGGACTTTGCTGTGCATTACTGCTTAAAGAAGAATCTTTAAGGGCTTGGACTGAGCAGCTTGCCTCCTGTTTTGAAGTCTCAGGGCCATCAACGACCTCTACTGCCAGCACCTGGACTCTCTGTTGAGACTCCTACCCTGCCAAGTGGTGCCCCATTCAGTCCCGGGGCCCTTAAGAGGTGGAGCTGTCAGAACAGACTGAAATCTACGCACAGAACATCGTGAGGGGAACATTTTGTTGCACCACCTGAAACGCTGCTTCAAAACGATGCACCACCTGCTTTGTGGATGAAATCGATGCCCACCTGCATTGCGGCTGGGAAATCAATGCATCACAGCTGGAGAAACAATGCAACACCCGCTTGTGGCTGCTGATAACAACGCAAACCCCACGCAGTGCTGTTTTTCAACACCGTGCGACTGGGTTTCTCACGCGTCATTGCTGGGCATCAAAGTCATTGTGAACTTGCACGGAACCGAGGTGCCCTGTCCCAAAATCGAGGCATTGTTTTCTCTTGCAGGAGAGAAAAACGATGCATCCTTTACCGACCGGAGAAGAAATGATGCACGACCTCACTTGCGAGTAAGGAATCGACCATTCGCTGACATTTCTGATGCACGCTCGCTTGTGCGGCTTTATTTTTATGAAAGCCAAGTACATTTGTATAAAATCAACATTTCCATTGTTTCCTATGGAGTAAGGCCCTTTCTGCTTTGAAAATTCATATCTTGACTTGTGTATATTGGATTTTTGTTGTTTTGCTCTTCTTGATTTAGATAAATATTACATATTTTTCTAAACTGGTGTGGTGTCCATTTTGTAGTGTTTTCACTGTAATATTGTGTGTGTTGGTAAAAATACTTTACACATTGCCTTTGAGATAAGCCTGACTGCTTGTGACAAGCTACCAAGGGGGTGAGCAGGGGTTATCTATGTGTGTATCTTCATTGACCAGACTAGAGTGAGGGTACCTGCTTGGACAGAGTGCAAACTGACTGCCAACCAGATACCCCATTTCTAACATTGGTGATCAGCAGTGAGTACTGAACTTGTATTTGTATTTGACATACAGTGATTGAGTGTACACTGCTATTTTTCAGTGCAGACCATTATATAACCACATACTATTTGTTTTTGTGAGTTAGCTTTTTCTCTTTTTGGACTTTTCTACCCTCCATTTTTTTACTTTTGAACCTCTCATTGGAAACTCTGTGTTTTGCCTTTGTAGTTTGCACTTTTGACTTACCATCATGTCTCAATCTGGAGATGCACCAGCTGGAATTGTCTTTGAGTTGGAGAATCTGGCGAGATATACAGCTGCTCAACTGAAACAGTTCAATAAGGATCTTGCCTGTCCATTTAGTAGCTCCACCAGGAATGAGGAGCTACAAAAGGCACTGAGGGCCTAGGTGACAGGCAAGGAAGTTGGGGGGCACACAGAGGGATGAAATTAAGGTTGAGGAGGTGCAAAACAGCCATGAGGATGTAGTAGAGGTACCTGTATTGCCTGGCAAGGGGGTCTCCAGGGCAGGTAACAATGTGTTCTTTAAGGGACTGACTCCTCAAGAGTTGTACGACAGACAGGCATAAAGGGTGCACTTGTTTGAATTAGAGAAGCTTAAGATGGAGAGGGAGATGGAAGAGAGGAGGATGGTCATTGAGGAGAAAACATTTTCTTGGCACATGAGCTTAGTTTGAGGGAACTAGAACAGAGGAGCCAGTTTAGTAGAGATGGTGGCAGCAGTACCACAGTGCAGCCTGAGAGGAGGGTGCACATTCCTAAAGACCTAGTGAAGGATTATAAGAGGGAGGATGGCATTTACTTGTGGTTTAAGCGGTATGAGTCTGCTCTCCACATGAACATGGTCCCTGAAACACATTGGGGGGCAGGTCTGTGGAAGCACTTTGAGGCAGAAGGGAGGGATACTCTGACATCCTTAGGGGATCCGCAGGGGCTCACTTACTCTATCATGAAGGATGCCCTACACACAAGGTATGGTCTCACCCCTGAGCAGTGCAAGTACAAGTTTAGGTCCCACAAAAAGAAGGAATCCCAAACTTGGCTAGAATGTATTGACTCTTTCTGTAGGTCACTGGATGCTTGGGTGAAGGGCGGTAAGTAATAACTTATGAGGGGCTTTACAACTTCATTGCATGGGAGCACTTGTACAGTCTCTGTTTTCCAGAGCTGCACCAGCACCTGATTGACAGCAAGCTGACTGACCCCAGGAAGCTTGAGCAGGAAGTGGACCATTGGAAGAGCACCAGGGTCCCAAGGAGGAATGGGGGAGACCATGCCAAGGGTGGGCAGGGTCCCTCTCAGAAGAATAAGGGGGGGTACGGGTAAACAGGGGGAGTTTTCTAAAGGGCCCCAACCTAGTTCCCAGGGTAAGGATTCCAAGTCCCCAACTAATAGAAGCCTTGGTTTTCTGAAGGGAAACCTGCAGAGTGGGTTCACCGCAAGTGTTATGCATGTGACCAGGTGGGTCATGTGAAGGGGTTCCCAAATGTCCCAAGTGGACACTGGCAACCAATGGTGCTCAGTCACAGGGTTTGGCCAGTGTAGCGCTTGGAGAGGAGTTGGTTCCAGGTGGGTGGGAGCCACTTGAGATGACCCTTGTCTCACTAGGGGACTGTGAGATGGTCCAGAGAACCCTTGTGCCTGAGAACACTAAGAAGTACAGGCAGTAGGTGACCATCAATGGACAGAGAGTGGAGGCTGTGAGAGAGACACAGGAGCCAGTGCAAATACTGTGAGAAGTTACCTGGTGTCTGAAGAGCAGATAGATGCCCATGTGCTTCACCAAGTAGTTGCGGCAGACAACTCAAAGCACCTGTGCAGAGTAGCGCCGGTTCCCTTTGAATGGGGGGTCTCAGGTGGGTTGAGAGTAGCTATGAGTCCAATCATGCCTGTAGATTGTCTGCTTGCATTGACCTGGAGGATTCCCCTTGAAAGGAGGTAGACACAGGTCTTACTTGGAGATGTTTGGTCTGCCTGGGTGGGTGTATGTTTCCACCCTGCCAATGGCGGCCCGTCAGGGTGATCAGGAGACCCTGGAACCTGAAAGAGTACCCCAGGTGTCTGCCAGTAGGAGGAAGGGCAACGAGTGCGGGAAATACACCCCAGAAGTTCCCATGGCCCTGGAGGATGCTGAACCTAAGGGGGATGCCCCAGGACCTACAGGGGAACAGGTAGCTAAATTGGGGGAGGTCCCTGAGCTGACTTAGTGGCAGCAGGATTGGGGACCCATCAGAGAAGCATTCTGTGAGGCACAGAGTACATGCCCTTCTCTGGAGGGTTTGCAGCAGCTAGGAGAATGGCCTTCTATATAATGAGCCTAGAGTTGCTGAGCCTGGGTCAGCCCTTGTGATGGTGGTACCCCAGTTCTTCAGAGCCTTCCTACTGTGTCTGGCTCATGATATGCCTTTAGCTGCACATTTGCGGCAGGACAAGACCTTTGAAAGACTTGTCACCCACTTTTACTGGCCCCAAATATGCAGGCACTCTGATGCGGAATGTAGGTCTTGCCACACTTGTCAGGCAAGTAGCAAGAGTGGGGGAAAATGTAAGGCTCCCCTTCAACCTTACCCTGTTGTCAGCACCACCTTTGAAAGGGTTGGTATTGACATTGTGGGTCTCTGGATCCCAAGACAGCCATGGGCAACAGGTTTATCCTGGTCTTAGTGGACTTGCCACCCGGTACCCAGAAGCTATTCATTTGAGGTTAATTACCTACCCTGTGGTGGGACGTCCATTGATGAGGGTTTTTACCCACATGGGGTTCCCCAAGGAGGTGGTATTTGATAGGGCTACCAACTTCATATCAACATATATTAAGTCTCTGTGGAAGGGGTGCAGGTGACATATAATTTCACTACACCTTACCACCCCCAAAGTAACGGTCTGGTTGAGATATTCAACCACACCTTGAAGGGCATGATCATGGGCCTGTCAGAGCCCTTGAGGCATAAGTGGGACATCATCTTGCCATGCTTTCTGTTCACCTACAGGGAGGTGCCTCAAAAGGGTCTTGGATTTAGCCCTTTTAAGTTACTGTACGGCCACCCTGTCAGGGGACATTTGAGCCTGGTTAGGGAAGGCTTGGAGAAAGACTCCAGTAAGACCCCCAGGATGTATTCAGTCACATGCTGGCTTTTGGAAACCAGACAGCCCGCTTCAGAAAGCTCACCCAAGAGAACCTGGAAGCAAGCCAGGAAGATATGAAACGCTCATATGACCAGAATGCCACTCTGGTTGAGTTTCAGCCTGGCCAGAAAATGTGGGTGATGGCCCCAGTAGAGCCTAGGGCTCTCCAGCATAAGTGGACTAGGCTTTTTGAGGTAGTGAAGCGCAAGAGTAATGTCACATAATTGGTGAACTTGTGGACTCCCAGGAACCCTTTGAGGGTCCTACATGTGAACCGCGTAAAGCCTCATTTTGAGAGGACAGAGGTGACAATGCTCCTAGCAACAGATGATGGGGTGGAGGAAGAGAGTGAACTTCTTCCTGACCTCTTGTCTGCTAAGGAGAAAGATGGGTCCATGGAGGGTGTAAACTTCTCCACCTCACTGACCCCAGAGCAACAGAGGGACTGTCCCCAAGTGTTGGGACAGTTTGCCTCTCTATTTTCCTTGATCCCAGGAGTCACTCATCTGTGTACATATGATGTGGACACTGGGTACAGTCCTCCTGTAAAACATAAGGTTTACCGAGTGACTGACAAGCTTAGGGCTAACATCAAGGATGAGGTGTCCAAGATGTTAGCATTAAGGGTTATTGTGTTTTCCAGTAGCTCTTGGGCCAGCCCTTTGGCTGTGGAGAAGTGTGGCTCAATGGTTAGAGCGTCAGACCCTGAAGCAGAGATCTGGCTCAAGACCAGGGTTCAAGTCCCGCTTCAGCAGGTCTTGGGCTCAATTCCCCTTGACCAGATAATTCTCGCCTTGGTGCCTAATCTAATTCATGGGTCCACTCTGCAACTCTGGGCAATAGCTTGCTTAATCTCCACAACAGCCCCAACAGTGCTTGGATGCCTGGCTTCACCCTGGAGGTGCTCAGGAGTGGGCGCCTCACAGGGAAAAGCCAGGAGGGGTTCCATAGCAGTATGAGTACAGCACCTTGAGACCCTAACGGGTGAGTAGTGCGCTATACAAGTGCTAATTTACATTTTTTACATTTTTTTTACAAAAGCTGCTGCTCCTGGTGCCACTCCAGAACTCAGGTTCTGTGTGGATTACTGGGGCCTCAATGCAGTCACTAAGACTGAAACACACCCCATCCCCCAAGCTGATGAGCTCATTGATCGGTTAGGGGCTGCCAAATATCTCAACACGTTTGACTTAACATCTCAATATTGGCAGATCGCCCTGACTGAGGGAGCCAAGGAGATGTCTGCATTTCCTATCCCAGATGGGCACTACCAGTTTAGGGTGAAACCTTTTGGGATAACAAATGCCCTGCCACCTTTCAGAGTATGGTTAATCAGGTGTTGGCTTGATTGGATGATTTCAGTGCAGCCTACCTGGACAACATTGCTGTGTTCAGCTCCACTTGGAAGGAACACTTGCAGCACCTCTGTTAGAGGCCCTGCAGAAGGCAGGCCTCACCATTAAGGCAAGCAAGTGCCAAATAGGGCAGAGTTCTGTGGTATACTTGGGACACCAGGTGGGGAGTGGCCAGGTGGCACCCCTACAGCCAAAGATTGACTCCATTCTGGCTTGGGAGCCTCCCAAAACCCAGACTGAGGTGAAACTTTTTAGATCCGACAGGATACTATACGAGGTTTGTCAATGGGTATGGCACTATTATTGCTCCCCTGACTGAGTTAACCTCCAAAAAGCAACCCTTACAGGTGATCTGGACAGAGGGTTGCCAGACAGTTTTTGATGCCCTGAAGCAGCCATGTGCATGGCACCTGTGCTGGAGGCACCTGACTACGCTAAAGAATTTGTCTTGCAGACTGATGCTTCAGAGCATGGTGTAGGAGCAGTGTTGTCTAAGCTAAATGAAGAGGACCCAGACTAGCCTGTAGCCTTCATTAGTAGGAGGTTACTTCCCCAGGAACGTAGGTGGAGTGAAATTGAGTATGGAGCATTTTCTGTGGTATGGGCGCTGGAGAAGCTAAGACCCTACTTGTCTGGGACTCACTTCCAGGTTCAGACAGACCACAGGCCCCTCAGATGGTTAATGCAGATGAGGGATGAGCCCCCAAAACTGTTGAGGTGATCCATCTTCTTACAGGGAATGGACTGTATGGTGGAACACTGCACTGGAACAGAACACAACAATGCTGATGATCTATCCAGATTCTTCTGCCTTAGTGATGAGAACTCACATTAGCTTGCGGTGTCCCCCCACTTTCAGCTGGGGGGGGAAGTGTTAGACCTGGCATCCTTGGTGTGGTCACCCCCAACCTTTTTCTCTACTTCCCAGGTTGTTGCTGTGTGGGACTCTGTTTTTTCTGTTTTTGTTACTCTGGGCATTTTACTACTACTAACCAGTGCTAAAGTTCAAGGGCTGCCTATGTAGAATTGTATGTGTAATTGGCTTTTCCACAATTGGCATGTTTGATTTACTAGTAAGTCCCTAGTAAACTGCACTATAGATGCCTAGTGCCTGTAAATCAAATGCTACTAGTGGGTGTGCAGCACTGATTGTGCCCCTCACATGAATAGCCCTGTAAACATGGCTCCGACCTCCCACTGCAGCGTCTGTGTGTGCAGTTTCAAAACTGCCAATTCGATCTGGCCAGTGTACCCACTTGCCTGGCCTAAACCATCCCTTTTTGTACATGTAAGACACCCATAAGGTAGGCCCTAGGTACCCCCATGGGCAGGGTGCAGGGTATGTTAAAGGTAGGAAATGTACTTATGTGGTTTCACATGTCCTAACAGTGAAATACTGCCAAATTTGTTTTTCACTGTTGCAAGGCCTATCTCTCTCACAGGATAACATGGGGGCTGCCTTTAGCTATCCTTAAAGTGTAGTTCCCCCTTAAGAGCAAATGGAAATGTGGAGTTTGGGGTCTTTGAACTCACAATTTAAAAATACATCTTTTAGTAAAATTTGTTTTTAGATTGTGTGTTTGAAAGTGCTACTTTTAGAACGTAGGCATTTTTTGCTTTTACCATTCCGTGAATTTGCGTTTTTGTGGATTTCCTGTCTGGGTCAGACTGACAGTTGGGCTGTTTGTGAATCTTCTCTAGATAGTGACACAAAGGGAGCTGGGGTGTAGCCTGCATATCCTGATGAGCCATCTGTGCTAGAGTGGAGGGAGCGTTGGTCACAAAGACTTTTCTTCGAAGTGGGACAACCTCAAAGGCAGAAAGGGGTATAAGTATTGGACCCAAAACCCCAGATTCAAGAGGACCCTCTGCCAAGGAGAGGAGCTGAGCAGAAGTGTTGCCCCTGCCTGTGATTGTGCTTTGTTGGGCTATCCTCCAGTTGCTGCTTCTGCCTGTGAAAGGGGACAAAGACTGGACTTTGTGGTGAATTCCTGCTTGAGAGGTAGCTTCAAGAGCTGGGCTGAGCTTGCCCCCTGTTATGACGTCTCAGGGCCATCAAAGATTTCCTCTGTCAGTACCTGGAATCTCTGCTGAGACTCCAGCCCTGCCAAGTGGTGCCCCATCCAGTCCCTGGGCCCTTGAGATGTGAAGATGGCTGAAAAAGGACTGAAGTCCACGCACAGAACACCGTGTGGTGAAAATTTCAAAGCACCATCTGTAACGTGGCTGAAAAACGATGTGCCGCCTGCTTCATGGCTGAAACCGCTTGCAGCTGCTGATAACGATGCAAACACAACGCAGTGCATTTTTCCAACCCTGTGCAATCGGATTTCTCACCCACCATCACTGGGCATCAAAGTCATCGTGAACCTGTGCAGATCTGATGTGCACTGTCCGGAAATCGACACATCGCTCTCTTGTGGGAGGCGGAAACAACACACCATCCACCTGACCTGATTAGAAATGACGCAGGGACTCACTTGCGAGCAAGGAATCAACGCATCGCTGAGTTTTCCAATGCACGCTTGCCCGCGTGGCTTTATTTTTTATGCAAACCAGGTACTTTGTGTAAAATCAGCATTTCTATAGTTTTCTATAGAGGAAGATACTATTTACTAAGACGATTCATATCTTGACTTGTGCATGTTGGATTATTGTTGCTTTGGTCTTGTTTGATTTATATATATATATATTACCTATTTTTCTAAACTGGTGTGGTGTTGATTTTGTAGTGTTTTCACTGTATTACTGTGTGTGTTGGTACAAATACTTTACACATTGCCTTTGAGATAAGCCTGACTGCTTGTGCCAAGCTACCAAGGGGGTGAGCAGGGGTTATCTAAGTATATATCTCCATTGCCCTGACTAGAGTGAGGGCCCCTGCTTTGATAGAGTGCAAACTGACTGCCAACGAGAGACCCCATTTCTAACAGCAGCACTTACAGATGTACTGCCCAATATTGGGTATAGTTCCTGAAGCAGATTATAATACACTCCCATACATAAAATGTGCTTAAAATAGCAGCCACCTGACCTACTGTAACGGACATGTGGATGTGACCTAAGTCTGCCTAGGTAAGTCGTCATGTCAGTAGGCGGTCATAACTGCAGTGTTAATTTCCATTGGAACACATTGCTGCCTTTGGCGGACTTTGGCCGATGGCGATGTCAGCCGGCAGTGACTATCATGTACATTGTGGACATGACAGTCATCTTCTGCAGGATTGCTCACTTCATGACCTGAGCTGCTGTGTACTGCCTCTGGGAGCTATCATGCCACGGCCTGCAGGTGATAGGGCCTCAGCCTCCACCCTGGAAGAGATTGATAAGCTTGTGGAGGAGGTCCTAGCCCTGTATGGATAGCTACATGGAGCACCAGAGGAGAAGGTGAGTCCAATGTAATACCAATGTGTGATAGGTGTGGTGTATAAAGGTGTACGGTTAATGTAAACTAGTGAAGTTGTTGATGTATGCAGATGGCATATTGTGAAGGAGTGTGAGCTGAGAGGATGGGAAATGTTTGCCTTATTGTTGTTACTAAAGTGCTATGTCCGCTACTATTTGTATGGTTCACGTGGACATGACTATCTCCTTTTGTCTGTGTCATCCATGCAGGTCAACGTTCATCAGAAGAAGGGAATTTAGTGTGCCATCATCCTGGGGGTCCACAGCCGGTGGAGCACCCACTGTAGGATGCGGTGGGAGGACCTGGGACTCTGGGCCCGGAAGACAACAGAGGCACAGCTGGTGATATCTTCCCAATGAGGGAGGAGTGCACGCCGGACCTTGACCTCCCTAGTGGGCTGCATTTTGGCGGTGGCCTACACTGAGCTTGATGGGCAGTACAGCAGCCAGAAGGGAGTAGGTAGTGAAGGTACCCATGTTCTTGCCTCTGCCAGCTAAGTGTATGATTGCAAAGTGCTGATGTACAGGTGAAGTATCTCCAAGGAAAACATGGTACTTCAGTTTCCAACTAGAAACACAGATGTGGCCATTGTATTGTGTGTGTAGACATGTTAATCAACATGTCAACCATATAGTATGACTGAATGTGGAGAAACACATGTGATTGTGTTATATGTGTGACCCACCTCAGCGATATATATGTGTTACCTCCTGTGTCATCCTTCCCACCTAGTGTCCCCATGTAAAATTCACCCAATTGGTAAGTTATGTAGCTCAAAGCTGTCTGAACACTCCTATTTCACTGGATTTGCTCTATGTGCAACATTGTGTCTGGCAGATGAGTTACAGGGCCAATTAATCCTGTGTCCTGAAATAGTTAGACACTTCATGTGAGGTTGGCATCCAAGTCAGGCTTTGGCAAAGGGCAACTTAGTGCTGTCCCTATAAGGTCTGAGAAGGTGACCCCATTGTCATATCATAATCACACAATGCGAAATGTGTAATTACATAAGGCTGGTCATCCTACTATGCTAAAGTCATGTTGTCTAGTTTACCTACACATTCCATGTTATGACTGTAACATCGGTACAAATTACTTATATCCCAATGTCTTTGTTGTACAGAAGGCAAGTGGCTAGACTGCTTACCCCTTAGCCCATGTGTATTTTCCATACTAGATAGGCCAGTGCCTATCCTATAAGTGCTACATATGCCCTTTGCTGCCAGCATCATGTGTCAAATGATCCTTTGTGACTGAAAATATATTTAAAGCTCTTTTTCCCAGACTTACCTTAGCTGATCTGAGGCTGTTCGGACAGGTATGGTTATGGCTCAGATAATTTCTGCCTGACCTAATGATGTAGTGGATGTTCCATGTCACATACACCTGTTGGTGTCCATAGTTTTTTGTTGTAACTGTGCTGCCTGTGGTATACTGTGGATGTATCCTGTGTGTTAGGCCCTAATCGCAGTACATAGTGGTGTTGTGTATGTGACAGTGTTTCTGATTAGTGGGTGCTGAAACACCTTATGAATCTTTTACTAGTAATTAGTTGGATGTTTACCAGACATGCAGTGTACATTTTTGATGGGCACTGTATGACAATGCTACATCTACTGCATTCATCTGACATATTAATCAATATGTACATTATGTACAGAATGGTCAGTTAGGCATCAGAATGGAAGGCAACATGCTGTGTCGAATGTGATGTGAGATGACTTACCTTCCATGAAACCTGACTTTTGGTGATAGACTGGGCAGGTGTGTAGTCGGAGTAGGATTAATATTGTGTCATCAGTCACCTGCATTCCCTTAAACTGATGTGATTGAGACAGTGATGAACTGTATGTGGATATAGGTATTAGTTTAACTAATCCTTCATGTGCATGATGCTTGTGAGTAATAGATTAATAAAGGGGATGGTCAAGGAGTGGTTAGATGGTTGGCTTATGTTGTGGGTAAGACTGTTGTCAGATATAAAAGTTTGAAGTATCTTGTTGTGACATGATGTAGGCTCTGAAGACTTTTTAAGTGGGACTTTCATAGCAGGAGATGAATAGCTGCTCTTATGTATGTTGTAATGTTTGTGTATGTGAAGAATGTGATGACCCCCCCTCTCTCTCTCTGTTTGTGTGCATCAGCATCGGCAGGTGAAGTAGATGGAGCACAGGCAAGTGGGGAAGATGCCGGCCACAGGTCCCAGAGTGCTGACACCACGGACAGCGAGAGACCCACTGGTCTAGAGGGGGAGGGGAGTGCCACAATGGAGACAGAATCCAGTTCTTCATCATCAGAATTCTCCTCCAGTGGACACTCCCTGCTGGTGGTGGACCTAACTGGGACCACTCAAGCACCATTTTTGTCCACCACCCCGCTTTCTACCACTGCCCTACCTGTAGCCCCAACCCAGTTGTCTGTGCCCACTCACCCAAGAGGGTGGGCATCTCCTTTGCCGCAGGCACCTCAACATCCCAGGGTAGCTCAGACAACCACAAGCACCACAAGACACACAACAGGGAATCACACAAGCAACATCCACCTGCAGACAAAGCAACAGTCAAAACCTGCCCTGACACCCCACCACCCCATGCATCACAGACAGTACACCAGGCAGACCTGCAGACACCACAGCAACACTCACAGATCCAGCCACTACACCTATCTTACCCACAGACAGCATGACAGCAAACCCTCAGACATCCACTCCAGTCACCACATCCGCAGACACAACAACCACAGACATGCCTATATGCAGCACATCCACCATACCTGCAGTCACCACCCCAACAGACAGTCACCCATCCACTACATCTCCCAGCACCTCAACCCCCTCTCCTCCCAAGACACATAGGGGGTCATTATGACCCTGGCGGAAGGTGGAGAAGCGGCGGTAAGACCACCAACAGGCTGGGGGTCTTTTTGTTTGTATCATGACCATGGCGGTTACCACCATGGTCATCCGCTGCTTCTCCGTTCCGCCCGCTAGGGAGGAGACGACCGCTGGGCTGGAGACCTGGGTCTCCAGCCCGGCGGCCGTCACTTTACCGCCAGCGGTATTTGGACCCGGCTGACCGCCTTGGATTTCATGCGGTTTGAAACCGCCATGAAATCCATGGCAGTGAGCACTATCAGTGCCAGGGAATTCCTTCCCTGACACTGATAGGGGTCTCCCCCACCCCCCACCCCCACCCCGACTCCCTCCCCTAACGCCCCACCACCCCTGCCACCCCCCAAAGGTGACAGGACCCCCCTCCCCTCCCCGACCCCCAACATTACATCACCCATACACCCACGACACGCACTCAGGCACCACCAACACGCACACACACCGACATACATGCCAACATCCACACACACAGTCAGACACGCACACCCACATTCAAACATACACGCACACATCCATACAGACATACCTACAGACATACACGCACTCATTCCCAAACACACAACACCCCGCAAGCATACACGCACTCACACACCCCCCCTACATACACACACGCACACCCCCATGCACGCACACAACACACAACACCCCCCCACCCCCTCCCCTCATGGACCATCGACTTCCCTGGTCCGACGATCCTCTGGGAGGGGACGGGAGCCATGGGGGCTGCTCTGCCGACACCACACCGTCAACAGAACACCGCCACTGCGAATCACAGGACGTGATTCGCTGGGCGGTGTTCTGTTGGCGTGGCGGTGGAGGTGGAGCAACCTCCACTTCCCGCCTGTATGGCTGTTGGTGGCTCTCCGTCCCTAAAAGGACGGAGAGCTGCCAACGGTCATAATAGGCCGAGCGGCAAACTGCCACCACTGGCGGCCTTCCGCACATCGGTCCCTAGGCGGTCTTGGAAGAAGACCGCCGAGGTCAAAATGAACCCCATAAATGCCCACACTCACCCACCCAACAGACACCCATCACCCACAAGCATATGTTGCACAAACATGCACCCAAGATATCCAAACCAACACCTCTTACAACTACTCCCTGTCCTCCACAAACAAACCCTTTTGCTATGACCATCCCCGTGTGTGTAAGAAAGCTTTCCTTTTGGAGTTTACCCTCTTCCCTACTCCTCTCCCACCCGTGCTACCCCTAAACATGCAGTGTACCTCCCCAAGTCCAGCCCTTCCATCTCCAAGACCTCCCCTGCCCCCCTGCAAGTACCCATTCCCCTCCCCCACCAAGAAGTCCACCTCTCCCAAGAGTACCCAGCCCACCCCTAACCATAGACCTAAATCCCCACAGCCCATTCCCAAAGGTCCCCCTCCCAATCCTAAGCCGACCCCCACATATCACTCCCATAAGCCCTTAGGTGCCCGCCTGCCCCCTTGATGCCCCTACCTCGGGAAGTAACATGGCAGTCAGGAGTCACACATATATGCACCATGTGCATACTACATTTTAATTGTGGACTAGCCTATGGCCTTTGAGTTAAAAAAAATATATATATGGTTAATATATTTAAACCAACATGTTGGTTCACAGCTTCAATCTCTGTTAAGCATTTTTTTGCCAAGTATGGAGCTGTTCCTGGCTGACATAAGTTGTGTGTCTGTATGTGTGTGGAGCTTGGGCTACATTTGTTATTTAGACAGTATGTGAGGTTGTATGCAGTGCGTTTCCCCCCAGTGATGGGTGTGTGTTGCATGATGGGCATGTGTATGTTGGGGACATGTTGTTGTGATGGTATTGAGTGGAGTTTTTTTTGACATATGTTTGTTTCAGTGTTGTGTGGCTTTGTCTGCTTGGACTGTGTGCATGAGCGTGTGTGGTGAATGGTATGTCAGATATGTTGTGATGTGTGATTGCAGGGTATATGGACAGCTGTGTTGTATGATTGGTATGCTGTGTGTGCCTATGTACTTAGACATTTTACAACGTTGACAGGTAAATGTGCATACTTACAGTTGCTGTTGTCATCATCATTGCAGATTCCGTAGTTGTTGGATGTAGGAGGCTGGCCTGGTTTGTAGTGGGTGTCTTGGGTACTTACATCTTATACCAAGTCCAGTTATCCCCTATTAGTGAAATGTAGTAGTGTTCTAGCAGCTTAGGCTGATACAGATAGCTATAGCAGAGCAGCTTAGGCTAAACTAGGAGACCTGCAAAGCTCATGCCATACCACTTATAGTTACACAGTCCTTATACATCAGTAAAGACAATACTCAGTGTTACCAAAAATAAAGGTATTTATTTGAGTGACAGTAACAAAAATATCTTAAAGACAATACTCCTTCTGGATGTAAGTATAATACACAATATATATACTAGACACCAAAATTAGACAAGTTAAGAGTCATAGAACAGTGCAGATAATAGGAAATGCTGTAGAATGCAATAGGATAAAATAGGTCTAGGGGCAACACAAACCATATACTATGAAAGTGGAATGTGAATCATGAATTCACCCCTAGACAAGTACAGTGTGTGCAGAATCGCTGGGAGAGTAAGAATACAGTAAAGGTAAGTAAATTACCCCCCCGAGCCCAGAAAAGCAGGAGAAAGTACTGCAAGTTTCCTTAGGACACACTACACATCGTGATTGGGATATTGCAGTAACCAACTGTTAGAAATGGGGTCTTTGGTTGGCAGTCAGGCTACCCCTTGTCCAAGCAAAGACCCTCACTCTAGTCAGGGTAAGTCACACACAATCCAAATTATCCTGTGCCCACCCTCTGGTAGCTTGGCACTGAGCAGTCAGGCTTAACTTAGAAGGCAATGTTTAAAGTATTTGTGCAATAAATCATACAATAACACAAGATAGCACCACAAAAATACACCACACAGTGTTTAGAAAAATATATAATATTTATCTGGATATTTGCAGGTCAAAACGCTAAAAGATGCAATATGAATTTGTAGAGATATCACTGAAAAGTGATATAAAGGGGGTCATTCCGACCCCGGGATGCGGGAGCACCGCCAACAGGCTGGCGGTGCCCCGCCGGGCATTCTGACCGCGGCGGTTTGGCCGCGGTCAGACAAGGAAAACCGGCGGTCTCCCGCCGGTTCTGACACCCCCTACCGCCATCCTGTTCCTGGCGGTTCGCCCGCCAGGAACAGGATGGCGGTAGGGGGTGCCGCGGGGCCCCTGGGGGCCCCTGCAGTGCCCATGCCAATGGCATGGGCACTGCAGGGGCCCCCGTAAGAGGGCCCCACTGTGTATTTCAGTGTCTGCAATGCAGACACTGAAATACGCGACGGGTGCAAACTGCACCCGTCGCACATACCCACTCCGCCGGCTCCATTCGGAGCCGGCTTCCTCGTGGGGAGGGGTTTCCCGCTGGGCTGGCGGGCGGCCTCCTGGCGGTCGCCCGCCAGCCCAGCGGGAAAGCCTGAATGGCCTCCGCGGTCTTTCGACCGCAGAGCGGCCATATGGCGGTTCCCGCCAGGCGGGCGGCGACCACCGCCCGCCGGCCTCGGAATAAGGCCCAAAGTGTCTTAAGTCTTTAAAAAGCAAACAAAGTCTCTTTCAAGCACAAAGTACCTGGTTTGGAGTGGAAAATCCCAGCAGAGGGCCACAGAGGAGGAGATGCATGGAAAAATGGTGTGTGCGTCGGTTTCGCCCCTTCACACACGGACTTGCGTCGTTATTATCCACGCGGGGAAGACGTGCATCGTTTTCCGGGAAAATGGTGTGTGTCGGTTTCGCCCCTTCACACACGGACTTGCGTCGTTATTTTTCACGCGGGGAGGACGTGCATCATTTTCCGGCACGCAGACCGTCTCCTTCTGTGGGTCGTGGGTTTACCAGATGTTCTGTGCGTGGAATCCTAGGCTTGTTATCCGGCTGTGCGTTGTTCCGGTGGGCTGTGCGTGGAATTTTCTTCCTCACGGCAGGCGTTGCGTCGATTTCCTCTCTGGAAGTCATGCGGCGTTGTCCAGGAGGGCCATGCGTCAAAGTTCCGGTCGCACCGCAGGCGTCGCGTCGATCTTTTCCTTGCTGGTCAAGCGCCGTCTTTCTGGATCGGAGTGCAGTGAATTTTTCACCGCAGAGCAAGCTGTGCGTCAAATTATTCGGCGCACAAGGAGTCCAGTTCAAAAGGAGAAGTCTTTTTGGTCCTGAGACTTCAGGGAACAGGAGGCAAGCTCTATCCAAGCCCTAGGAGAGCACTTCTGCAGCAAGGCAGCAGACCAACAGCAAGGCAGCAGTCCTTTGTAGAAAGCAGTCAGGTGAGTCCTTTGAGCAGCCAGGCAGTTCTAATTGGCAGGATGCAGGTTCTGGTTCAGGTTTCTTCTCCAGCAAGCGTCTGAGGTGGTAGGGCAGAGGCCCTGTTTTATACCCAAATGTGCCTTTAAAGTGGGGGAGACTTCAAAGAGTGGCGGAGAAGTGCACTAGGTCCCCTTTCAGTTCAATCCTGTCTGCCAAGGTCCCAGTAGGGGGTGTGGCAGTCCTTTGTGTGAGAGCAGGCCCTCCACCCTCCCAGCCCAGGAAGACCCATTCAAAGTGCAGATGTATGCAAGTGAAGCTGAGTACCCTGTGTTTGGGGTGTGTCTGAGTGAATGCACAAGGAGCTGTCAACTAAACCTAGCCAGACGTGGATTGTAAGGCACAGAAAGATTTAAGTGCAAAGAAATGCTCACTTTCTAAAAGTGGCATTTCTAGAATAGTAATATTAAATCCAACTTCACCAGTCATCAGGATTTTGTATTACCATTCTGACCATACTAAATATGACCTTCCTACTCCTTTCAGATCAGCAGCTACCACTTCAATTATGCATGAGGGCAGCCCCAATGTTAGCCTATGAAGGGAGCAGGCCTCACAGTAGTGGAAAAACGAATTTGGGAGTTTTACACTACCAGGACATGTAACTACACAGGTACATGTACTGCCTTTTACCCACACAGCACCCTGCTCTAGGGGTTACCTAGGGCACACATTAGGGGTGAATTATATGTAGAAAAAGGGGAGTTTTAGGCTTGGCAAGTACTTTTAAATGCCAAGTCGAAGTGGCAGTGAAACTGCACACACAGGCCTTGCAATGGCAGGCCTGAGACAAGGTAAAGGGGCTACTAAAGTGGGTGGCACAACCAGTGCTGCAGGCCCACTAGTAGCATTTAATCTACAGGCCCTGGGCACATACAGTGCACCTTACTAGGGACTTATAGGTAAATTAAATAGTCCAATTTGGTATGATCCAATGTTACCATGTTTAAAGGGAGAGAGCATAGGCACTTTAGCACTGGTTAGCAGTGGTAAAGTGCGCAGAGTCTAAAAGCCAGCAAAAATGAGGTCAGAAAAAGAGAAGGAGGAAGGCAAAAAGTCTGGGGATAACCCTGCAGAAGGGCCATTTCCAACATATCCCCCTTCCAGCCTAAAGCCAAGGTAGACTAATGGACACTCTGATGGACTTCCCTGCTTAAGGCGCTAGAACCTGGACAATGGCCCTCTACTGCAGGGGCACTTGCCAGTTCTATGCCTTTCTGAACTCAATGAGGCTTCTTCGTCTATACTCTTTGGGGCCACTGAACTGGCCCATGGGCAACCCTTCTCATCACTTGGGGACCCCACCTGTGAAGCTCCTAATTTTAACATGCTCACAGATGCATCCCAGTATGCAGACAGTACCACCATGGCCAACAAAGTGATGTGGCTCGTTCCATTCCTTGGGTCTGACTTCTGTCCCCAACCCAGGGAAAACTCTGCCCATAAGGACAGAAACCAACAGACGCCACTGACAGCTGTCAGTGTCATGAGCTAGGCCCCAGACCATCCACTGCTAAGTGGAGACCCTGAGGGGGGCCGTTGGATGAGCTTCTCCTCCAACTGGGGGTCTGGTAGGGAGCTCTCAAGGGGCTACTGAAGCATCCCAAAATGGGGGGCTGTAGCCCCAGGGGTCTTGCACCCCTTCTCCATTCTCACCAGTTCAGGGGTGGGTCCCTAATACTGGTCACTCAGCCCAGGGTCTGTGCCCTGAGGCTGAACAGAGGACAAGGGTGAGTCCTTCCTTACTGTGCCTCCATATCTGGGCTCACATACCCTCCTCTGGGGAGTGGTACTGCCAGACATCTGAACTGTCAGGGCACCCTTAGAAGTCAACCCTCTCAGCTCCCCTGACACTAGGGGAAACTCATTCCCCAGAATGCAGTCAATGGGCAGCTGGGGACTAACTATGACCCGCCTGTGGGTCACCTCCCCACCCCACTCTAGGAACACCTGGGCCATGGGGTGGAATAAATCTTCCTCAATGGCTGGAGTCACTCTACACACCTGTCTGGTGTACTGCTCTGGTGACACTAGTCTCTCCACAATCATGGTAAGACTAGCCCCTGTGTCTCTCAGAGCAGTGACTGGGACCCCATTCACTCCCACCTGGTGGAAGTGACGACTCCCACCCTCAGGGATCATCAGTTTACCCTCTGAGTCCACCTCCCAACTAAAAGAGATGAAGGCATGGTCTACGACCTGCCCCTGGGGACTACTTTCCCCTAAGGCCACATGGGCCACCCCTGTAGAGGTCCCAATACTGGGTGAGTTCTTTGGACAGACAGAGTCCCCCTTCCTGTGTCCTAGCTGGGAACACTCAAAGCAGCGGGATTGGGAATGGGATGCTTTGGGCCACTGCCCACCAGAACCACCACCCTGTTTCTCAGATGGGGCATGGGAACCCTTTCCTCCCCCCGTACTCTGGGACTTGTCTGGGTCATCTCTAACCTCCCCCTCACTCTGTCGGGTGGAACTGGAACCACCCTTCTCGGGGTCACTCCCAGATAACTTTTTGGACACCCTGGTGCTAGTCCAGAGGTCCGCATCCTCAGCAAGCTTCCTGGGATCAGTCAGCTTACTATCTACCAAGTGCTGGCGCAACTGTGTAAAAGAAATACTGAGTATATGCTCTCTCAAAATCAAGTCCTATAACCCTTTGTAATCATCTACTTTGCTGCCCCGCACCCATCCATTCAGTGCCTTACTGGAAAAGTCCAAGAAATCTACCCATGTTTGTGTGGATTGTTTGATGCTGTCCCTGAACCTCTGACGGTATCCCTCAGGGGTCAGCCTAAACTTGGCAAGTAAAATGGCTTTCTGAAGTGGGTATGTGTTGTGATCCTTTATGTCCAATGTGAGAAGTGTGTCCCTCCACAAAGGTGGCACATAACCCCAAATGGCTGTACCCCATTGCCCTTCATGAACCTCATGAGCCCTTAGTGCAACTTCATAAGCAGCTAACCATTTATCTATGTCATCTCCCACCACAAAACTGGACACCACATTTTTAGGTATACGAACCTTCTTTTCTCCAGCAGGTCCTGTCAGTATGCTGCCACCATTACTGCTGGATTCAGACTGTCTTGCCTTGATCTCCATGAGACTCAGTTTATGAGCCAACAATAGTTTCTTTTTAGCCAAAGCTCTCTCAGCTGCAGCTTCAGCTCTTTCAGCTTCCATCTGTTTTGCTGCTCTTTCAGCCTCCAACTGTTTGGCTGCTCTTTCAGCTTCGGCTCGCTTTGCTTCTCTCTCTGCCCTCCTTATCTCCTGTTGAGCCTCAATTTTCAGTTTTGCCATTTGCAATTGGAACTCCCTTTCTTCTCTCTTTTCCTCTGCGGTCAGGCTTTGCTCAGAGACACTGCTCCCTGGTCTGGAAGGGGGCACAATTGCAGTGGTAACATCACCCACTGATGGCAATAAATCCTCTGAGGGGCCATTTTCTGGCTCCTCTTCTTCATCATCCTCCTCTAAATGGGCTTCTGCCCAGGCCCTCAGCGCCACTTGAAAGTCCCCCTTTCTGGAGGCCTCTTAGGTGGGTACTCTCATCACACTGCAGAACCCTTTTAGCTGTTTGACAGTATGTGTCTCCAACAGGGCTAGGTCCAAATCTCCTGCTTGAGACCCAGCCAGAGACATGTTGAGTGAGGATTTAGTTTTTGAAAATTGTCAGGAAAAACTAATTTGCAAAAAGAGATAAAAATCAAGTTGACCTTCAACTGTGGGTAGGTAGTAAAATACTTAGCTACTGTATGTTACTGCACAAATACAAGTCCTATCCTCACCGCTAATAACCAATGTTAGAAATGGGGTCTTTGGTTGGCAGTCAGGTTACCCCCTGTCCAAGCAAGGACCCTCACTCTAGTCAGGGTAAGTCACACACAATCCAAATTATCCTGTGCCCACCCTCTGGTAGCTTGGTACTGAGCAGTCAGGCTTAACTTAGAAGGCAATGTGTAAAGTATTTGTGCAATAAATCATACAATAACACAAGATAGCACCACAAAAATACACCACACAGTGTTTAGAAAAATATATAATATTTATCTGGATATTTGCAGGTCAAAACGATAAAAGATGCAATATGAATTTGTAGAGATATCACTGAAAAGTGACATAAAGGGGGTGATTCCGACCCCGGCGGTCCTTGACCGCCAGGGCCGGGGTCGGCGGGAGCACCGCCAACAGGCTGGCGGTGCTCCTAAGGGCATTCTGACCGCGGCGGTATGGCCGCGGTCAGAACCGGAAAACCGGCGGTGTCCCGCCGGTTTTCCGCCGCCATGGGGGATTCCGACCCCCTCACCGCCATCCTGTTCCTGGCGGTTTCGACCGCCAGGAACAGGATGGCGGTGAGGGGTGTCGTGGGGCCCCTGGGGGCCCCTGCAGTGCCCATGCCAATGGCATGGGCACTGCAGGGGCCCCCGTAAGAGGGCCTCACTTTGAATTTCAGTGTCTGCTTAGCAGACACTGAAATTCGCGACGGGTGCTACTGCACCCGTCGCACACCTTCCACTCCGCCGGCTCCATTCGGAGCCGGCTTCCTCGTAGAAGGGTGTTTCCCACTGGGCTGGCGGGCGGCCTTTTGGCGGTCGCCCGCCAGCCCAGTGGGAAACCCAGAATGACCGCTGCGGTCTTTTGACCGCGGTACGGTCTTCTGGCGGTTCCCGCTTGCTGGGCGGCTCCCCCCGCCCGCCAAGCTTGGAATGACCCCCAAAGTGTCTTAAGTCTTTAAAAAGCAAACAAAGGGGGTCATTACAACATTGGCGGTAAAAGGCGCTTACCGCCGTGCAGAAGACCGCCAATACACCGCGGCGGTAGTCCGCCACAGCTATTATGACACACATCTCGGAATCCGCCGAAATTCAGACACCCACAGAACTCCGCCACACCAAAGGTCATTGTTAAACTGGCGAAAACAAAACCTCCACCTCCACGCCAACAGAAACACGCCCATGCTGTTACGACCCACGAATCCACGCGGCGGTCTTTCAACCGCGGTATTCCATTGGCGTTACACACCGCCGCACTCAAAATACACACACATCTCCAAAACACCGCCACTTTGGACAATTCGAAATACACACACCTGATACACATACACACACCACTCCCACACACCCAACACAATATAAAACACACACCCAAATCACCCACAAACCCCTACGACCACAATTTCGAGACAAAGGCCAGAGAGAAAGCACAGCCAAGACAACACCACCATACAGAGGCACACAACACCATCACCCACACCACATCCACGCAAAAAACACCACACACCACTACACATCACCACACACATCAACACTCACACCGCCCCACACATCACACACACCACCCCATGTCACGCCAAAGACTCCCCCGCTTCTCTGAGGAGGAGCTCAGGGTCATGGTGGAGGAAATCATCCGGGTAGAGCCACAGCTATTTGGCTCACAGGTACAGCACACCTCCATAGCCAGGAAGATGGAGATATGGCGAAGAATCGTGGACAGGGTCAACGCCGTGGGACAGCACCCAAGAAATAGGGAGGACATCAGGAAGAGGTGGAACGACCTACGGGGGAAGGTGCGTTCAACGGTCTCCAGGCACAACATCGCGGTTCAGCGGACTGGCGGCGGACCCCCACCTCCTCTCCCACAACTAACAACATGGGAGGAGCAAGTCTTGACCATCATGCATCCTGAGGGCCTCAGAGGAGTCGGTGGAGGATGGGACACTGATAAGTCAAATCTTAACTATCATATCCCCCACCCTACCTGCATGCTTTCACACACACCCACCCTCACCCCCTCCCCTAACACTACAACTGTTCACTAATGTACTCATAACACAAACCACCCATCCCAACACCAAGCCCTGCATGACATAACTAAGCATGGACACCCAGCACTAAAGCATGCCCACTGCACATACCCATACAACCCCCAAAACCACCATCACACAAGCTCCCACACAGGAATGCTTGCACTGGGGTACACGCTCACCCACCCATTGCACACCATTACACACACACATGCAATAATCATGCTCTGCAGGAACTCGAAGGACCGTCACCACACCAGAGGGTCCAGACCACACCACTCCACCCCCAGAAGAGGCCCACAGTGACGATAGCAGCTCTGCCCTACTGGATCCTGATGACCAGCCCGGACCATCGTGGGCCTCGGGACAGTCGGTTCCCCCTGCACAGGCACAGCCCAACACCGACCTTCCACCCTCTGGTAACACCAGCACAGCACCCACCCAGCGGGCCCAAACCTCCGTACCCAGGACAGGTCAATCAGCGGTGTGTCCACCACTACAGGGAACCCAGGAGAACCCACCACCCCAACAACAACAGGGACCTGGGGGCAGTGGTAGTGGGCACACGGTCCAGGGGACGGAGGCACAGGAACACAGGGGAACTGGGAGGGCTGCTGTGCGACAGGGGGCAGACAGGCCAAGGGAACCCACTCTCCACGAGGCCCTATCCTCCATCATGGGAGCATACCACCACTCCCAGGAGACGATGGCGACGGTCCTGGACAAGTTGCAGGAGACCCTGCGCCTGCAGGAGGAACAGTATTTGGGGTTCAGGGAGGAGCTCAGGACCATCAGCTCCGCCCTGGGCACCATCGTAGGGGTGCTGAAGGACATACAGCAGGCCTTGAGGGACACCGTGGCACTCCAAGGGTCCCCTGACACTAGCCAGGACGATGAAATGCCCACCACCTCCACCGGCGCTAGTGGACAGGATGCCCCGCCACAGGACCACCACACCAGCACCCCACCCCCTGCAGACGGACAACCACTACGCAAGCGGTCCCTGAGATCCAGGAACAGGACAGAGCAAGACCCCCGGCAGGAAATGAGACCACCCTGTTTGTCCTCCCACTGTCCCACTTTGTTACCCTGTCCATACATAAACTGCCCCAGCTCCACTTCCTATGCCCAGATGGGCAGTGCACCTGTGAGACTAATAGACTGGACTCTGCCATGGACATTCCTCCGCCATCACCCATCCTCATTTTACAACACCCTCCCATTTCTGAGCACTTCAATAAACACCCTCGAAACACAAAACAATCTGGAGTCAGTCTGTGATTTAGTAAATATGTATTATCAATGACAGTGTCATAATGCGTTTCCTATTGTAAAGCTAACATACCTATGTCACACATCACAAGTCCTTGAAGGATGCAAACAGATGACACGTTGGTAACCACACTTGTGAAACCGTAATGGAAAGGTACAACTCAGTTACCAAATACTGGTTGAAATCGAAAGACAGGATAGAGGTAGACGTGTGAAAGTTAATGTAATGGTAAAAATGAAAATGTTCTCACCTGTGTGTCACTGGAAATATTGCTGTATGACTGACTCCCTGTTGTCGTTGTCTTCTTCCTCAGCTTCCTCCTCATCACTGTCCACAGGCTCCACAGGCTCCACAGCTGCTAAAACACCATCATCTGGATCATCCTCCTGCAGAAAAGGCACCTGGCGTCGCAAAGCCAAATTATGAAGCATCGAGCAGGCGATGATGATCTGGCACACCTTCTTCGGTGAGTAGAATAGGGAACCACCTGTCATATGGAGGCACCTGAACCTTGCCTTCAGGAGGCCTAAGTTGCGTTCGATCACCCTCCTAGTCCGCCCATTGGCCTCATTGTAGCGTTCCTCTGCCCTGGTCCTGGGATTCCTCACTGGGGTCAATAGCCAGGACAGGTTGGGGTAACCAGAGTCCCCCAATAGCCATCCACGGTGCCTCTGGAAAGGACCCATCATATCAGGGATGCTGCTATTCCGCAGGATGTAGGCGTCATGCACTGAGAAAGGGAACATAGCATTTACCTGCGAGATGTACTGGTCTGCCAAACAGACCATCTGAACATTCATAGAATGATAACTCTTCCTGTTCCTGTACACCTGTTCACTCCTGTGGGGGGGGACCAGAGCTACATGGGTCCCATCAATGGCACCTATGACGTTGGGGATATGTCCAAGGGCATAGAAGTCACCTTTAACTGTAGGCAAATCTGCCACCTCGGGGAAAATGATGTATCTCCTTACGTGTTTCAGCAGGGCAGACAACACTCTGGACAGCACGTTGGAAAACATAGGCTGGGACATCCCTGATGCCATGACCACTGTTGTCTGAAAAGACCCACTAGGAAGGAAATGGAGCACTGACAGCACATGCACGTCAGGGGGGATTCCAGTCGGATGGCGGATTGGTGACATCAGGTCTGGCTCCAACTGGGTACATAGTTCCTGGATTGTGGCACGGTCAAACCGGTAGGTGACGATGACATGTCGCTCTTCCATTGTCAACAGGTCCACCAGCGGTCGGTACACCAGAGTATTCCGCCATCTCCTCACATGTCCCAGCTGACGGTGCCTACGAAGGACAACAGCGACAAATCAGTCATTATTCCTCCAGGTATGTACACACAGTTACACACAAGACTACACCACTCACAAAACCCTTCCTGTATGTGTGTTGAGTGTAGGCCTAGCTATGTGTGACGCAGAGGTAAATTAAGCCATGTGGGCCCCTGAAATGGCGGCTGCCTGACCTCTAAACTGGGACAATGGGATTGTGGGGTAACTGCGCTGGCGTTGCACACCGTCGCGGCGCAATGCTGCATTGGTTGACATTGGACCCTATGGGTCCCAGGAGCCAATGAACAGGTCCGCTGGTGGTGATGATGCGCACCGCCACGGACGTCACCGCCATTTTCTGTCTGTTCAATCACTAGATACCTGACCTTCGACAGGAGAGGACCTACACTGCAAGTGCTGCTGTGACCTTGGTCTGGAAGCGACGATGGCTGCTGCGTCTGGGGAAAGGACCCCTGCCTTCACTTCACAGGAGTTGGAGAAACTGGTAGACGGGGTCCTCCCCCAGTACACGCTACTCTATGGTCCTCCAGACCAACAGGTTAGTACACAGGGAGCACGTTGTATGGGTAATGCCTGGGTGAAGAGGGCTGGTTGGAAGAGGGATGGGGGCCGAGTTCATAGAACATTAATGCATGGGAATGAATGGGCCACATGGCCAGAGTAGGGAGGGGGCCACTCACATGGACGGTGCAGTTGGTAATGACTGTTCCTCTTTCCTTGTGCATGTCATGTAGGCCAGCGCCCACCAGAAGAGGGACATCTGGCGTGCCATCGCCAAGGAGGTCCGGACCCTGGGGGCCCACCAGAGACGGGGCACCCACTGCCGGAAAAGATGTGAGGACATTCGCCGCTGCAGCAAGAAGACGACGGAAGCTCAGCTGGGGATGGCCTCCCAACGTGGGAGGGGTGCCCGTCGCACCATGACCCCCCTGATGTTCAGGATCCTGGCGGTGGCCTACCCGGAGTTGGATGGGCGCTTGAGGGCATCACAGCAGCCGCAAGGGGGTGAGTACACTCTCATTCTGCTGACTTTGCGTGCAGTGGAGGTGTCTGGGTGGGGGAGGTGGGCTGTGGGTTTCCCTAGGCCAGGGCGAGTTCGGTAGGCAAGGCCCCTCCGTAAGGCAGGCCATTTGGCACTCTACCCCACCTCAACAGAGCGCCAAGTACAGGTATAGTTGCCCCTGTGGCAACCATGTGTGCAGATGTCCACCATTGCCATGTAGGCCATATCACAAAAATTGCATATGCAGAGGGCAGGAGCACGGCGTAATGCAGGGGGCTGCTGTGTCTGTCTTGTCCGCCAACGGTAGCGGTATGCCATGCACTCAAACTCTCTTTCTTCTGTCTCCCCCCCCCTTTTTCTGCTCTCCCTGTCCTTTTGTACATCAGCATCATCAGGCGGAGGTACAGTGGCACCGGAGCACGAGGGAGCTGCATCCCACATGGCCATGGAGGGCCACACCACGGACTCTGAATGCACCAGTGGAACAGAGGGCGAGGGGAGCTTCACGTCGGCCACCGGATCACAAAGCAGCGACACGGACTCGTTCGCCGATGGGGGCTCCCTTGTGGTGGCGGCACCATCTGTGCGCCCCACTTCTACAGGTACAGCCGCCACCTCCCCTACCAGCACCGCCCTCCCAGCAGCCCCTCAGCGTTCGCCCCGTGCCCGCTCACCCAGGAGGGTGGGCATCACCTTGCCCCAGGCACCTCAGGCCCTGCCCCAGTCACCCCTGCTGCCCTCAGTGAGGAGGCCATTGACCTCCTCAGGTCACTCACTGTTGGGCAGTCTACCATTGTGAATGCCATCCAGGGTGTAGAACGAGAGTTGCAACACGGTAATGCATTCCTGGAGGGCATTCATTCTGGTCAGGCTGTCCTTCAGCGAACCCTGCAATCTCTGGCCTCAGCACTGATGGCAGCCATTGCCCCTGTGTCTAGCCTCCCCCCTCCAACCTCCTCCACCCAGACCCAATCCCCTGTACCCCAGCCCATCCCAAGCACACCTACAGACCAGCATGCACACAAGTCAGCACACACAAGTAGCTCAAGCACCATGAATCGCACAAGGAGACCCAGCACCCCAAGCCGCTCACCTGCACTCACCACCTCCACTGCCATTTACACGTCCCCTGTGTCCTCTCCCAGTGTGTCTGTGACGCCCCCTCCCAAAGTACACAAACGCCGGCAACCACACACCCAACATCCATCCACCTCACGACAGCCTCCAGTACCTGCACCTGCACTCAAAACACCTAAAGTGACACCTCCGACAACCACCTCCTCTTCCTCCACTCCCAGACCCCCTCCAACTACCCATCCCAGTATACGTCAGAAACTGTCCCTCTGTAAAGCTGACCTTTTTGACCCCCCCTCCAATTCATCAGTCCTGTCGTAGCGCCTCAGCCAAAAAGCCTCCAATACCAGTGGTGCCTGTTCAAGGTTTGTGGAGTGCACCGGCCACCAGGGCAGGCAGTGTGACCGGAGCCAAGGCACTGGCAGCCCACCCCTTGTAAAGGCTCTAAAATTGGAGAGTGGACGACGGGACCGTGTGAAGACTCCTGGTGGGAAAACAACTGACATGGGTTCCAAGGGGATTGGAGAGTCAGCTGTGACTCCACCAAAGGTGGGGAAGGGCCAGAGGAAGTCTGCCCAGCCTGTTGTGAGTGTCACGGCAGAGAAGGGCAGCATCATTCCCGGCGTTCGAGACACAACCGCCAGCACCGTCGTCACTGGTCAGGAGACCCCCGCCTCCGCCAGAGTCAGTGCCCAGGAGGGCCCAAGTATCTTCACTGGTCAGGAGACCACCGCCGGAGTCACAGCCCAGGAGGGCCCAAGTATCGTCACTGGTCAGGAGACCACCGCCGGAGTCACAGCCCAGGAGGGCCCAAGTATCGTCACTGGTCAGGAGACCACCGCCAGAGTCACAGCCCAGGAGGGCCCAAGTATCGTCACTGGTCAGGAGACCACCACCACCGCCGAAGTCAGTGCCCAAGAGGGACCCGGCTGCCACAGCCCAGGTGGGCTATGATGGAACATCATGCCACACACCAATGCCCAGTGTAGGGAACCTCATCCCACACACCAATGTCCGTACCAGAACCGCCATGGCAAAGCACCGCTGAACAGTCCAGAACCGCCATGGCAAAGCACCGCTGAACAGGGCAAAGACCGCCATGGCAAAGCACCGCTGAACAGGGCAAAAACCGCCATGGTAAAGCACCGCTGAACAGTCCAGAACCGCCATGGCAAAGCACCGCTGAACAGGGCAAAGACCGCCATGGCAAAGCACCGCTGAACAGGGCAAAGACCACCATGGCAAAGCACCGCTGAACAGTCCAGAGACCGCCATGGCAAAGCACCGCTAAACAGGGCAAAGACCGCCATGGTAAAGCACCGCTGAACAGTCCAGAACCGCCATGGAAAAGCACCGCTGAACAGTCCAGAACCGCCATGGCAAAGCACCGCTGAACAGTCCAGAACCGCCATGGCAAAGCACCGCTGAACAGTCCAGAGACCGCCATGGCAAAGCACCGCTGAACAGGGCAAAGACCGCCATGGCAAAGCACCGCTGAACAGGGCAAAGACCGCCATGGTAAAGCACCGCTGAACAGTGCAGAACCGCCATGGCAAAGCACAGCTGAACAGTCCAGAACCGCCATGGCAAAGCACCGCTGAACAGTCCAGAGACCGCCATGGCAAAGCACCGCTGAACAGGGCAAAGACCGCCATGGTGAAGACCGCTGAACAGGGCAAGCACCGGGTAGGAATGAATAGACCGCCACATCAGTCATCCTTATCCCATGTGCAGCTGGGACAGTGACAGGACAGGAACTTTCACGGGGAGAATCATCCAGTCTGGGCACCAGTCCCCCTCCAGAACCAGTGGAGACATGCATCCACTACCTCAGTCCTGCACAGGATGAAGCACTCTGGGCACCAGTCCCCCCCCAGAACCAGTGGAGAATGTTATCGACTTGAGAGACTGTGGCTTTGCACTCCCCAGGATACATCAATCGGCATGGAGCCCCATCATGGATCTGGCTTTGCAGTCATCCGGCTGAGGTGCCCCCCTTCCCTTCCCCCTGAGGTGCCTGTAGTATTTCTATCTGATGCCCCGGCAGTGTTCTCTCCGATTGTGGTCAGGTATCTTTTGTGGGCCTCGCCCATGCATTTTTGGACTGTTGGTGCACGGATATTGTTATGAACATATCTGCACTACTTCTCGTAATGTATATATTTCTGACTGAATTTCGTATATATCTGTATATTTTTAAAAGACATGTATATTGCAACATTACAATGTTTGAACGGATTTCGCTTTGTCTTTTCATTCTTCCAGGGGGATTGTGGGTTGTTACTGTGATTTTTGTGGATGCATTGGTGTGTATGTTGTAATAT